>NW_026622908.1:29709887-30012918 GCF_023065955.2 Ursus arctos
CAGGTATCACGTGCGGTGAAAAGCCACCCCACAAATACACCCGTGACAGATGACGTACACATGGAGCACACTGGGTTATCTGCTCTGCGGCTTAAATAGGAAAGAAATCCTGAGGACACAAGTCGCACCATGTGGGCTGTCCCCAAAGGCAACAGTCTCTGCTCTTAGAGAGAGAGAGGGAGAAGCAGCTGGGGGAACCCACCGAGATTTTCAACAAGATGGGGATGTTCCCACTGGGACGTGGGTTCCATGTTTTCAACCTTACACCAGCTCTGAGCTTAGGGGGAAAAAAAGCATAAGCAATACCACAAAAAGTCTATATGACTGGAACACCTTAATCTATGTGAACAGGCTGTTCTTAAACATTCCTAATGCAGATGGCAACTTATTAGTGAGAAGTCCCGTGACAGCTTACCTGTCACCTGAGTAGCAGCTGCCGGCCAGCGCCCAGCCTGTGCGGAGGGCCAGGCTGTGGGCTAGGACCCTTACGCCCGGGCTTCCCTGCGGCCCCCACACAACCTTCGGAGGTAAATGGCAACGTTGCTGTACCCATTCTACAGAAAAGGAAACTGAGCTTCAGTGATGGTGGGCAGAGGAGCCCATGCTATCCTCATGCTGGGATCGTGGCAGGCTGAGAAGTGAAGTCTTAATTAATACAGTTTTCTATAACTTTACCCCGAAGTTGTAAGTGTAGTAATGTAGTGATCCGAAGGGGCACCTGCATCCCAACGTTTATAGCAGCGACGTCCACAATAGCCTAACTGTGGAAAGAGCCCGGATGTCCATCGACTGACGTATGGATGAAGAACACGTGGTGTGTCTCTCTATATATATTTACACAATGGAGTATCTCTCAGCCATCAAAAAGAATGAAATCTTGCCATTTGCAACGACGTGGATGGAACTAGAGGGTATGATGCTAAGCAAAATAAGTCAATTGGAGAAGGGCAATTATCATATGATCTCACTGATACGCGGAATTTAAGAAACAAGGCAGAGGGTCATAGGGGAAGAGAGGAAAAAAATGAAACAAGATGAAATCAGAGAGGAAGACAAACCATAAGAGACTCTGAATCCTAGGAAACAGCCTGAGGGTTGTTGGAGCGGAGGGGGTGGGGGGATGGGGTAACTGGGTGATGGGCATTGGGGAGGGCATGTGATGAACCGAGCACTGGGTGTTATACACAACTGATGAATCGCTGACCTCTACCTGGGAAACTGGTAATACTCTGTATGTTAATTAATTGAATTTAAATTAAAAAAAGGAAAAAATAAATAAACGAATGAAAGAAAAAACACATATTTTTCTATGACTTTCTTCACTCTTTGACGTTCTCGGCCTCTCACACCCGAATATTGCGCATTTAGCTTTAGGCGGCTAAGGGCTGGTAGCGAAGTGGTGACTCAGGGCCCAGGAGGCCTGCAGGCTGGGAGTGCAGCCCTCTGTCCCAGCAAGGTGTGACAATGGCCACACAAGGGGGCCTGTGTCCGCACCCCCCCACCCCGCAAACAGGGCCTGAAGCCAGCCCACAGTGCTAGGTGTGTGGGGGCTCCCTGGGCCCAGAGTATGGTGGGAGAGCCTCTGGGTGGGGGTCCAGGGACACCTCCCCCTGCCTCCCTGCGGCTCAAGTTGGCTCAATGACAGAAAGGTGGGGAGGTTGGGAGAGCCCCAAGCTATGAGGAGCTGGCAAAGAGAGGCCGGAAGGAGGCCGAGCTGCCTCCACGGGTACCAGTGTGAGGGGTGGACGGCTGAGAGCTGCATCAGAACGATGGAAGGATGGGGGCCGTGCCCAGAACTAACGAGTCCCTGCCTCCCGCTTCGGCCCAGTGAGAGCCCGAGTGGCTCATTGCTGTCAGTGCGTGGAGGTGTCTCAGTTTTATTGCATCAGCGGAATGAGGGCTCCTGGTATATGAAAGTTTCTCACAGAAAAATAAAGTTTCAGATATTAGCACACCGGGGTTCATAGCCTGTAAAACTTACACCTGCCGGACTGGTCCATCTCACACTATGAGTTGGTTCCTGCTAGACTGGCCAGGTCTCTGCACACCCACCCACCCCCACACACGCACACGCACACACTCAGGAGGGTCTCTCCCTGGCCCTCCCTGTGTGATAGGCAGAAAATGCCCCTCTCCCCACATATGTCCACATCCTAATTCCCAGACCCCGTGCTGTGTTGTGTTCCATGATGGGGGAATTAAGGCCTGTCTAGTTCAGGCTGCCACAAAAGTACCCTAGGCTGGGGGCTCACACAACACGAACTTACTTCTCACGGTTCTGACATCTGCAACATCCAAGTTCAAAGCACCTGCAGGTCCTGTATAGAAGATTCAGGCCTTCGTTGGATTGTGAGTGTGAACAGCCTAAAATAAAACTTTAACATACAAAGATGACTGCCAAATCAAAATGGTAACAGTAAGAAAAACTATAATTTACCAAGAACTTACCAGGGACCAGCACGGTGCTGAGAGCTTCCGGCTTCCCGCCTTGGAGGCCGTTACCTTCCGGCTGTCCCTCACCGGGGAGCACGGGACAGGGCTAGCTCTCTTTCTCTTTCCCTTCTTCTAGGAACACTGATCCCATTGGGGTGACGGGGGCTCCATCTTCATGACTTAGTTGTGTCCCAAACACCCCACTCCAAATACCATACGAGTTCTGGGGGTGCAGATATTCCGTCCATAGCAAGGTCGCAGAAGGAATTAAAGGAGTTAGGGGTCCGCTAATCTTGAGAGGAGAGATTAGCCCAGATTACCCGCGTGGGCTCAGAGGAACCTCAAGGGGCCTTGTAAGTGAACGAAGGAGGCGGGAGAGTCCACGTCAGAGTCCCAGAGAGGTCTGCAGGCAGGCCTGGACTGCCGCCTTTGAAGAGGGAGGAGGGCCCTGGGCCCAGGAGTGCGGGGCCTTCAAGGGCTGGAGAGGGCGAGGGAGTGCAGCCCTGCCAACACCTTGATTTTAGCCCAGTCAAACCCATTTTGGACTTCTGACCTCTAGAACCATAAAATAATAAATCTGTGTCGCTTTAGCAACCAAGATCAGAACAGCAGCGATAGGCAACTAAATCATCCGCTTCGGGGGCGCCTGGGTGGCGCAGTCGTTGAGCGTCTGCCTTCGGCTCAGGGCGTGATCCCAGCGTCCTGGGATCGAGCCCCACATTGGGCTCCATGCTCCGCTGGGAGCCTGCTTCTTCCTCTCCCGCTCCCCCTGCTTGTGTTCCCTCTCTCGCTGGCAGTCTCTGTCAAATAAATAAATAAAATCTTAAAAAAAAACAAAAAAAACCAAAAACATTAAAAAAAATCATCCGCTTCCGTCCCTCACCCCATCTCACCACCACTCCCTTATTGTCCCAGCCCCCAAGACAATCCCTCTCCATTCCTGGACCTCTAACTCAGCCCAGAGCAGGGCCCGCTCCTGGCCCTGGGCAATCTCCCCAGTTCCAGTTCCTATGGGGCGAGGTGGGAGTGAGCCATCTGGGACAGAGGCCTGGACCTTTCTGGGCCTCCGTAGTCTTTTCTGAGGCAGGGCCAATCGTCCCCAGCCCAGCCAAGGGTGGGAGTGAAGGCCAGGCTCCTGTTGGAATGGCTCTGTGTGGGCCGGGAGCAGGAAAGGGGGTTGGCGGGGCCGCTGGAGGTGAGTGGAGGGGGTGGCTGGGAGGGGAGAAGGAGGTCTCTTGAAGGTACCAGAGTGTATCACACCTCGTAAAACAGTGCAAACTGGAGCGTGGAGAGGGACTGGCCTCGGGACTTTCATCTCCTGTCAGTAAAGCCTGATCAGCCCTGAGCCGGGTTTTCGGCTCTTAATTCCAGATGTGGCCCAAGGCCCATCCGCACAGAGGCTCCTTCTCCCCTTGCCCTCTTCCCACCAAGGCCGAGCGGGGCAATGCTGGGCTGGATGGAGAGGGACAAAGGCCTTTCGGGACCGTGTTCTGGGGTCATAGGAGCCAGGCCAGCCGGCCAGGCTGGTGGAATGTCATGGATACAGAGGTTCCCACACCAGGAGGCAGTGAGACAGCGAGGGAGCTGGTGTTTGTCCCTGCTGAGATGCGGGGAGGCAGCACGCTCTCGACTGGGTGCTTGGAGGTCTGGACCTTGGAGATTCAGGTCCTTCCCCTGAATGGCGACCTTGGGCAAGTCAATTTCCTTTTCTGGCCTCAACAGTCTTGGTAAAATGAGGAACTAGCTCTAGCTCCTTGCATTAGTCAATAATTATATACTAGGCCTGTAGTGCATGCTGCTTTCTGTTTAGTCTTGGGAGATGCAGGAGAACAAAGAGCAGGTCTCTGTGCTCTTATAAATTATCTATTCTAGTGGGAAGAAGAGGTGAATCCCAAATAAACATACAAAGAAGCAAATTACTCTGTGAGAAATGTAGCGAAGAAAGGAAATGAGATGGTGTGGCAGAGAAGACTTTAGGGGAAGGACCTTTATGAGGAAGGTGGTCATGGACACTCTCTCTGAAGAGGGGATGTTTGAGTGGAGCCAATGAGAAGACACAGAGGAACAGCATTCCAGGCTCAAGGTCTCCAAGTGGAAACAAGTTTGAAGCATCAGAAGAGCAGGAAAGCTACTAAAGCTGACGTAGAGTGAGGGAGAGGGGGAGGGGTAGGAGGTGAGGACAGATGGATAGTCGGGGGTCATATTCTCTAGTCTTTTTTTTTTTTTTTAAAGATTATTTATTTATTTATTTGACAGAGATAGAGACAGCCAGCGAGAGAGGGAACACAAGCAGGGGGAGTGGGAGAGGAAGAAGCAGGCTCATAGAGGAGGAGCCTGACGTGGGGCTCGAACCCGGAACGCCGGGATCACGCCCTGAGCCAAAGGCAGACGCTTTAACCGCTGTGCCACCCAGGCGCCCCCATATTCTCTAGTCTTAAGACAAGGTTGGGTGCATGTCAAAGTCTAGAGGTACATAGTTTGGAGCTGGTGGGGCACTACACAGTGTCACGTCCTCAACTCCTTCCATTCTGCTACTCCACATTCTCAGCATGTGACTCTCTCCTCATGATCCAAGATGGCTGCTGGAGCTCCAGACATCAAGGGCACTTCCCAGTTATCCAGTAGGAGGAATTAAAAAAAAAAAAAAAGGAAGGCAGCCCTTCTCCTGTTTGGGGCACTGTGCAGTAGTCAACACAACATTTCTGCTTACAACTTATTAGCAGGATGCTGGGAAATATACTCTTTATTCCAGGTGGTTACATACCAGCTAAGAATCAAGGGAGGAAGAGGAGACTAGGTATCGACTTAGACAACGGGCAACTCTGCCACCTGGCTGCAAGGTAGAGAGTTTTCATCCAGAGCCCTCCGCCCCTGCTGCTTCCACCTCTGCAGCCCACATCCTATAATAAACTAATCACTTACCCCATAAACTTAGTCTTCCCCACCTTAGAAATTGGTACCGTCCGTCTACTGCCCAAGACAGAAATTTGACAACTGTTCCCCCACCCCTCACAGAGACCCATATCCAACATATCACCAAGGTCTGCCCATTCGACCCTCAAAATATATCCTGAATCCATCCTCTTCTCTCCACCCCCTGTCACCACGTTAATCAAAGGCCCAGCTCTCCCCTCGCCCACTGCAGTGGCCTCCGAATGGTCTTTCTGCTTCGCCACAATCATTGCTCCACAGAGCAAACATTGTCGTCAGTCTAAAAGTCACTGGCTCTGTCTCAAGTCCTTCAGTGGCTTTCAGGATAAAAATAATGACGTCCCACATCCATGACATGGTCCTGTGATAGCCAGGCTCTTATCTTGTCTCATCTCTCTCTCTCCCTCTTTTTCTCTCCCTCCTGTACACTGGCCTTCTTTCAATTCATCAAAGACCCCAAGCTCCTTTCTGTCACAGGGCCTTTGCACATACAGTTCCCTCTGCTGAGAGTACCTCTCCTGCCTCCTTTTTCACCTGATTAAATCCTATGTAAGAGGGCCTTCTTAGCACCCTACCCCAGAAGAGGTCATTTGCTCCCGCACTGCCCTGTGTATCTCACGAATAACATTCATCTTAATTGCAGATAATCTATTGTTTCAAAGAGGCTCTCCAGCCAGGACATCAGTTCCCTGGGGCAAGGAATGTATCATGTTCACTAAGGGGGTGCACAATAAATGTTGGGTCAATGAATCTCTCCACCAATCTCTGCACTCAGTCCTGCTCCAGCTGATGCCTCTCAGTCTAAAGAGGGGTACATCCCAGATGGAGAAACGGAATGTAACAGTGATGAGCATACTGCTTCTACTCTCTGGGCCTGCCTCAGTTTCCCCATCCATGAAAAGGGGATGACTGAACTAGAAGGTCCCGAGAGTCCTTGCAATTAGCTCTCATGCTGATACAAGGAGGAGCCCTTGAGTATCTCTGAAAAATGTAGGAGACTTATCAAAATGTGAATCTATTAGTCAGGAGAGGCTCCGCTATGCTGGGAGCTGATACAGCCTGACATCTTGGTGGCTTAGCACATTAACAATGTATTTCTCGCTCGCATAATGTCTGCTGTGTGTTAGCTGCGTCATCTGGAACATGTGGCTGCCAAGGTCCAGAGGCAGGGAAGAGAAAGACAAGGGAAGGCACACTGGCTCTGACTGCCTTTGCCTGGAAGGGACAGCACAGTTTCCATCCAGAGTCCCCTGGCCCAAAGAGTCCTGTGGCCGCATCCCAGCTGCAAGGGAGTCTGGGAGATGGCCTGAGCGCTTGGACTAATTGGTAGGTTCCAAATGTCTCTGACACACTCCATGACGTGATGTCGTATGGGGGGGTGGGGGGGCACTTTGTGGCAACACGAGAACAGCTAGCACCTTCCCAGTGCAGGCCCCTAGGCACTCTCTTCAGCTCACATCCTCATTTCAGCTGACATGCAGAGACCCCGCCTCTCCCTATACCCACCACCCCTCCACCGAGCATCCAGATCCTCAGAAACATCTGGAATCCCTCTTTCCCAGTGAGAGACACGGAGCTGGCCACAGATGGTGTCTCGCCAATTCTGGGGGCATCCTTGGTATGACTAAGGGGACATCTGTTCTCCCTTTGTCTGGAGGATGGTCAAAGTGAATGAAAACGGAGACTGGGGGTTCCACCGAAGAGAACACGTTTGACATAGCTAACTTGCTCCGTCTGCCACTCGTTCTCCTACCACAGAGCCTGTGCACCCAACCATTCAGTTGTTCAGGACTCATTTCCTACCAGACAGTGGCTGCCACGTTGGCGTCGGAGCCCCTAGCATGTGCAGAGTAGGGCCAAGGACACACAGGTGCAGTAGAAGGGACCAGCCCTGCGGAGCAAGTCTAAGGGGCTAGGGGAGACGAAGACTTGGAAAGTAGCCATGACGATTGCAAGGATGCTGAAGACCACGGTGACAGCTGCCCTTTCCTGAGCGGTTGTGTGCCAGGCTGTGGGGCACGTGCTGAATGCCTGACAGATAGGATTGCCTTTGGACCTCAAAACAATCCCAATGGAGCGAGAACTATTATCCCCACTTTCTCAGTAACTTTGTGTCCAAAGGTAGCCGTGGTGTCTTGTGACAGTAAAGTTTGCTGCCCAAGGGTCTTCTCAGGGAACGTGGTGGTGTCTCCATGGACCCGTAATACCGTATGATTGAGAGCGTGGGTCCTCATGGCTTGTCCTCTGAACCTGGTTCTCCAGCCCTGGTCTGTTTAAAGTAGCTACGTCTGGTTTCTGTTGCTTGCCGCCAAGAGCTCTGTGTAATTAGCATCAGACTGCGGGTCAGTGCCCCAGTGAATACAGGGAGAAATCCACCAGTCCCTCCAAGGTGCCATCTTTTCCTCCCCCTCTGCCTCTGCCTGGGTCCAAGGCCACATCAACTCTCCCTGGGTTGTTGAGATGGTCCCTTATATGGTCTCCGTGGTTTCTCCTCTACCCATCGTTCACATGGCCAGCAGAGGGCGCTCTCCTACACGGATGACCCTCCCTCCCCGGCTTCCAAGCGCTGTGACCTGTAGGACCAAGACTCCCTCCATGAGCAGCCTTCCGGGCCCTTCACATCCATCACTGCTTGCCTGGGGCACCGGCTCCAGTCCTGCCTTCTCTTGACACTTCTGGACTCTTTTCCAAATGTGCCGCTGACCCTCAGATCTCTGAGCCTTTCTTCACCCTGCCCTATCCAGGAGATAGTTGTTGAATCTTGAGCCCGTGCTGGTCTTGTCTGCATCTCCAGTGTCTACACAGTACCTAGCACGTACTGAGCTCCCGGGAAACGGTTGTCAAATTAATTGATTTAAAATGAGATGGGACCCTGAATGATCATCTCATCTACTGGTTCCACACCACTCATAGGCTGGGTTCATAGGCTGGGTTCATTTAAAATTCAATTTGGAGCAGCTGTCAGCATTTTTAAAGTGGGAAAGTTCCACATAGGAATGAACCCCACTTTCTGACTTCTCTTCAATAACCAGAAGAGCTGCTCCACTCCCCCCCCACCCCCCAGTCCTTCCCAGGACCAGCTCTGACAATAATCCCATTGGCTGCTGGCCGTTCTTACACACAAGGCGAATGCTCTCCATTTTTCTACAGCTCCTACCTAGCTTACTTCTGTCATTTATGCAAAATGTGTCCTGGGCTTCTGTAGGCCCTGACATCTTCAGTCCCTGACCCATTTAAAACCTTATTTTATGGGGCACCTGGGTGGCTCAGTCATTAAGCATCTGCCTTCGGCTCAGGGCAAGATCCCAGGGTCCTGGGATCGAGCCCCGCATTGGGCTCCCTGCTCCGCTGGGAGCCTGCTTCTCCCTCTCCCACTCCCCCTGCTTGTGTTCCCTCTCTCGCTGGCTGCCTCTCTCTCTGCAAATGAATAAGTAAAATCTTAAAAAAAAATAAAAAATAAAATCTTATTTTACAAGTGGACCCATGTGCCTTTTGGGGGTCGTGCACGGTTGCACTTAGTGGCTAAGAGGGGGTGAGGTCCAAAATCCCTGCCTCATGTTTTCCGTGCACGGTTCCCCTCGCGGTGCAATTGGCCCAGCACACACCCCACACGTGCTTGGAATCTCCGTTTTGGATTTGCTTTAAGCTCCTTTTGCTACAAGGTTGGGATGTTTTAGAGCCCTCCTAAGTCTACATCGGCTCCTCCCATTACCACCCCCCACGAGATGCTTGGTGCCCCTGAGCTGGGCGTCCAAAGCCACATCCATCACGGACACTGGGCTGTCAGCACGGCCACGTGCCCCACTCAAAGGCCTGAATCCAGAATGGATTTATCCCGGGGGGGGGGGGAGCTCCATATGCTTTTATGTCTTCAATTCATTAGATTTTCTGTCAGCAGCATAAATCAGGGCTGGATCCTCTTCTCGCACACTCGGGAATGCGGAAGACACGCAGGGAACAGATAGGAAATGCCCGGAGGGCTGGATGTGGCAGATGGTGATTTTACAACCTTTATATTTATCCCCCCTCCTTTTTTTTAAACCAAAAAGAGATCTTAGAGAGATCCTTGGGGGGACAAATACGGGAAGGATGGATGAGGAGACTGAGATTGGAATTGTAGCTTTTTCATAATTCTCCTAGATTGCCCCTAGTTTCTTCCAATTCCATAGTCAAAAAATCTCCCCTTTTATTCTGCCCAAGCACGCTAAGGGGAGCAGTCGTCAAAACACAAACAAACAAACAAAAGCCAAAATCATGTTCAATCCTTGAGTAGCCCCTCATTGCAATCAGTACAGAATCCAAACTCCCTACCCAGGTCACCGAGGACCGCTGTGCTCTGAGCCGCTCCCTCTCCCCGTCTCATCATGTACAACCCTGCCCCTTTGCTTGCTAAGCTGCAAAAACACTTTCATTCATTCATTCAACGAATGTTTAATGAGTACCTGCTAGGTGTCAGATACTTTTATGAGCTCCTGGAGAACAAATGGAGCAAACAGACAAAAACTCCTGCCCTTACAGAGCTTACATTTTTAGTGGAAGAGAGGCCATATTACAAATAAACACATATAATGTCAGATTGTGGTAAGTGCTATAAAAAGAAAGCGGAATAAGAGATAGAGCATGAAAGGGGATACTATTTCAGACGGGGTGACCCAAGGAGACCCAAGGAGGCAGCGCCATTTGGGCAGATATCAGAGTGAAATGAGGGCATGAGCCACCAGGACAGAAGGAAGGAGAGCTCTCTAGGAAGCCATACAGCAAGTGCAAAGGCCCTGTGGTAGGAGGATGCAAGTTGTTCAAATAAGTACAAGAAGGCCCGTGTGGCAGGAATGAAGTCAGAAGAGGTGGCCAGAAGCTAACTCAAGTGGGGGCTATTGGCCATGGTAGGGACTTTGGGTGTATTCTGAGTGTGGTGGGAGCACTGAGGGTTTTGGCTGGGGAGTGACATACTCATTTTTACGTTTTAAAAGGATTACTCCGTGTGCTGTCTTCCAATGGGATAAACCATGGGAGGGCCTGAGCTAGGGAGAGGAGACTGGGGAGGGAGGAGTGAGTGGGGGATTCTTGGCATCAGAAGAATAGAGAATGGAGCTTTTTGCCTTGGGTGTCTGCCGGGGCCTGCACTGGGACATTACACTTACACAACATTTTTATTTTATTATTATTACTTCCACTGAGCCATCGTGCTGTCCAGGAACCCCCACAGGTGTGGACTCTTGTATCATACTCTGAATTTACCTCCCATGTTTTCACACATCCAAAAAGGTTGGACTCACCCCAGCATGAAGTCGGACTAGATGGGAGAAGTGCCCTTCTAAGGATGGAGAAGGGAAAGGTAGGAATTTTGTTCCTCATATCCCCAGACTCCTTCCCATGTCAGGGCCACTGCTTCTAGAAGGTGGGTCCCCCTCTTTCCCAGCACCTTTACCCAGAGCTTCACCCTTCCATCCTTCCCAGATTCATGTGTTGAGGCCCCAACCCCCACTGTGGCTGGATTCAAGTTGGGGCTTTCAGGAGGTGATTAAGGTTAAACGAGGTCAGGAGGATGAGGTCCTAATCCAATAAGGTGGGTGGCCTTATAAGACGGGAAGAGACTGAGATAGCTCTCTCCTCCCTGCCCCACCCCCACCATGGGCACACAAGGCCGTGTGAGGACTCAGGGAGAGGGCAGGTGTCTGCAAGCCAGGAAGAGAGCCCTCACCAGGAACCGCATCGCCGGCACCTTGATCTTGGACTCCTCAGCCTCCAGGACCGTGAGAAATACACGTCTGCTGTTTAAAACCCCCATCTGTGGTGTTCTGTTAGGGTAGCCCGAGCAGACTGAGATGGGGGGGGTCTCCTAACTCTTGATCGAGTACTGCTCCCCAGCGGTAAAAACGCTGGGCATTATCACTTGTCCCCCGGATGTATAGCTATTTATAAATTCCATACCTATGCCACATACTCTACCATCAGTTTATATATTAAACATGCAGAAAATGTCGGTTTCTCATTTTTAAGATGCAGAAGTAAAAATAAAGCGAAGTTTTGCTCTTCTCCTCGTGTATCCCATTGGATCCTCCTGACCCCACTTCGCTTCGGAGAGATTATTTTAGAGCTCAACCCCTGCGCTTCAGGAAAGCCTTTTCTGACCTACAACTCATCAATTCATTCATTCATTCATTCACTCACTGAACAAACACTCATCGAGGACCTGCTAGGAACGGAGTGGATACACAGACGCATCACACACTCTCGGTAGGCCTCCCTGTAACGCGGTCTCCTCTGCCATTGGCTGGAATTCAGTGTTTGGTTACCTGTTTACAAGACAAGACATGCACCTCTCCTACCAGAGGACAGGGGCCGTGACTGTCCTCACTCACTGTGGCCTCTTCGGCACTTGGCATGGAGTGAACATTCAATAAATAGCGGGTGGGTGGACCATGAATGAACCACCAGAAGAAAAGTGAATGACGAGTTCACTCTCCCTTTTTTCTCCCTTTCCTCAGGTCAGTCTTGCCATGAAAACATGTTGGAGTCGCTCAGGGGCAGGCGGGCTGACCCTGCCGTGGGAGCGGGGTGGGGAGAGAGATTTGCGAGCGGGGGCCAGGTTAGTAGTGCTTCTATTACATGCCATTAAGCATATGGTCATGATTATAATAAGCACATGAGTTATGGCGAGTGACATATGTTTCTTAAAAAGAAAAAAAAAAGGAGCGAGGAGGAAGAGAGAAAGAAACACAGCAAAGCCCTAGAAGCCGCCTGGCTGGCTGGGCAGGGGGATGGCCCAGAGGGGGCCTGCTCCGCCTAGGGTCTTTAACCCCTTCACATCCTGGGCGTGGTGCGCAGGGAAAGAGGGACTCCCCAGGGACCAGTCAGGGTCAGGGGCTCCAGGGGGGACCTTGTCCACTTGACTGAGAGCCGCCAGAGGTTGGGGATGTGGTCAGCTCAGCTTGGTGGCCCCAGGAGCTGGGGCGGGGCCTGGCCCAGAGCAGACATTTAGTGTGGGTGCATGTGGAGGGAGGGAGGGAGGATGGACAAAGGAGAGGAGGAAGGAGGAAAGGAAGGAAAGGATGAAGGAAGGAAAAAGGGAAGGGAGGGAGGAGAATGGAGTTTCTCAGCCTTCTTTCTTTCCCTAGGCAGCCGAGCTCCGTGCTGCACACGGCATGGTGTAGCTGGGGAGCCCCGGGCTGGGGTCGTCCCCAGGTTCACCGGGCACATCCTCTGTGGCCATGCGCGAGTGCCTTTCCTTCTCTTCGTCTCATTGGTATAAGGAGGTGGCCACTCAAGTCTCTCCTGGCTCTTACTTCGTGGGGGTTGCAAACCTCTGGGTGGAAGGAGCACAAGGTCGCCTGCCTCCTGCCCCAGCCTCCGGGAGGTGCCCACCCAGCCCGTAGCTGGGCAGGTCCTAAAAGATCACTTGCTCGCCTTCTTTCTCCCCCACTTTTCAGGAACAGAGACCTGGGTGTCTGTGCTGCCCAACAATGAACTTGCCAGTTTTCTTCTGCCTCCCTCTCCTACTTTCCCCTTGCCCCAAGGTCAAAGGGGATTATAACCAGAGAATGAAAGACCCAAGCATCTTTAGCCCATCTTCTGTGACAGAGGAGAATTCCACATCTGGGCAGCAGCAGAGGACAAAGGCTCCTGTTCTGGAAAGCTCCACCTCACCCTGGTATCCAGGCTCTGGGAACTGACATCAGCAGCTGTTGACGGAGGGTGAGGGACTGGGGACCTTGAGCACCCCAACCCTGGGCTGTCAGGAGGTGCCAAGCCCCATCTCTGAAAATGTCCCCAAGAGCCAGCTCACCTCCAGAATTGCTCCTGGACTCACTCAAACGGTTTCACACCCTCTTACCAGATGGGGAGATGGGGTTTGCTCAAAATGTCACAGCGGCAGGTGGAAGGGCCAGGCTGGGATCCAGACCTCCTGACTCCAAAGCCGGTCCTCCTCCCCAAGGCCTCTACCTCTTCGGAGGAGACACTGTCTTCTCCTCGGCCAGTGGGAATGTGGGCAAATCAGGCTACCTCCAGAACACCCGACGTCCTCATCTGCAGAAGGGGACCACCCTCAGAGGATGGCTGGAGGGGTGATCATAGCGACATCAGGCACAGAGCTGGGGCGGCAGAGGGGGTTTGGGGCTGGACCAAATTAGAGTTTCCCGGTCTTTTCCCTGAGGAAGGCTGCTTTTACTATCCTGTGTTTTGAAAGATCTTATCTCTTGAACAAACTTTGTTTTAAAGTAATAATTAATTTATTTCTCCCTTCTTATCCCTCCAACATGCCTGTGGTCATCTCTGAGATGACCGCCAAGTCCATACTGGGCTGTCAGAATTCCAAACACCACCAAGAGGACGCTCTCTGTCCAGCCAGGAGTCCGCAAGTGGGGGGCTGTGGGGCCCCACACGCTAGCACCCCTCTGAGGACCCCCAGCTGAAAACCCCTGAGAGGTGATGATGATGACAAGCCCAGTCTCAGGCCACCGTGGAGCTCACCTTCTGTGCCTCACGTGGTTCCAGGAAGTTACCCCACGGGTTCCGTTACTTGTCCTCATTTTACACCGGAGGAATCCAAACTCAGAAACATCAGGAGCCCCCAAGGTCAGGAGCTGGGATGAGGAAAGGCAGGGCTCAAGCCCTGTCTGATTCCAGAATGAGCCCTCTGATGCCCTTCCCATGCCTGAGTCTGGGATCCTGTGATTGGGGTGGGGGTGGGGGGGTCTCAAGTCACCCTGAGCCTTGGCAGGAGGACTTCCCAGCCTAGCAAAGGCCACCAGACGTGAACTGACTTGCCCCAACCTTAGGGCAGCAATGCAAAGGCCCCACAAGGCCTTGCATGATTTGGCCAAAGGTTGGCTGTTGGTACCCGCAGCAAAGCCAGGCAGCCAGGGGAGCCCTGAGCTGAGTGGCTTCCTTCTCTGTGCCTCAGTTTCCCCCGGTATACAGCACAGACGGTAATGCCTCAGAGGGCTCTTGTAAGGCTGCCAAGAGCTAGAGGCCAAAACGCCCCGCCAGCTTGGTCTGTGGCTAGCAAGAAGGGCCCTGGAGGGCCGCAGGCCTTCTCTGTGCCTTGCCAGGTGGGGGCGGGAAAGGAAACCGGGGGAGGAGCGCATTCTGGGGGCCTGTCCTGAGAACGGGGGCCGCCCCGCAGAGTGATGGCCACAAGGGGACAGACCCAAAGATAAATAAGAACAGTCCGCGTGAGCCGGGGCTCATCTTAACACTAAGCAGAGGGCCCGAGGCTGGACTTGAAAGCCTCCGGGGGAGATGGATGGGCTGCTGTCGAGGCGGGGGCGGCCGGGCGTGGGGGATGAGTGATGGGGTGTCGGGGCGCTCAGTCCCCGCCAGCCCGAGATGCCGGCCTCTGTCCGGCCGCCGGGACATGTGCGGGGGCCCGCCCCTCCCGCCGCCGGCCGGGATTTATGGCTTCGTTAAGGCCCAGAGAGGAGCTGCGGCCAGGCCTGCGGTGGGAGGGTTTGATGTCAGCCCGGCTGCCCCTGCTGGATTTCCGCCCAGCGCAGTAGAGGGGAAACTGGGCCGGGCCCCGCGGGGCCGCAGTGACTCGGGTCACCAAGGGAGGGGGCGAGGCCTGGCCTCCTTCCTTCTGTCGGCTGGCCCCTGAGGGCCTCAGGGTGGAGAGGCCTGGGGGCCTCCAGCTGACTCCCTCCGCGGCCCCATCCTCAGCCTGACCTCTGCTTCTGTGCTTCCCAGGCCGCCTGGCCTTGACCCGTGAGGCCCCTCTGCCCGGAGTGCCGGCTGCTCTGTCGGAGTCCCGCCCAGCCTCGCGGCCTTGGTGTCTGTGCCACCGGCTCTCGAAAGGCCTCCTTTGACACCCCCGCTCCAGCCAGGGAGCGCGGGGCTTCCTTCTCAGGGCCCTCTCTTCCACAATCACTGGGTCTTTGTCCCTAAATGACCATGAGCTTGAGGGCTGGGAGCCCATTTTTCTTCACCTTGACACCTCCAGAATGTACTCAGTGACATTAACCAAACTACCGTTTCCTGAGCTCTTATTGGGCGCCAGAAGCTGCACTAAGCGTTGGACAGGCATGGAAACTGAGGCTCAGAGAATCATTAGCCATGATTCAAACTGAGTCTGTCCAGAGTCCGAAACACAAATGCTCGACTATTCAGCTAAGCACCAGCCTGGGGGGTGGGGGGTGGGAATTAGCAAAAGGGGAAGGAGGTCTTCTCCTCTGACTGCGCCACCCAATGGCCACTGTTCCCATCTGCAGGACCCTCCGACTGTATCTATTCTCCCATTGATCCCCGCAGCAGTCCTGCAAGGTCAGCATATTAAGTTCACCCATTTTACAGATTGAAAAACTGAGATTCAGAGAGGGAGATGCCCTGCCAAGGCCACAGCCAGTGGCTGGCAAAGCCAGGGCCATTGGACATTTCCCTCCCGCCCCAGGCTCAGGAGGGCCAACCTGGGGGCATGCAGGGACTCTGCAGGTGGACCCTTCGCCCTTCCACGAGGGGAACAGAGGAAACTTCCAAAGTCCAGGCCTTCACAAACACATCCCCACTCTGGGAGGGAGAGTTCCCTTCGGCGAACTAAAACCTCTGGCCAGCAGCCAGCCTGTTCTCTCCTGAGTCCGGGACGCTCCCAAGCGGCCTCGACTTCCTGCCCACCTTGAGCCCCCTGTGCTGGGGTGAAGGCACTGCTGTATTCCCCTTCCTGTCCGGGCCTGCGGCTCCAGAGTCAGCACAGCTGTGAGGAAGCAGCCTTCTCCCACCACCTCGGCCTCCGTGGTGGGGGTTCTGCTGCAAGCAGGGGTGTGGGTGATGGTCCATCAAGGCTGTCGGGGCGGAGTGTAGAAGCCAGGCATGCTGGTTCCGTCTCCCGTCAGTCCCTCTTCGCCCTCCACGTTCCCACGGCCTCGCCACTAGCTGGTTCTCGTGTGTACCAAGCTGGGACTGTCAGCACTTGTCCCCAAGGATTAGTCGGGATCCCGTCCACTCACTGTCTAGGGGGGAAGGGAGGCTCAGAGGGGGACACTGACAAGCCTGCAGCCTCTCTGGGACAGGCTCATGGTCAGCAGTCGGGTCTGCGTCCATCGTCTGTCTACCGCCAGTTCACGCACTGGGCGCAAGGCACTGCTCGGGGGGCACCTGCTGTGTGTTCTGAGTGTCGCGGTACCACCATGAACAGGACAGTTTTCACAGAGCAACAGTCTGGCAGGAAAGACAGACATTAGACAGATAAGGAGAGAATAATTAACTCCCGCTGTGATAAATCACTTTCGCTCACAGCTCTGCTCAGATGTCACCCCCTCAGAGAGACTTTCCCTGACCCCCGTGTCTGAAATCCCACCCTGCCAATCACTGTCCTGTGTCTTGATTACTTAACAGCAACGTGAGTACTTGCTGCTCCGTGTTTCTTTACTTGCTGTCTTTTCCCCAAGGAGGAGTCCCCATGAGAGTGGAGACAAGGAGATTTCGTGCCCAGTCTTCACCACCTGGCAGACAGCAAATGTTCAATCAATACCAGTTGAATGAGCGATGAAGGGATGAATGAGTGGAGGCAGAAATCAGCAGCCTTCACAGAGCCCTGGATGCCCAAGAGCACTGATAAGGCCCGTGTTGATATTCTCATACTCCCTGGGAGGCTTTCCGAAGGGCTCCTGGGGGGCGGCATTTTCCAGCCAGCCTGGGTGCCACAAGAGCCTTTAGATCTTTGGATTAAGTCCTAGATCTGCCACCTGCTCTATGAGTGATCTGGGGCCAGTATTTAACCTGATTCTCGGTTTCTTCATCTGCAAAATGGGCATGAATACCGCAGCTACCTTGTGGGGCAATGGGGAGGTCCCATGCGACGGCAGCTGTGGGTTTTTTCAGACAAGAGCTGCCCCCGTGGTGAGTGCAGAAAATCCTGGCCGCTGTTGCCCAGGGCTGCCCCTCGGCTCCCATGTAAAACTGGGCCAAGGCGTTCAGGATTTTAAGGAAGTGGGTCCTGGCGGGCTTCAATTTAGGGGTGATGGGGTGAAAAGTTGAAAGCACTGAGGGTCAGTCCCTTCCCCGTCTCTTCCTGGAACACATCATCTGCCCCTCGGCCTCAGTGTCCCCATCTGCTCTAGGAGGCGTCAGCCAGCTTCTCTCCAAGGCTGAGGCTCCTCCCCCAGCCCATTCCCAGCCAAGCTTCCTGTTCCCTAAGGCCTTAACTTCCCGTCAGAGACCTCAGGGCCATGCACAGCCAGGCCTTCACCTCCTGCATGAATATTTTGCACCTTCCCCCAGCCCAGATGTCCTGGAGTCTTGCCTCTTTGGCTCTCTCTGGGCCTGCTCTCTGTCCCTGCTGGCTCTTAGCCAGAAAGCCATTGGCTGCTCCCCATGCCCCTAATGCCTGCTGGGGGCTACTCTGCCTTGAAAAGCCCCCCAGGGTCCCCTGGACCCCACATTCCCTAATTCCCATCCACCTTCTGCCAAGGAGGTCATGCCCATACTTGCGGTAATTAATTTTAAGGGGTTGACTCACAGTGCGGGTTGGGGGTTCCTTAGTCTTAGGAAGGGCCCTATTTGCCCTCTGCCTCCTACCCCTGGGGAGACATGCCCCAGGAAAGTACACACACACACACACACACACACACACACAGCCTCAGGAGGGCTGCAAAAGCTTTCCCCTGAGACAGAGGGCTTGTTTCAGAAACTCAGGACAGTGGGAAGGGGTGGCCGAGGGGCAGGCTCTGGCAGGGGGCCCAGAACTGTGGTTTCTGAGCTGCCTCTGCCTGGGGCTTGGATGGGAGCTGGGGAAGGGGGAGGAGGGACGGAGAGGAAGCGCTGAGTCCGCACTTGAGCAGTGATGTGGAATATCTCACAGGGCAAACCCCGGGGCCAGGTGACCTGGCTTCTCCCAGTTTGGCGACCCTGGGGAAGTCACTGTCCTTATCTAGGCCTCTCCTTGCATGTGGCCATGCAAGGAGGGCAGGCAAACTCAGGTCGCAGTCCAGTCCAGGCCCCTGCGGACCGTGTGGCTGGTGATAGAAGTCTGTCCCTTACCTTGCAGAACCTCCATGGGGACAAGAACTGGTACATGGAAAACATCTACTGTGGGGCCGGAAAAACACATCCCTTCCTCGGGGCAGCCTGCCTGCTTGACCCCAGGGTGAGCTCCAACCCCTCCGCTGGGGGCCTTTCTTCACAGACTCTGTCCTTCACAGCAGTGACTGCTGTCTGTAATTATACACGGACCTAGGGGATGGTTGATGAATGCCCTTCTTCCCCACTAGATTATAAGCTTCTTGAACACAGGGACCTGAGTGTGGCACACAGTAGGAGGTCAGGCAACCAGAACAGGCATTTCAACGGAGGGAATTTAACACAGGGCGCTCGTTCTGAAGATGCCGGAAGAGCTGTAAGGCCTGAGCAGGATCTCGGTGAGGCACCCCGGCAACAAGCTGCGGCAGGAGACCACCACTTCCTGGGACCCAGGGGACCAGGGAAGAAGTGATGACAGCAGAGCCTGGGAGCCAGGATGGGGGGGGGGGGGCACGGGAACCACAGTTGTGCAGGGCTGCCCACAAGAGCTGGGACTTGGAGGGAGGGCCTGTCCCTGGGACCTGGAACCACGGATGTGAGTCCTTGAAGCCACTGCCCAAGATGCCATGGAAGGAAGCGGGGGGGGGGGGGGGGGAGGGGGGTGGGGGTGGAAGGACCCTGGCTCCTGCCCCCTGGTTCCCAACCTGTTCTTCCCACTGGCCCAGGCTAACAGGAAGCCAATGGCAAGGGAGCCTGGGAGATGTAGTTCGGCAGCTTCCGCCCTGGGACACAAAGTAGGATGGAGAGCAGGGGCCAGATCTGAGAGGGAACAGACCAACAGCAAGCCTGCACCCCAACTCCTTTATCCACTCACAAATGCTTATGTAGCATTTACGAGGCGCTGGGCCCTGTTCTGCTCTTTCTACAGAGATGAGCTCATCGAAGAAGCATTTGTGTAAAGAGGGAATGGGGGACACACAATAAATGCTGACAGTCCTTGTTGGCAGTGCTGCTGTTGTCAGACTGGCCCTGAAAGGCTCAGTCCTGCCGTGATTCTGGGATTTTCCTGACTCTGAGACCTCCACCCCTGCCCTGGCCTTCTTGGGCCCGGGGAGCCGGCACCCAGGCCCCAGCCTCCCCCAAGCTGAGAGCAGAGGAGGAAGGGCAAAAGATGCAGGCCCAGGGCCCCAGCCCCCGCGGAGCCCCTCCATCTCTGCCCTGGGCTCCACGGGGAGTCAGCGCTCCCTTTCTGCGCCTGTCAGTCAAACCCAGCCTCTTGGAAGTTCAAGCGTGGCCAAAAGGAAGCAGATTTCAAAACACACCTCTGCTTGCCCCCTCTCCCTCCCCCGCCCCTCATGGCTGCTGATCCGGGCTCCCTGGGGGGCTCCCTTGCCCCTGGCCTGTCCCAGGCAGAGCCCAAACCATACAGATCTGGGGCAGAGGCCCAGGGCGGGCTGTGGGGAGGGAGGGAGGGGGACCAGCTTGGGTCCCACGCCTGGCTGAGAGCTGTTCCTAGGGGGCAGGTTGGAAACCTGCAGCAGGCCAGCTGCCCCTTCTTTAGCGAGGAGGGATTGTGGGGGTGGCAGGGGAGAGGGGCCTGACCCCTGAACATCCATGAGGCTGAGGGCCTTGTTTTTATTGCTATATCCCTACACCAGCCCAAGCCTTGGCTTCTAGAAGATTCTCCACACATTTCTGTTGAATAAATGAATGAATGAGTATATCCCCCAAGGAATTTACTTCTTCCAACTAAGAAGTTGGCCTCACATTGACACTGAAGGTAAAAGGGGGGTGTCGGGCTGGAGGGGCCTCCCAACTGTCCGCCAAGAACCAGAGCCTTTGTCTCAGCAGGGAGTGTTGGGTCAGGGTGCTCGGGGTGCCTTCTTGACTCCTGCCTTCTGGCTGTGTGATACTGGACACGCCGCAGCTTTCCTTACCTGCAAAATGGGGAGAGGCCTCCCTCCTCCAGAGCATGGTGTGAGGGCCCATCTGAATGAGGTCCTGCAAATAAATCCTAACATAGCCCCCGGTGTGCTGTAAAAGACTTTACAGATACCAGTGACCTTTGGACATTACAGAATGAGCCAAAATTTCCTCCTATGGGATTGCAAATAGTGTTAAAAGCATGGCCAAGGGCTCTAGCAAATAGCCATTGCTTCTTGTAATTTCTTTGCAAAAGCAGATGAAAATGAAACAGTGCCCAGTCACGGAGGCCAGCTCTAGAATGAGCGCCTTGACGGTGGGAGTCGGCCCTGCCCGGCTGGCTGGGGAGGCTCTTCCCCGTCTTCTGTCCCCGCCGGCACTCCGTCCCTGCTCAAAGCCCAACCAGGGAAGCAGTGACAGCGGAGCCGAGCTGCTCACTTTACTGCTGTGTTGTTTTCCATTTGCAAAATCTCTCTCCAGACCGTGCTGGGAAATTTTAAAGAAGTGAGTTAATATATTGATGATGTCTTTATTGTCAGGACACTTCCTGAATTAAAAATAAAAGGCTCTGCTGAACTCAATAAAATAACATGGGGGAAAATGTCTCCCCCCACCCCAGAATCAAAGCTCTCTTTTTGTGGCTAGCTTGAGGGGTGGGGTGGGGGGGGGTCGGTAGTGAAACCTTTTGAAGTTCAGAGCTTTGCCTGAAGATTCCTCTGATAACTTAGGAACGGGTTGGGCATTTGGTGTTCAGCTTTGCCCAAAGGCAAAGGAGAAATCCCTGCTCTCCCAGGAGCAAAGAGCTGGGCCTGTGGGTGCCCAAGATGTGGGCTCACCTCTGGCCGTTTCCAGAGGCAGCCCCCCTCCCCGAGACTCCCCCAGCCTAGGAGTCACCTGGGAGCACGGTGCAGACCCTTCCCTCTTACATAACTGTGAGGTGACAAAGCCTGTCCTTGGCCTCCCAACCTCCCCCCCATGGAATCCCCTTCCCTTCCCCAGTCCCCACCAACCTGAGCCCTCATCTCCATGGCCCCAAGGCCCACTCTACCCCCACCTTATTGATCTTTTGAGCCTGAAGTTGGTCTAGGATTCATTAGAAGAGGCAGCGGCAACGTGGCCTGGAAAGACAAGGCCTTGGGGGCTCACACGGATCTGGACTCGAGTCTCCTTGGTCTCTTAGTTGTGTGTGGCCTTGAGCAAGTATCGTCACCTCTCTGTTTCAGTTTCAGCAGCAGTGATGGGAACAGCCAGCACAGGGCTTGGTAGGGACTGCCGCTACTTAGACACTTCCCGAAGATCTCGTCATCACTAGGGAAGAAACAAGTTGGGGGAAAAGGAGCCCATGGACTATTGGCAATGCAAAGAGCCAGGCAGGAGAGGTTTCCTTGCAAGGAGAATAAAGGAGGGATGGCCATTTTAACGAACACCTGCTATGCGTCAGGCATATAGCAACCTTATTCTACAGACTCAGAGAGGTTAAGTTACTTGCCCAAGGTCACACAGCTAACAAGAGACTCAGATTCAGACCTGGTCTGTCAGACTCCCAGTTCATGCTTAGTGTATTCCAGCCTTGAGAATGTCTCCCGCATGGGAAGGAGTCTCGAAAGGCAGACTGTGGTGATCCACGGATCCATGAGTGGGCAGCAGAAGAAGCCCCTTGGGGCAGAATCATGCTGTGAGGGAGGATGGGGAGGGACAGCAGGGTCAGGGCAGAGGCCCCCAGCAGGCCCCCTTCCTCTGGCAGCCCTCACTGTCCATGATGACGGATTCTGCTTCTGCCTGTACCAGTCAGGTTCTGAGCGGTGCCATCTTTCCCTGAGGGGAAAGTGTCCTGGAAACAGTTGTTGACTCAGACGTCTGAGTGGGGTCTGTTTCCCAGGGTCCCAGCGTCTCCGATTCCAATTCTCACATCCTGGTGATGAATTTGTCCATTCATCCTGACCCAGTCACTCTCAGTCTCTACATTCTGCCTTCCTGGTCCCCGGCCGCCATCTTGGTCCCCATTAGGCCAAGCACATGCTTGGGTCCAGGACCCAGAAACGGAGTTGGGGAGAGCCACGTTCACTGGCCAATCTCCTCTGCTTGGGGTAGGACTCCCGTGGTTGGGGACTCCTGGCAGGAAGGAGGCATTTTAGCTGGTTGGGAGGGAGCCCCAGTCACCCCTGGTCTGCGTAATCCTCAGGGAACCACAGGGTCAGGCTGAGGAGGGGACACTTTGGCCAAAGTCGCACCTTAACCAAGCACAAGAGAAGCTTCAGGTCCCACACTCCATCTCACTCTCATTCCCTCCAGCCACCCTGGGAACGAACCAAGACACCAGACCCTTTGCTAGGAGTCTACCCAGCTGCTGTATTCCTTGAGTGAATGACAGCCCTGCTCTGTGCCTTGTTTCCCCCAAGTGAAAAAATAGAAGGGTCGACACCCTTCCTCCTACAGTCCCCACTTCGGGACGGTAGAACCTTCTCTACCTTCTTTGTTCTCATCTTCCCGTAAAATAGGATGACATCCTGCTTCCTCTTCCCTCTGGCTAACCCAGCTCCATTTTCCATGAAATCTCCACCTGATCTAAGGAAGGCATCCTGCGTTCCTGTGCTCACCCCTCCTCCCTGAGGCCTCCGTCCCCAGTTCTGCGGAGCAGGTCACACCAGGCTCATGGCGATGGCCGGCCCTCTGGTCACACCCCGACTCTACTGCCTCCGAGCCAGCGCCCTCTGGCAGGGTGTTTCATGCTCCCTGTGTCTGCGACAGCGGTGACTGCCCCTTGCTCACTCAGCTGTTTGGTGTATAACCTGAGCTACCACACTCCGAGTCACTCTCTTGACCCACCTGACCAAGAGCCAAGAGCCCAGCCTTTGGTTTCAGACCTGGTCCCTAAGTTGCCGTGACCCCGGGGTAGGTAACTCCACAACTTTGTGCCTTGATTTCCCCGTCTGAGCAGTGAACACGTCCCTCCTCCGCTCCACCCACCTCTGCCATTGTCCCAGCCACTTGGAGGCGCCGGTGTGGAGGGTTTTGGAGCTTAGCGGCCCGGCCTGGGGGCCCAGAGGAGGCCGCAGAAGTGGGAAGGGGGCCGCGTTGCTGCCGCCCCTCCCAAGCCCTGGCCCCAGCACATCTGCAGCCCCATCTGGAGCAGCCGGGCCCCACCCGCGCACATGGTCCAGCAGCCAGACCTCCAGCACCCGCCCCCCAGCCTGGCTGCCTCTCCCGCCACCTCCGGATTTGTACCCATAATCTGCATATTTAGCAGCTCGCCACATTATAGGCCAAACCATAAATCCTTCTCAGGCGGGGACCTGGGAAAGAGCACCCTGAGCTTCCGCAGAGCCCTGAGGCCTGGCTTCTGAGACCCTGCTCCCCGAGTCCCCAGGCGGGCGGGGGGGGGGAGGGGTCAGCTGTGTCCTCAGGTGTCCCTTCCCCTCCAGAGGCTGAGCCAGGCAGCTGAGAAACCGGAAAAATCCGAACAGTTGGAGGAGGACTCAAAGGGAAACATTCTGCTTTAGGGCACCGAGGGAAACAGACTGGGCCGGACCTTTCTGTCCTTCCACAGAGGGGTAAACTGAGGCCTGGGTTCAGTCTTGAGTCATTCAGGGCCAACTAAGCAACCATGCCAGGATGACCTGGCATGTCTCAAAGGCCGGGCCACCGCAAGTGCATGTCTGACTCTTGAGTCTGGAAGCAGCGAGGAACTGTGGGCAGAACATGGAGTAGGGGGATCCCTCCCGACGCTTGGTCTCCATTTCCAGCTCTGCCCCCAACCAGTCGTGTGGGCATGGCAATGGGTTTGACCCCTCTGACACTTTTCTGCCACTTTTACTTCTGAGCTCTCTCCAGCCTCCTGATTCAGCCTCCCAGCCTCCCACCCCAAACCCAAAGAAACAGGACCTTTTAGAGTCACTGATTCTCCTCAAAAAAAAAGGAAACAACACTCTCAGAAACTTATTACCAAGAAATGTGCATTGCAGACATCTTGGTGTCCCCACCCATCCTTGAACCTGAGCCCTGCCCTAAAATGCCAGCTCTGAGCAATTTCTGAGCTCTGTCTATGGTCCCGATGGTAGGGTACTCACTCTCTGGATACTTTCTCACTTTGTCCTGACATCAGCCCCTTGGACAGACAGGAGGATGATGAGGACAATGAAGGAGGCTGCGTTGGCGAGTAGCAGAGGTGGGACTGCAAGCAGAGCTGTCAGCTAAGGGTCCGAGCCTCACTCCCTCGCTGTGGATGCCGCGGCCATGGGCGTCCTTGGCTGGCATGAATCTCCGCTTCCTGCTCTTTGCTGTTCCCTGCCACCCAGTCAGCCTCAAGTGGCCCAACCTCCTCCCATCCCAAAGGGCAGGCCGACCTCCCTCTTTTCAGTCCCACCACCTGCACCCGCCTTTCGCCTCCGCGGTTCCTGGGGCAACTACTCGCAGAGATTTATACCAACAGGTGACCTTCCCCGTCTGACCTGCTGCTGGAGGCTTGGTCTCTCCCCCCAGTAGTGCCGGGTGCTCTGTAGAGCAGGCCTTCTGTCCTCTGTTCCGCTCATGCCTCTAACAAGTGTTTCTCTCGCTCCTGCCTCACACCTGGCACCGTTCTGGTGATGGAAATAAAACCTTTGAGAAACAACGTCCTCTATCTTATCACGTTCGTCACAGGCTGCTCCTGGGCCTCCCTTAAGTGTCCACTGATCGATGGAACCAAGAACTTGGAAGAGAAATAGAAAAGCCACGCCTGGAATCAGAAGACCAGGGCGGAAGTGCTCACTTTGCCAGTAACTTGTTGTGTGACCTTGAACAAGTCTCTTGGCCTCTGGGCCTCAGCTTTCCCCATCTGTCAAGTGGGAGACGGGGACTCTAGCAGCCCCTTGAATGAGTTGTTCTGTTCTACCGTCTCAACTTCTGCCGTGCCCACCTACCACTCACAACTTTACTAACTGCATATTATGCTTTAAATAAAGGTACTTTTTCCAATTAGGGGAATTTATTTTAAAAGGAAATTTTAAATCACTTCCACCCATGAAAAAGCTCAGTAGCATTTGCCATGAGAAATAAAAGGTAACTAGAAAAATAAATACAATGAAGACAAAATAATGTTATTAGCGTCACTGGAAATTATTCCCTGCCCAAAGCTGCTGTCCCAATGCTCTGCTCTCTGCTTTATTCATTCACTCAACAAATGTTCCTTGAGCTCCTTCCCTGTGCCAGGCACTGTTCTGATGCTGGAGATAAAGCCCTTAAAAGAAATAGACAAAGTCCTTGCTTGTCTGGAGCTCATGTGCTGGGCAATGGTTGAACACGTGCTGTGGAAGAAAGCAGACAGGGGAGGGATGGCTTCCTTACCCAGGAGGGGCATGGAAAGTCCTAATGTGAATTTGAGCAATGCTCGGAAGGAAGCAAGAGCTCGAGCCATGAGGATGTCTAAGAAAAGAACATTCAGGTGAGAGAAAACAGCAAGTGCCAAGGTCCTGAGGCAGGAAGGTGCTGGTGTGTCTGGAGAATCACGAGGAGCCCAGTGTGGACTGAGTTGCAGGGCGAGCGGTAGGAGCTGACATCAGAGAGGTAACAGGGATGCTGCTGGTAGCAGGGAAAGGTAGGAGGATCCAAGAGGGGCGAAGGGTGGGGAAGCAGCACACGGAGACCTTCTCCCTGGCAGAGGAGAGAAAGGAGTAAAGGAACAGCTCTCTGGGCCCATGACTCAATGCTGTGGTCTTTCTAGCCATCTCAAGTCACCCTATGGAACTGCAGGGATGGCCCACCATGGCGCTCATCCCGACTTCCCAGGGAGCTCACCTTGGGGCAATATGAGTTCTTTCCTGCTCTCGAGGTTCATGGTTCCTCATGTTTCTAGACTGGGCACAAAGCCGCTCAGGGGATGAGTTGAAGTCTACTGACGCCCGGGAGCTTTCCTTCCCACCTCACATTTATATGTCTGCCCTTCGTATCTCCTACCTTCCTGGACAGCCAGCTCTGGACTGTCCAAGTCCAAGCAAAGCACCTGGAGACCCTCTCTGTGCGAGCACAGAGGAGATGGCCCTTGACCAGGGAGGCCCGTCCAAGCTCTTCCTCAGTTAATCCTTGTAGCAAACCCAGATGGCCAGACAGTTGCTCCCCCATTTGACGGAGGAGGAAACTGAAGCATATGGGGGTCAACACAGGACCCCCTGCTAGGAAGTCATGAGACAGTTGGCCACCCAAGCTGGACCGGTGGGACCCCTAAAGCTTGTCCTTTTCCTCCATCCTGCATGATTTGTCCTGACAACAGCACTGGTAGCGAACCACAGAGGCTCCTGGTTGAGAAAAGAAGCTCAAGGTTGTGGGGTGAGGGGTTTCTGAGGCCAGGTGGCAAGTTCCCATATGGCTGGGCACCAGACCCTTGCTCAGCTGAAGTCAGGGAAATCGAGGTCCTGAGCTCCCCCTCGGGCAGCCATCAGAGTAGGGAGACAGCACCCAAAGCCCTCTTTCCAGAAGGATCCATACTGAGGGAGGGGAGGTGGGGGTGGGGTCAAGGGCTGGAACTGGGCGAAGCAAGTCAGCACTCCGGGCACAGAGTGGAAGGAGCACTCCCTGCAGGTTGGGTGCCCCCACACACGGAGACAGGTGTCTCCTTACATTTCTCTCCCTGGTGTCTGGCTTGCTTCAGCCCAGTCCTGCCCTGGAACTGGGGCCCTGTCCCCCAGCTTCACCCAGGGCAGAAGGAACTCCCCCCGCCCCTGCCACCCTTTCCAACAGCTCAATGCTTTAGAGCTGTAGGCTTGGGGAGGTGACACTGCTCATGAATCAGGTTCTGCTTCCTATTCTATATGATTTTAGGCCAGTCTCCCCCCCCCCCGGCCTCAGTTTCCCCACCAGTAAGAGTAGAAAGTTGAACTAGGTGAAAACATCAGGATCACTTGCAACACATGCAGGGGTGGGGTGGGGGAGCCCTACAGATTTCAGGGCCCTGCTCGTCACCTACTAAACCAGAATCTCAGGGTGGAGGGGCCCAGAAATTCGTATTTTAAGTCTGATGAAGCATCCGGTCTATGAGCTACTAAGAGTTTTCCAGCTCTAGAGAAAACACCAGCCGTGCACGCACGCGTGCGTTCATCCAATAAAGCAACAGGTATTTTTTGAGTAGTTGGAGCTGTTCTCGTTCCCAGCCAGCAGGATTGCGGTGCTGCACTGAGAGCGCGCACCTGATGATGAGGTGAGAGACAAGAAACAGGGCGAGATGGTTTTAAATGACAAGATCCGTGAGGAACAGACACAGCGGTGGGAGGTGGGAGCGGCAGGGCCCCATTAGCGTCCTTAAAAATGCCTCTTTGGGAAGAGACAATTGAGCTGACGCCTGGATGACATGACACTCTGGAGGAGGGATGTGCCTGACTGTGAGAACAGTCAGTGCAAGGGTCCTGGGGCAGGTACAAATCTGGTGCATGGAAGATAGAGAGTGGCAGATGGAACGTGGTAAGGGTGGGGTGGGGAGTAGGTGACAAAGGGTTGAGGAGAGCAGGGCCCTGGGGCAGGCAGGGTGAGCCTTTGGCAAGTTACAGCAGGATGGGATCTTCTTCAACAGATGGCTCCAGGTGCTGGCTGAAAATGGACTGGAAGGTACGCCAGAGGAAACAGGGAGGCAACCTCGGTTGTCCAGGTGAGAAGTTCTGGTGGCTGGGCTGGAGGTGGGACACGTGGGACGAAGGTCCGATCGGGCATCCTTTTGGAGTGAGGGTTGGTAGTTTTGGGTGTACGTACCTATACTCCTGTAGATGGATGTACTGGGAGTGGGGGAGTCTGAGTGACTCAAGGGCAGGGTAGGTCTTACCGGCCCCTCCAGAGGCCAGGCCTGGTGGGTGTGTAAGAAAGTAACAAAATAGATACAAGCCTGCAGAGCTACGGTAATTCCCAATGTGTCCGCAAGATGGCAGCATTCCAGCAAATACAGGAGAAGCTGACAGTGGCCTCTTCACGGCAGGGGGGCTGCGGGGCTGGACCAATGGGTGGCCCAACTCCAGGGAGCACCCCTCAAGGTGCATTCTATGTGAATGGTGCCGCCTGGGGTGGCACACTGAGCAGCCCGTCCTGGAGCCCAAGTTCTGGTTCACTAATCAGTGAGTGGGGGATGAGCCGGGCCTCTCGTGGATCCCTGCCCACAAACCAGCACCTCCTAAAAGCCAAGCTTGAGCTGACCTGGCTGGGGCTGGGGCCTGGCTCTGCTATGTACCACATGCGTGACCCTGGAGGAGCTGTTTCATCTCTCCATGCCTCAGTTTCCTCATCTGTACAATGGGGCAGATGATAGTATCCACCTCACGGGGCTGCTGGGCAGATGAACGGAGCTGATACGTAAAAAGGGCCTGGGATGGGGCCCGGCTCTTGTCCATCCTCGAGACACTTGAGCATCTGGGATAGATGGTGCGGCTGTTACTATTCTTTCCTTTGGTAATTGAATGCGGAGGGAGTTTGGTTCAGGCAGGACAGGGTGTGATGAGGAAAGGCATGAATACCCTCTGGGAGAGCAGGTGGGAGACAGACAGCACCAGCGTGCCTGGCCCTGGCCCAGCTGCACACGGAGGGGACAGACAGGCCCTGCTTGAAAAGCTTCATAGCTGAACGGGTGGGAGACTTAGCCAGAGAGAATGTTCTGACCCAGCAGGGTGAGTGCTGGCAGAGCCGGCAGCCTAGGCGGGACTAGGATGACCTGGGAGCCCCTTGGAGCAGACTGGCATGGCCGAGGAGGGACCAGAAGAGGGAGGGAAGAAGGGGACTCCTGATGTGCAGGGAGGCAGGTGAGAGCTGGGAGATCCTCAGGGCAGAGTGGGTATTTGCCGGAAGAGCGAATGGGCTGGTACCTAAGGGGGGGGGGACTGGGGGGGTTGGGGAGGAAGGGGAAGTTCAGACAGAGGGCCTGGCGTCAGACCGAAGAGCTTGGAATGTTGAGAAGTGAAATTTTGATTTTTTTCCCTGAAGTCCCTGGAAAAAATAATAAAATGATCTACCGATGGCATATCACGTGTCAGGTGCTTACACCCCATCTCATGTCATATTCTGAATGACCCTCTTGTTATCAACAACTAGCATCATCTCTCTTAGGGATGAAAACACTGAGGGCCAGAGAGGGGAAGTGATTTTCTCAAGGTCACACAGCGGGGAGGGGGTAGAAGCAGGAGCAGAGTCTTGGCTCACCCTCTGGGGTGCCTTCCAAAGGTGGGAAGGGTGGTGTGCTGGGCTGAAAACTGGGGGCAGGTCTACTGTGGCCTTGGCCTTGCTGTGTGACCCTGACTCAGAGCATCCTGCTGGTTCTCTGGGAAACGAAGGGGAACTGAAGGAGAGGCAGTCCGGAGCGTTGAGAGATGGGCTTGGAGGAGAAGCAAGGGCTGGTGGGGCTGGGCCGTGACCTGGGCGGGCACCAGAGGCTGGGGTCGCCCTTGCTCTGGGGAGCGATGGTCTGTCTGGTCGCAGCAACGTCCCAGCCTGGAGCGTCCTGGGAGCTGTGGCGGGCCTGGCCTGGAGTTAATTAGCCCCTGGAAGGGGAGTGTGCAGGCGGTGACCTTCAGAGGCAGCTGGCCTCCTGCTGGCCCGACACTGGGCCAGCACCCACGACATCCGGCCCACTCTTAAGCAGACCCGAGAGAGGCTCCACGTGAGGGACAGAGGTGGGGTGCGGATTGGCGGAAAGGGCCCAGCTCAAGCTTGGGAGGCAGGGAACCTGGCTTCCAGCCCTGGCTCTGCCCCCAGGCTCTGGGGACCTCAGCCTACTTCCTGCTCACCTCTGGGCCAATTTGCCACCCACCTATGAAAGACGATGGGTGCAGCCTTCGACTCCCGTCCGTGGGCCTCCTCCCAAGCCTGTGAGTGTGGAGAAAGGCCAGGGCTCTGGGAAGTCCCTCGAGGGCGGGTGTGGCCTGTCTGGGCTGTAGGAGAACTGCAGGGTCATCAGACTTGCACTGGGAGGGGACTTTGAGGAACTGGCCTGTGCTTGGAGCCATTTGAGATGGTCAGGGTCACAGCAGGGGATGGTGGTCAGAGCAGGGGAGCTCCTGGCCCTGCCCTTCCAGACCTCGATGGCCTTGCTTTATTATCTTCTTCCACGCCTGACTCCCACAGGAGTTGGGGCCTGAAGCAGGCTTTTCTTGCTGAAGTTGGCCTGAGAACTCCTGACCGAGGCCCCTCCCATTTCACGGAGAGAGCGGCCCAGAGAGGGCAAGGGCCTTGGGAGAGTCACACAGCCAAGGAGGGGAGAGAGGCAAGAGAGGAGCGCCACCCCGCCTCCCCCGTCACGTTTAATTCTAGCATGTTTGCCTCTCAGGAAAGTCCCTCAGTCTATCCAGGTGGGCTCCTGCAGGCACAAAAGTCACCCAGAGGTAGGGCCCACCTGACTCTCCTGACATCTCTGGGCAACCCAGACTGTCTCATTTAGTCCTCATTCTTTGTCCTTCCTTCCTCAGAGATCCTGGTAAATTTTTCCTTTCATTTCCACCTGGAGAGCCAGAACTGGTAAGGTTGGGAGGTCTGCTTGTGTCCCCGGCCTTCCCCAGCAAATGCAGGGGAAAGGGCAGCTTAAAAACAAGCGACAAGAAAGCAAATCAAACCCTTGCCAACTACGGGCGGCCTGGTAACCTACCTGTGACCTGTCATACCGTTATGGCTCCCACCCAGCGGATGAGGAAACCGGGCTCAGAGGGGTAAACAGATATCTGGTGCTCCTGGCTCCACAGTGCCTGCCTTGCTGGCTTGCAGAACGGCTTCTCCCCGGCGCCCCATCTGCGGGGTCCGCAGCATCCTCAGGTGACACCTGCCCCTTAGTGAGCCTGGACCGCAGTGCTCCGGCCCGGAGCGGCCCCATTTCAGAGACACGGGCGACACCTGGTGGGCACTTGTGAGCATGACATGCTGCTTCAAGTGACCGGAGTAACCCAGAAGAGGCCCGCGCATGCTCACTCCCACACTCCCGCTCCCCAGTGCATATTTGTTGAAGCCCTACTCTGTGCCAAGCACAGCCTGAGGGGTCGGGAACATAGAACTAAGTGTCTAAGTGTCTAAATGTGATCCTTTCTCTCAAAAAATTCCAACATAAGAGAGAAGTTTCGGGGCGCCTGGGTGGCACAGCGGTTAGGCGTCTGCCTTCGGCTCAGGGCGTGATCCCGGCGTTATGGGATCGAGCCCCACATCAGGCTCCTCCGCTATGAGCCTGCTTCTTCCTCTCCCACTCCCCCTGCTTGTGTTCCCTCTCTCGCTGGCTGTCTCTATCTCTGTCGAATAAATAAATAAAATCTTAAAAAAAAAAAGAGAGAGAGAGAAGTTTCCTTCGAGAAACTTCCAGCATGGAATATTGTCGTATAACAACAATTATGGGGCACCTGGGGGGCTCAGTTGATTAAGGGTCTGCCTTTGGCTCAGGTCATGATCTCAGGGTCCTAGGATCGAGTCCTGCATCGGGCTCCTTGCTCAGCGGGGATCCTGCTTCTCCTTCTGCCTGCAGCTCCCTCTGCTTGTGCTGTCTCTGTCTCTCTGAAAAATAAATACATAAAATCTTTAAAACAAAACAAAATAACAGTTGTAAAGTATGAAAACCAAGTTTCACATTTTTTCCTTTTAATCAGAGCAAATGAAATCTTACATGGGAATGTCGTTCCCAATAATAGTCAACACTTAGTGAGCATTTACTACACGCTGGGCGCTGTCCTCGGTGCTTTGTATGAACCAACTCATTGAACTCTTCTGACGACCCTTAGGAGGCGGGCACTGTTATCAGCTCCATTGTACAGATAGTGACTTTATTACCAGCCGCACATCACATCATGTACGTAATGACAGTATTCTTCGCTCCATTTGCAAACTGGTGATCAGAGATGAGTAACCTGGCCAGGGTCACAGAGCTGGAGAGAGGCAGAGTCAGGATTTGAACTCAGGCTCTAGAAGCCTCACCCTTCATTTCAATGTTATACCGCCTCTGTGTACAGCTGATAGAAATGGGGCTCCTCTGGCTGAAAGAGAGGGGATGATTTAGGAGCCGTGCTTGTTCAGCCCACCCTCCTCCTCTGGACGCCCAAGGAGCCATCAACAGCTGTTGACCTGGGTGTGGAAGTCAGTGTATACCTGATGTGGAGACATTGACAGGTTTTAAGTGGAGAGGAGGAACAATTAGGTTGTTACTGTCACAGTTACTGGGCTGAATTGGGGCGGTAGTCCCAGGAGGAGGGGACAAGGGCAGAGGTGGGAAGGTGATTTGTCTGCATCACAGAATCATGTGGACACAAGCTTAGCTTTTTCTTTACTGGGTGGGGGGAGGGAGTATGTTTCTAGTTTGCTTCACGAACCCATCAATTCATTCACAACTATTTATAGAACACCTGCTCTGTGTCAGCCATTGTTCTAGATGCTGGGATAGAGTGGGAAACAAGGATGCAAGGTCTTGCTCTCCTAGAGCTGATACTATGGTTGGGGAAGTCCAACAATAATCTAAAAAGTAAATGAGATAAATGAAGATGGGTCAGTTAAAGCAGGGCAGTGTTTTCAGAGAGACAGTATTTGTAGCAATTCAAAGTAGAGACTTTGGAGCCAGACCTGCTGAATTCCCATTTTGCCACTTGGCTATGCAGATCTGGAGACAGAGTGTTTCTAGCAGAGGGAGCAGCAAATGCAAAGGCCCTGAAGTGGGAAGGTGTGTGGGATATTAGAGAAACAAAAGTGTGACTGCAGCATGGAAAGGGAGGAGGTCAGAGAGGTAGGCAAGGGTCAGATCACACACACGATAATAAGCTTGGAGTTTGTCCAGGATGACAGGATACCATAGGAAAGTTTGGGGCAGGAGCAGGACAGGCTCGGATGTGCATTTTTAAAGAACCACTCTGACTGCTGAGCAGAAAAAGATTACAGGGTAATAAGAGTGGAAGCAGGGAGTCCAGGTAAAAGGCAATTATTTTCATCCAGAAGAGAGATGAATAGTGACTTGGAGTAGAGTGAACATGGAGAGATCAAGAGAAATGGAAGGATTTAGATGTATTTGGAGATAGAATTGGCTGCGCTTACTGATTGTAAATGAGGGGTGCACAGGAAAGGGAGGAATCAAAGGTGTGTTCCAGAGGTTGGACTGTGGATGATTGGTGCCATGATTTGCTGAGATAGGGAAGCAAGAGGAACAGGTGTGCCTCAAGAGACTGAGGGGAACATGCATACGTGTGGTCCTGCAAGAAGAGATGAAGTGTGAACACATGGATGCATGAATCTGGGAATGATTGAACAGATCAGATCTGGAACTATAAATTTGGGTCTCATCTCATTAAGAAAAGGCAAGCCATGGACTGGTAGAAGATCCCCACAATTCTATGTCTGGGCACATAATGAATGAATCAATATCACTATTAATACCGCCAATGTCAATACCAGACCATGGTCAGTGGGAATGTTAGTACATTACAGTTATCAATGTCATCAACAATTACAATCACCATCACCACTGTGATCACCATCATGACCATCAACGTCATCACCATCTCCATCACTACGTCACCCTCATCATCACCATCACCATTATAACCATTGCTGCCATGACCACTGTCATCAAAATCATCACCATCACCACCACCACTCTCAATTTCACTATTAACACCACCAGCGACACGACCCTCCTAACCACCCCGTCAGCATTACTGTAACTACCACTGTAATCAGCTGTCTTCAGCTTCCCCACCTGTACCACCATTGCTATCACCATCACTTTATCATGTGACTTTCACCAGCAGTAGCAGCAGCATATCACCATACCACCATCCTTGCCATCAACACCAGTATCACCATCATGATCCCCATTACTTCACACCATACCACCACTATCCTCCGCCTCATCACTGTAGTCAGTGCCATTACTGTCAGCATCATTACACCATCCCCACCATCCTCACCATCACCCGCTCCGTCACCACCAGTGTCACCATGAACACAACCAATACCATTGCCATCCTTACTCTATCCTTACCATCCCCACCTTCCCCGCCATCCTCACTATCCCCTCCATCCCCTCCATCGCCACCATCCCCACCCTCCCCACCATCACCCCTCCACCACCACCGTCACCCCCACCTCACCGTCACTGTCATCCTCATCATTATTAGCTCTTGAATTTCATCCTTCCAGTAAAGCCAAAAGCGCTTCACCTGTGCTCTCACTTGTCCGTCCTCTTCCTCAGTGATGGTTGAGCTCACACTTCCTACTTTGCAGATGGGGGTGAGGGGAGACTCAAGCAGGGGCAGGAACTTGTGTGTGGAATAAGAGACAGGTTTTGCTTCCGGCAATGAGGATTTGAGTCGGAGGTCCTAGAATTTGAAGATGAGTTTGGGGGAAAGGTCATCCTCAGAATCTATAGACACTGAACAAATCTTTCTAAGAGAAACTTCAAAGATACAGATGATCTGCTGCTAGCAGGACTCCAAAATCCAGTGGCATCAGCAAGATGGAAATTTATCTCTGTCTTGGGCCAGGCTGCTGTGGCTGCTCGAGGTTGAGAGAGACCCAGACTTTCTGTCCCATTTCTCCATCATCCTCAACCTGCAGCTTCTGTTCACAGCCCCCCCCCCCCCCCGCCCCAGTTCTCACTGCTATGGCCACATTCCAGGCAGTACAACCAGGGGACAAGAAGGGCATTCCCATCTCCTGTGGGGACACGACGCAGAAGTCACACATATCACTTCTCTGCACACCCGCTGGCCAGACAAAGGGGTCTCTATCCACCCAGAACATAATTTGGATTCTATTAATACTAATTATTATATTAATAAAATCTGATGCTTATCGGGTAACTACTAAATGTTAAATTTAATGCCAAGAATGTCACACACACCATTTCTAATCTCATGCAATAGATAATATCGTCCTTTCCATTGCCTTCATTTTACAGGTGAGAAAAACGCTGTTCAGAAAACTTAGGCCCATTGTCTCTAACATACCTTCCAGACTCTTCTCTGGAGCAGGGAGCAGGCTGACAGTTAGACATCGGCAACCTTGTCTATTCACTCATCCGTCAAATCAAGGTTAAAAGGATCCTCAAGTCAGAAAGCCTGGCTTCAAATGCTAATTTGATGATGATAGTAAGGATGATAAAGGTGATGGGAGGGTAGTGGTGGTTGGGAGGGTGGTGGTCCTGGATTGTCATGGTATTGGTGAGAGGTGATGGTGTTGGTAATGACATTGATGATACCAGTGGTGACACTGTGGATGGTGATAGTGGTGGTGGTGGTCCTCGTGATGCTACTGGTAAAACGGGTTTTTCTTTTATGTGAATGTTCAGGTAGGTGGGCCCATCTGAGCACACATTTGAAACCTTGGTGCTTTCTCTCTTATTACTCAGCTCCCTCAACATTTGACTGCTATCTTGAGGTCTAAGATGGCTGCTGCCTCTCCAGCCATCACATCTGTATGCTAGCCAAGTGGGAATGCAGTGAACAGGGACGGGGGAGGAGGAAAAGGCACTCTTTTGGCCTTTTAAGGGCACAACCTGGAAATTTTTGAGATAGAACTCAGACAACATTCTTTTAAATACAGCAATTGTGGATAAAGTTTAGAACAGGGCTATATTCCTATACATAAACACCTGCAAGCGAATTCCTCCCAGATCCAGAAAAAGGTATGTAAAGCTTGTTTTGTTTTGCTTTGTTTGTTTTTAGATTCCACCATATAAGAGAGATCATGCAGTATATGTCTTTGTCTGTCTGACTTATTTATTTAGCACAATGCCCTCAAGGTCCATCTGTGTTGTCACCACTGAAATGGCAAATTTTAATTCATTTTTATGGCTGAATACTATACCATGGTGTATATATACCACATCTTCTTTATCCATTCAACCATCAGTGGACTCAGGTTGTTTTCATATCGGGGCCATTGTAAATAATGCTGTGATAAACATGGGGATGCACGTATCTTTTTGAGTCAGTCTTTTCATTTTCTTCTGATAAATACCCAGAAGTGGAATTTCTAGATCATATGGTAGTTCTGTTTTTAAGTTTTGAACTACCTCCACACTATTTTCCACAGTGGCTGCACCAGTTTGCATTCCCCCCAAGAGTGCAAGAGGGTTCCTTTTTCTCCACATCTTTGTCAACACCCCTTTACCTCTTGTCTTTTTGATGGTAGCCATTCTGACAGGTGTGAAGTGGTATTTCATTGTGGTTTTGATTTGCATTTCCCTGGTGATGAGTGATGTTGAGCATCTTTTCATGTACCTGTTGGCCATCTGTATGTCTTCTTTGGAAAATGTCTGTTCAGATCTGCTCATTTTTAAATCAGATTGTTAAATCATAACAACATATTATGAGCAACTATATGCCAACAAATTAGGCAATGTGGAAGAAATGGATGCATTCCTAGAAACGTATAAACTGCCAAAACTGAAACAGGAAGAAATAGAAAACCTGAACAGACCCATAACTAGCAGGGAAATTGAAGCAGTAATCAAAAATCTCCCAGCAAACCAGAGTCCGAGGCCAGATGGCTTGCCAGGGGAATTCTACCAAACATTTAAAGAATAATTAATACCTATTCTTCTGAAGCTGTTTCAAAAAATAGAAATGGAAGGAAAACTTCCAAACTCTTTCTATGAGGCCAGCATTACCTTGATCCCCCAAACCAGACAAAGACCCCACCAAAAAGGAGAATTACAGACCAGTATCCCTGATGAATATGGATGCAAAAATTCTCACCAAGATACTAGTCAATAGGATCCAGCAGTACATTAAGAGGATTACTCACCATCACCAAATGGGATTTATTCCTGGGCTGCAAGAGTGTTCGACATCCACAAATCAATCAATGTGATACGCTATATTAATAAAAGAAAGGACAAGAACCATATGATCCTCTTAATAGAAGCAGAAAAAAACATTTAACAAAGTACAGCATCCTTTCTTGATTAAAACTATTCACAGTGTAGGGATAGATGGAACATACCTCAATATCATAAAAGCCATATATGAAAAGCCCACAGAGAATATCATCCTCAATGGGGAAAAACTGAGAGCTTTTCGCCTAAGGTCAGGAACACAGCAGGGATGTCCACCCTCACCACTGCTGTTCAACATAACATTAGAAGTCCTAGCTTCAGCAATCAGAGAACAGAAAGAAATAAAAGGCACCTGAATTGGCAAAGAAGGAGTCAAACTCTCACTCTTCGCAGATGACATGATACTCTATGTGCAAAACCCAAAACACTTGACCCCAAAATTGCTAGAACTCATACAGGAATTCAGCAAAGTGGCAGGATATAAAATCAATGTGCAGGGGCGCCTGGGTGGCACAGTGGTTAAGCGTCTGCCTTCGGCTCAGGGCGTGATCCCGGAGTTCTGGGATCGAGCCCCGCATCAGGCTCCTCCGCTAGGAGCCTGCTTCTTCCTCTCCCACTCCCCCTGCTTGTGTTCCCTCTCTCGCTGGTTGTCTCTCTCTCTGTCAAATAAATAAATAAAATCTTTAAAAATAAATAAATAAAATCAATGTGCAGATATCGGTTGCATTTCTATACACTAACAATGAGACAGAAGAAAGAGAAATTAAGGAGGTAGTCCCATTTACAGCTGCACCAAAAATCATAAGATACCTAGAAATAAACCTAACCAAAGAGGCAAAGGATCTGTACTCTGAAAACTACAGAACACTCATGAAAGAAACTGAGAAAGGCACAAAGAAATGGAAAATCGTTCCATGCTCATGGATTGGAAGAACAAATAATGTTAAAATGTCCATGCTACCTAGAATAATCTATACATTCAATGCAATCCCTATCAAAATACCATCAACTTTTTCCACTTTTTTCACAGAGCTGGAACAAATAATCCTAAAATTTATGTGGAACCAGGAGAGACCCTGATTGCCAAAAGAATGAGAAAAAGAAAACCAAAGCTGGTGGCATCGCAATGCTGGACTTCAAGCTCTATTACAAAGCTGTAATTATCAAGACAGTATGGGACTGGCACAAAAACAGACATCTAGATCGATGGAACAGAATAGAAAACCCAGAAATGGACCCTCAACTCCATGGTCAACCAATCTTCTACAAAGCAGGAAAGAATACCCAATGGAAAAAGAAAATCTCTTCAACAAATGGCATTAGGAAAATTGGACAGCCACATGCAGAAGAATAAAACTGAACTATTTCTTACACCATACACAAAAATAGACTCAAGACAACATCAGAGAGGGAGACAAGCCACAAGAGACTCTTAATCATAGGAAACAAACTAAGAGCTCCTGGAGGGGTGGGGTGTGGGGGTGGGGTAATTGGGTGATGGACATAAAGGAGGGCACATGACATAATGAGCACTGTGTGTTATATAAGTCTGATGAATCACTGAACTCTACCTCTCAAACTAATAATCAACTATACGTTAATTGATTTGATTTAAATTTTAAAAAGGAGCAAAAAATTTAAAAATAAATCAGATTGCATATATATATATATATATATATATATATATATATATATATATGCTATTGAGTTGTATGAATTCTTTGTATATTTTGGGCATTAGCCCCTTACCAAATATGCGATTTGCAATTATTTTCATTCAGCAGGTTGCCTTCTCATTTTGACTGGCTTCCTTTGCTGTGCAGAAGTTTTTATTAGTTTGATGTGGTCTCATTTATTTTTGCTTTTGTTGCTTTTGCTTTTGGTGTCAGATTTAAAAAATCATGGCTAAGACCAATGTCAAGGAGTGTACCACCTACGCTTTCTTTTTTTTTTTTTTAAGATTTTATTTATTTATTCGACAGAGATAGAGACAGCCAACAAGAGAGGGAACACAAGCAGGGGGAGTGGGAGAGGAAGAAGCAGGCTCATAGCGGAGGAGCCCGATGTGGGGCTCGATCCCACAACGCCGGGATCACGCCCTGAGCCGAAGGCAGCCGCTCAACCGCTGTGCAATCCAGGCGCCCCCCACCTACGCTTTCTTCTAAGAGTTTTATGGTTTCAGGTCTTACATTCAAGTCTTTAATCTATTTTGAGTAATTCTTGCGTATGGTGTAAGATAGATTCTTTCTTTTGCATGTGGCTGTCCAATTTTCCCAGCACCACCGAGGGAAGACACTATCCCTCCCCCACTGCATATTCTTGGTTCCTTTGTTATAAATTAATTGGCCGTGCACACATGGGTTTAATCCTGGGCTCTCTATCCTTTTCCACTGATCTATATAATCTGCAGCTTTCCTTTCCTGTCATGTCTTTGTCTGGTTTTGGTATTAGGGTAATGCTGGCCTCATAGAATGAGTTAGGAGGTATTCCTTCTGCTTCTATTTTCTTTTACTTTTATTTATAGCAAAATTTAGGACACACACCAATGAATATGAAACTGTATATGGTCATTTTAAGGACAATGTTAAAAACAAGTATCTGTCTACTTAAGCCAGGAATTGTGACCTTGGGATAATGACTCAACTTCTCTCTTCACTTTCCACTTGTATCGCCTACCATCAATCATGATAAAAAAAAAAAAAATCTCACCTACATGCCTGTTAAAGGCTTGGCACAGTGCCTAGGACAAGGGAATTACTCATAATATTCATTATCACTACGACCGGGTCTATAATTTTGCACAGAGACGTATGCCTCAGTGTGAAAGTCTAATCCATGCCCTACGTGTTAGGCAGTAAATTTTCCATAGTGAGGCAATACATTGTTTTTGCATTAAGTGGGAAAAAGAAGGTATTCTTTACCCATCCAAAATTCCTCACCACTTCCCCCAAAGTGATGTGAACATACATAATAATCTACTAAGGGTTTCTGTATAACATAAAGCAGCTACAACACCAATTGCCTAATTGTTCAATCTCGAATGGATCCATTAGTCGGTCTATTTGTCCACAGGGCACGCACGATGCCAACCCGATGCCCAGGGGCTCCTCAGTGAGTGAAGGTTGTGTGTCTGCCACTCACCCGATTTCCCGAGGTTTTTCAGCAACACCATGTCCTACTCAGGAAACGTGGTCATGCATTCCAGAACCAACTACACTTTTATAATCGTCTTTTACTTTCTTATATATGAGAAAAGTAGATGCAGTAGATGGAGACAAGTGGCCCAAGGAATGGCTTCATCCTTTTGTTTCCTTCGTTACCAGACTTTTCTAGTAGTAGATCAGATTTTCTAGGTCCCTTGGCTCACCTTCTCCCTTCACAGGCTTTTCCTCCCTCAAATCAGACATTTATACTTAATAGTGGGGGACAACGATCATGGTGGCTCATGGCCCCTTAGATGGTGTAGACAGTGGCTATAGATCTCTGGGAAGAACCACAGAGATGCAGGGGGGACCCACACGAGTCTTCTCACTGGATCCACCCAGAGCATAAGCATCCTTATACCGCTGTCCTGCAGGCTCATTAGAGCAGGCTGTTTGCTCACTAGTTAGAGAAGAATCCGAGCAGAAGTTATGGGAGCCATCCTGGGGCTTGGCCATGAGAAGAGCCCATCCCAAACAGGGGCCGAGTTTTCATCTTGAACCTAGGAATGGCGAAGACACAAGGAGCAGGGGCCACCTGACCCACGGAAATCTTCGGCAGTTGTTCACAGACACGAGAAACTAACCGTTGCTGTTGTAAGTCAGTGAGATGTTCGGGGTTCTTCCTTACTGTAGCATAACCTCACAAAAGCTGACTGAGACAGGCCTAAGAGGGGGGCACTAGAGAAGTAGTGAGGTCAGATGACCTTTGAAGTCCCTTCTAGGCCCTCATTCTAGACTCCCTGGTTCATTCTCAGTACATGGGATGTGGGTCCTGAAGAGTTCTACCTCCCCAGGTGGGCATCGGAACTCTCCCCCTGCTTCCACCCTCCCCCCCCCCCAGCCTCCATGCAGCCAGCTCCTCCAGCCGGACGCCCCGTGCAAGGCTTGGCTTTGGAGGGAACGAGCTCTGCCAGGGGCTCCCTGCTTTGCTGGTGTGACTGGGGTAACCTCCTGGGGGGGGGGGGTAGTGTCTCCCAGGGGCTGTGAAGTTGATTTCCTAGAGCCTGGGGGGCATCGAATAGAGCATGGTGACAGTGACAGTTGTCTTATTAGACCAGTTTTGCAGTGGGCTTGAGCCTGACTCTCCAGCCAACCCCAACACCATCCACCCCCCCACCACCACTAGGGGCCTTTGCAAGTGCCTTTTAGTAAAATTTTCTACATCAACAACTAGATTTCCCCTTCTTGTGATTACAGTGCCTCCTATAGTTAATATTATTTTGTCACCATTGTTAAACCAGAGTCACCAGGTCCTCGAGCCTCCAGACACTGGGGGGACTGTAAGCCAGCGAGCGTTGGCTCCTAAATCCTGTTTCCTTTTGTGGGATGGCTGCAGCTGGGACCTGCTGAGGAGACCTAATTTCATGTCTACACTAGCCTGGCCCTCATGCCAGGGCCCCACTCTGCTCCTGGGGGCCTGATGGAACAGAGGCCAGGAGCTGGGGAGCATGTGGGGACGCTCCCCCGCCTCCCTTTCCTCTCCGGGTCTCTCTCCTGCTTCTCTGCATTGGCTGCACTGAGCAGTGTGGACACCAGGGGGCAATACATGCTCATTTTGGAGGGAAGGGTGTGGCGGTTTTGTTTTTTTTTTTTCTCTCTGCGCTTCTGTGGGTGACAGGAATGACTTGGAGACTAGAGAGTCCGTGTCACAGCGCTAAGGCAGCTAAGGCTGTGTGTGCACCTTACGAGTTGGGGGGGGTGGACAGACCCAGAGAGGTGGAGGGGCGTGCCTTGCTTGGGTCTCAGGGCTAGGAAGTTAGCAGAGCCGGGACTGGAGCCTACACCATCTCTCCCAGGGGGGCTGTGCTGATCCTGCAGCTTTCCTTGGGAGGGTGGTGGAGAGAAGGGGAGAACAGAATGGGGCGTCCTGGTCTTCCTCAAAGGCCTCTGTGGTGCTTCCGCTACTGAGAAAGTTCTCCGTGTGGACACCGGTTCACCCAGTATCTGTCCAGCCCAGGATTGCAAACCCAGCTGCCCTCACAGAGCAGGCAGCTCCCAGAAACAGCAGACGCAGGTTGGGTGGGCAACAGGGAGTGGTGGGGACTGTGGTCAGCGCCAGGCTGACCGAGTGATTATAAGTGAAGGGGGCAGCCACATTCAGGCCCAGCCAGTTGTTGCCGTGTCAGAAGGTTTATCAGGGTGTTGGGATTTTCCTATTTTTCGACGGAAGTCATCAATCTCAATGTTACGTGAAATTTTCCAATTTTGAAACGCTGGTGACAAATTCAAAGCTTTTTCAACTCCTCTCTCTGAGCCTTGGTATTCTCCACTGTACCATGGGGAGTATGTCTACCCCACTGGCTTCTTGGGCCACAGGGCTGTTGTCTTTGACCTCAGCCTGACTCAGAGAGGGATCTCACATGGGTTTTGTGCAGCTCTACCCGTTGGCAGGTGTAAAATAGCAGTTCCCCTCCCTGTCAACCTCAGGGACTTGTAAGTATCTGGAGACACCGCAGAAGGGTTGCCCCAAGGAACATTCTCTGTGTTCTGCTCCAACAATTCTTACCTGGGCATGAAAGGAGGCCATGGTAGACGGATTCCAGTGTGAGCTACTGGCGTGGAAGGAAAATATAATGGGATAGGCTTATAATTCTTTATTTTTATTGTTTTCTGTATTTAATATTTAAAATAATTTTGTCTCGTGTTTCAGTTTTGTGACTGTGTATGGTTCAAAATATACAAAATGGCTTGTAAGATAGTACATATGTCTCCATAATAAATAAATAAACTAACATAGGTTGGGGCGTGGGCCCAGGACTGTTTGGGGTGCCCCACCCCCTGGCACAGGGTTGCCATTTTCCCAGAGGGGAAAATGAAAACTGGAGTCCAGGGAGTTGTGGATGGGGAGACATCACTGAATCATTTCAAACAGTGAAAAAAAAGAAAGTTGTTTTACAATATGTGAAGTGCTTCACAAATGCTAGCAGTCGCATTAGTTAAGCAGATTCGAAGCCATTTTTTAAATGTCTGGCACACGGTAACAGCTCTCCTGAAAAACTTTGCCACCCTGTCATCAAGAGAGGGAGACTCTGTCTCCCCCCCTGGAGCTGGTGGGCCTCTGTGCTTGCCTGCACTAAGAGAATACAAAGGACGTGATGCTGAGTGGCTTCGGGTGCTAGGTCATCAAGTGCCATGTGCCTCTACCTTGTCCTCTGTTTGCTCTTGAAACCCAGCTGTCTTGCAGTGTGGAAGCCCCAAAAGCCTGCAGAGAGGCCTAATGGAGAGGAACTGAGGTCTTGGTCCACAACTCTAGCTGAGTTCCCAGCTAGCACCTAGCACCAACGTGCGAGCCATGTGAGCGCGCCATCTTGTAAAGGATACGCCAGCTCCGGTTGAACGAGCTGATAGTGCAGAGAACAAAGATAAGCCTTCCCCAGTGAACCGCCCCAAACTGCAGATGTGTGAGCTACATCAATGATTGCGTGGTTTGTTACACAGCAATAGGAAACAGACACACCACTCTCCCTCCTTCCCTCCTCCCAGAGTGGTGTCAAAGTCTCAGGGCCTTATCTAGGCCTAGGTACCTAGATACCAACAAGACTCTGACACCTATGTTCTTGACCACAGGGACCTTTAGGTCTCCTGCTCTGCTGTTCCAGTCCACCTTTGGGGTGGGGAAATCATCTGAGAGGCTGGGAACCCCATAGCCATACCATACCCCATCCCCTTTTTAAAGAGAGAGAGCACAAGCAGGGGGGAGAGAGAGAGGGGGCAGAGGGAGAGGGAGAGAGAGAATCTCAAACGGGTTCCATGCTCAGTGTGGAGCCTGATGTGGGGCTTGATGTCATGACTGCAAGGTCATGACCTGAGCCAAAATCAAGAGTCAGACCCTGACCTACGCAGGCGCCCGTCCTTAGCCTTTTACTGTCTTGCCATACCACCATTCCCCCTACTTCCAAGCTATCCATTTGGTATCTTCTCTCAAGTCTTTCTAGAATAGTTCTTCCTGTTCCTTTTCCCAGCTCCCAAACTCCAGGCTGCACTTCTGGAATGGCCCGAAGAGTTTCCCAAAAGAAGGAAGTCGTCTCTCACTAGAGGCTGCCTGGCAAAATGCCCAGGGTAAATCATGACAAAGTCTGACTCCGGCGGGAAGAGAGGAAACACTGGGGGGAACCAAACCAACTTGATATTTTACTAAATACTTCAGACACACATCTCCTCAATGACTTAAGCTTCCAATATGTACCAGGCAGTGTGCTAGGTGCTGGGGAGACAGAGACAAGTAGTGACGCCACTCATAGACCCAGGCAAGAGGGCCACCTTTGTCCACTCAGAACCTATGCCCCACGGCCTTCCAAAATCATGTTTCAGACATCCCAAACCCTAGAAATCCCTGCCCAAATGGTCCACGTAAGCCAATTCCCCAGGTCCATCCTTCCGAGAGAGCAGGTGCACTCCTAGAGGGGTGAGGGAGTGGTGGCTGTCGGTAACAAGGGTGGACAGAGTTTGGGCACATGGGCTGGGGTGTTTATGTGCCTTGAGTTCTAGGCCACTTGGACACACAGGATAGACATGGGGCTGGGAAGGGAATCCGAGTGGATGGGCTGAGGGTTGAGAGGTCAGGGCTAACCCACTCCACGCTGCCATGTTCCTACAGAACATTCTAAAGAGTCCAAGAATTCTAAATTTGAACATGGGCCTCTTGGTCATGACAAAGACTATTTCTCAAGGTAGGAGAATACACATTTTATTTTACCGTCTGCTAACTGTTTAGATGTAAGCGATGTGGGCCTCAAGTTTCACATGGACGTGTTAGGATAGTTCTGTTGGAATAGGACCAATAGACTGGGAGCTCCTCTAGAAAGACCCTCTCTTATGGGGCTGTAGAGGGTGGTAGGGGAGTATGGCAGAGATTCTAAAATCTGCCTTCAGCTGGCCCTTCCATGTTGCCACAGCTGCCACTATTTCTAATCTGGAGTGACAAGCCAGAAGGGGTAGCAGATGGGACTCACGTGATTGAAAGTCGGCCTGGAGGGGAGGAAGGGACTGATGAGATCCAGCTGTTTTGCCAACAATAAATCACCATCACACACCCCCAGCTTGGGGGAGGGGCATGGAATAGGGTAGAACAGGAGGGTATTTTATGCCCATTTTGCCTGGGTTGGCGAGGAAGCCAGTCCAAGATGGAATAGCAGTGGTTCTGAAAGTGACCACTGGACCAGCAGCGTCCACATCATCTGGAAGCTTGGTAAGCTGCTGGCCCCTTGCAGGAAAGATGGCGTCCCTCTGTGGGAAGGACAACAGAGTGGACCCTGATGAGCTTAAAGATGCCCCAGCCCCACTCCCCCGACTTGGTGTGGAGATTCAATAAAGGAGACGTTTTACTGGAAAGAGAACATTCATTGAGCATGCACAGTGTGCAAGAGGGGTGAGCGTTTCATGAACTCTTCCACACTTAATCCTCAACAGCCACTCTCGAGACCGGTATCATTACTCCGCTTGCACAGCTTTCGCCCAGAGAAGTTCAGTACCTTGCCTTGCCTTGGGTCACAAGGCTCCCAGATTGCTGCCTGGTCTTCGTGATTCTCAGACCACCCTTCCTTCTTCACCATTATGCCCAACCGTGGTTCTCAAACTTGCTTGTGATGCAGAAGCACCCAGAGACCTTGTTAAAACAAATTGCTAGGCTCCCACCCCAGAAGTTCTCATTCCGTGGTCTGGGATGGGGCTCCAAACACACATTCCTAACAAGTTTCCAGGTGCTGCTGAGCCTGCTGCAGGTTGAAGGACCATGCTTTGGGAGCCACCGCGCTGGGCTGGGATCCAGCTCCCCGCCCTACTCCACCCAGGCAAAACGGGCATAATCATACCCTCCCCACAATGGCGTCCTTGTGAGATGCCAATGAGATAATGGGAGTTAAAGAGCTTTGTCAGCTACAAGGTGAATGGTCCTGGTCATAAAGAGGAAAGCTGCTGGAGGCTGGTCCCTCGGGTCTGGGAGCGCAGAGGGCTGGGATGCAGGTTCGGGCACCACAGCCGTCTGGAGATCTCTGCTGTCCATCTTAATTCTGAGTCACTTCTTAAGAGAGAAAACCAGCTTCTGGGGCTCAGGCCAGCAGCCCTTCCTGCTACCTGCTTCATCAACCCACGCCTCCTCCCTCAGCTCAGGCAGCTTGCTGAGCACAGCCCCAAAAGCGGGCTGGCCTGGGCCACTTTTCCAGGAGCCAGTCCAGGCAAGCTGGGACCGCATCAAGCTTGTGATTCAGGGCTTGGGGCCGGATTCTGCTCCCCTCCAGCGTGAGACTCAGAGGCCACGACTTCCCTTCTCTGAGCCTCGGGCCGTTCACGGGTAAAATGGGTACAACAAGAGTACCATCGCGTAGAATTGTGCGCATTTAAGGCATTTAAGCCTTTTAACATGGCTTGCCATAGAGCCGCTGGCGAGGGTCCAATCAGTGGTTGTTGTTAGTATTTTCAAAAAGTGCCTGGGCGCAGGCCGCCTGCTGATAAAGCCCGGACTTGGAACGCAAACCGCTCCCACGCCGTCCCAGGTCGCACCCGGATACACCCGCCCTGGAATGCCAGCTTGGGGGCGCCCGCCCCGGGTTGGGGTTGGCAGGGCAGAACAGGATTAGGGAGGCACTAAGGCGGGGAAGGGCGAGCTTGGGGCGGGGGTTTGCCCGAGGGGGCTGGGGTAGGCCGGGAGGAGAACGTGATCCTGGCGGGGTGGCGGGAGGGCCTGGGGGGAGGCTGGGACGGACGAGGAAGGCCCAGAAGGGGCGGGACCGTTAGGCAGAGCAGTGAGTGGGGCTTCCCCCAAGCAGGGCTCGAGCGCGGGCCCGACCCGGCCGGGAGCCAGGCTTCAGCCGCACAGGGCCGGGCGGCAGGAGGGGCGCGGAGCACAGATCTGAGGAGGCAGGGCGAAGAGGCGGGTCCGGGGGTGGGGCTGGCGGGGTGAATTAGGGAGGACAGCGGGCGGGGCGGGACAAGGGGCGCCACCCACCCCCGGACGGGGGCGGGGCTGGCGGGCACCTCCTCGGGAGGCCTGGTGGGCGGAGCCGGATCCGGCCCGGAGCCAACAACATTCCCGCAGGGCAGGGGGCGTGCCCAGGGCGTGTCCTCCAGGGGGCGGGGCCTGGCCCAGGCGCTGCGTTCCCCGACGGCCGCCGGGAGGACTGCCGAGTGACTGAGCCCAAGGGCTGCGCAGTCGGACGCTGAGGGGCGCGAGCGGGCGACGCGGGGCTTGCAACGCCGAGCAGAAAGCAAAGCCAGCAGGTGAGAAGGGGCAGGGGGGAGACCGGCCGGACAAACAGTAGCAAAGTTAGTTTTCGTCCCCACTTCCAGAGCCCGCTTGGGCAGCTTTCTCGGAGCAAGTGACAGATAGGGCCACGGAAGCAGCTGGTGGGTGAAAAGGAGCCTAAGTCCCCGAGTCCTGACCCCCAGTTCTCCGGCTGCGTCGTCTACCAACTGTGTGGCCCCGGGCCCGTCCCCCCACCCTGCTCTGGGCTTCTCGGGTTCCATAAACGCAGGAGGTTGAACCAGGTGAACTCCGAGTTCCCGTTGGCCTTTCTCGCAAAAACCCCGGAAGGTGAGTGCTGGCAGGTGAGCGCGGACTGCAGTTCAGCCACAGGTATTCACAGCCCGCTGCCCAGCCCTACCTGCCTGGTGGCACTGAGCCAAGGGAACTCTCCCCGAACGTTAAGCGAAGTACTTTAAAGTTCGCACTAGTTCCTCGGATGGGGCTTGAACCCACAATTCTTGGGAAAGCAGCCTAAAGCAGGGAAATGTCAGTCGCCCCTTTCCCCCAACACCGACCTCCCAGTAAGACTTCAGACCACAGCCTCAGTGGGGCTTTTGTCCCCTTCCTGGGGCATTTCCAGGTGAGCTGGCCTGGGAGGCCCTGGTTGGAAACCAGGGGACAAGTTCTTATGGGGGGGGAAGAGGAGGGAAAACCCCGCCAAACTTTGGGCCCAGAGTCAAGCCCAGGGTGCAGGGCTCTTGCCGTATGCTCGGGGTTAGTTCCTTGGGCTGTTGGTTTCTGTTCCTGGTACTAGCGGGTGCTCCGTGCCAGGGCCATAGTAGCTGGGCAGCCTAGTTCAGTGGGCAAGATCTTAGGCTCTGGGGCCAAACTGATTAGGATTCCATTCCCCTCCAAGTTTCAGTTTCCTCATCTGTAAAATGGGAGTCCTCACAGAATCCAAGGGCAGTCGCGAGGACTAAATAGAATAATTCATGTCCAGTGTTTAGCAAGGCGCCCTCACTATATGACAGCTGTTCTGATGCAGAGGGGCAGCTGATGGGCTGGCTTCCTGCCTCGGAATGAGCCTGTTTTTGGAGGGCTGGAGGCTGGCTGCAGCCCCTCCTGACCTTGTGAGTACCAGAAATTGCCACCTGCCACCTGCATCACTTTGTCCATTTCAGGTTTGGGGAGTGTGTCGTCTGGACCAAAGAGTGGCTGAGTTTTCTGTGATAGTGCTTGAGGTCGGTGGTTGTCCAGTTACTTAAAGCCGAAAATGTTTGCTGAGCACCTACTATAGATTAGATGGAGTTGGGGATACGGGGGTGACCTAGCCAGACCTGGGCTCTGCCCTCATTGTGGGTTGCTGACAGTGAGGGCTCCCCCACCCCCCACCATGCCCCTGCTGGGGAAGATAACACACACCCAGGGCTTGGGGCCAGATGAGATTTCCTGAGTCTGTACTGCTCTGGTGTCTGGAACCCAGCTGGTCCACTGAACACTTGGCTTGGGGTGAAGGTGAGGGTCAGTGTGGGCACTTGTTAACCCATTCAATCAAGGCTGGGCACCGAAGGAGACTGGGGGTGCTGCATGTCGGTTCCCTGAATGTCCTGGGGAGATGAGCCATACACTTTGGAACTAGCTAGAAAGTAGTATGGGACGGAGTCTGACTGAAGGCTGTACTATAACGAGGAGACAGTGTGTGTGCCTCTGGGAGGGGAGAGGGATTAGAAGCAGTGAGACACTGGAGAAACCAGGCAGAGCGTGCGGGGCTTCCTGGAGTTGGTGACACTTGAGCAAGACTCTCTGCCTGGGCTCCCAAGTCCTGGTTGGGCTTGGATCAGCTTGGGGCCACAGATTCCCCTGTCCAAGCATGTGAACAGCGTAAGATTAGACTGGTGTTGTGGGGAGGAAGAGGGTCAGTAGGTGGGGCCCATGGGGTAGGGGAATAGATGTTCATTTCAAACAGTACTTAGTTAGCAAATACTGGAAGTCTTCCCTACCACCCCTCCAGCCCACATGATGCGTGATGAAGGATGACACACTGCCCCCATCCTCCGTTGCTTACCGTCTGGGAAGGGATACCAGTGACTCTGATAGGAGATAAATGAAAAAAGTATTACAGGGAACTTCATGGAGGAGGTGGAATTTGGGGTGGGTCTTAAGCACTGGGAAGGTTTCCTCAGCTACAATGAAAAATTTTGGGCAGAGGAAAATACCTAGGCAAAAGCAGGAGGTCAGAGTGTTCAGGGAATTTTTAAGAAACTGCTAGGCTGATCAGTCTGGCCGAAGAATTGGGATCCCGCAGGAATGTGAAGAGGGGAATGGTAGGTTGGAACAACTCGTGGTGGGCCTTCAGTGCCAAGGTGAGATGTTTGGATCTGATTTGTAGAAAGTGAGAGCCACTGAAGGTTTTTGAGCCGGGAAGTGACATATTCAGAGGGGCACTTTAGGAAAGCAGTCTGCCAGATGTGCTGGGGTAAGGGACCCCGTGGTCAAGGGAGAAGGATCCCATGGCTGTGGTGATGGGGAAGGAGGGACCTGCGGGCCTTTGGGGATGTCTGCTGCTAGGCGTGAAGGAAGAGGCACCATCAGACGGGTGGGAGGGGAGCCAGGGTGACTCGGGGAGGGGAGAAGAGAAAGGATCCACATGTATGCCCTGTTTTTCTTTCTGTTCCCCCACCCAGCCCTGACCCTGGTGCATAGCAGGGGCTCAGAGGCCTGGGAGGGTGATGCATGCTATGGAGTGATAGGGAGGGAGTGGTGGGAACTTGCACCAGTCAGCACTGGGTTTGAGAGCAGGGGGGTTGGGGAGAAGTGCCTGCGGCTCTCCCCCTCCTGGCTACAGCCCAGGGAGGGCTGGGGTGAAAGGTTAGCCTGTGGGGACACAAATTTCTCACATGTGGGGGGGTGAATTTTGGTTGGCTCTTCTGAAGTTTTGGCAATGTGGGGCAGTCCCCCTCTCTCTTAAAGCTTCAGACTTTTCATCCACTGCCTGGAAGCTCCCCCCCCATTCCCCCCCCCCATTTCACCTGAAGACCAGACAGCCCCCTCCTGGCCTGAGGCTGAGCAGACCCAGGCCCTCAGCATTCCTCCGGGTGTGGAGCATCTGGGGCCAGCTGGCACCCCCTGGTTTTGGCTTGGCCCTGACCCTTTCCTCCAAACCGTTATAACCACTTCTTCCATGGGAAGCTCAGAGGGGGCGGTTATGATTTAATCAAGAGCATCAAACAGTCAGGAGTTGGCTCAGTTAGAGGTGGGAGGGAGGCAAGAGCCTGGGCCCCTCTGTGGGACAGGATGGGGCCAGGGCTGGGGGGCCTGTTTCATCTCAGCAGGAACTGCCCTGCCCACCGGCTTTCCCTTCTGGAAGCCTGGATCTGAGGAGCCAGGAGGGAAGCCCAGAGGTAAACACAGTGAGCAGTGTGGTATGTTGCTTCCCTCCTCCCCTCGCCCCCTCCCGATGCTGCCTATGAGGAGGCCAACCACAGGCTCGGGGCCTCTGTCACAGGCCCAGTTGGTGTCTCTGGGGGCTGGCTGGTTCCTGACTCACCCCTGGGGTTCCCCCTACACGTTGGTTTTCCTGTCAGCAGCTGATTCACTCTGTGCTGATATGGATGAGCAGCTGAGGGGAGAGAAGAGGCCTTGTGTTCTGGTTCTTGGAGTTAGTTCCAACTCCTTTGTTTATAGGCTGTGTGACCTCAGATGAGTTCCTTCTCCTCTCTGGGCTTCCCTTCTCTGTCGTGCTAATGGTGTCTTTGTTCCTTCACTTTTAGGAAGGTCTGTAGCCTGGGATCTGTTTGTAAAGTAGGGCACACGTGAGCACTTGCCCATGGATATGCACACATCCGGTGAACTGGGGGATTCCTCTCACATGGGCCATACTTGGGCGCACCTCCTTACCTTTGCTTACCCCACCTGAAGCCACTTACCTCCCTTCTGCCCGTCTGTAGATCAGGGAGATCATACAGCATGGTGGCAGAAAGCTGGACTCTGGAGCTAGAATCTTGGTTCTGCCCCTTCCTAGCTTTGGGACCCTTTCTGAGCCTCAGTTTCTGAATCTGTAAATTGGGTAATGGGAGCAACCTCGTAGGGTGACGTGAGGATAGAACAAAAAAGTGCATTCCCTGGGGCATGTGCCTCCCCAGGGTGACCCCAAGCTTTCTGAGGGTAAGGGGGTCTGAACATGGATAGCAGCTTTTCTCTAAACCCTTCCTTTCCCTCCCCCTTCCTCTATGCTTGTCTACACTGAGTACTTTCCTCTTCTTCCGCTGCTCTTTTTGGCATATGGAGCGTCTCCATGAACCCTCCCAGGCAGGGACTGCCCTGTCCATCTCTGTGTCCTTGACTCTGGGCACAAGGCCTGGCACACAGCAGGCTGTCAGGAAATAATGGTTGAATGAATAAGTAAGTGATTCTTCTCGGGGTGGCCCAGTAGGACCCAGCTCGGTGCCAGATCCTTGGCAACTCCTTGGTAAAGACCCTGGGAAGCAAGGGTCTGGATGCCCGTGCCTTGCCCTTCAGGCCTGCCCATCCTGCTCCTGGAACCTGAGTCCAGGGAGGTGAGAATGGTTTGGCTGGCCTGGGACTGCTTCGGTCAAGGCTTCAGCTTCCCTTGTGAGGCCTGGCCTTTCCCCTCCTGAGAGGGGAACAGCCTGACTTCCTCTAGCTCCAGCCTGGGGAAGGCGCCCCTTTGACCCTTAGTGAACCCTGACTCAGTTCGCAGTAATTTGTGGAAGGTGCTACTGTCTGGGGGCACGGGCTCAAGGCTGGGGGAACAGGAAGGTGCCCTCTGGGAGGCCCATCCCTGCCAGTCTCTTTGCAGGCCACCACCTCTGTCACTCTGGGAGGCCCCTCACTGTCCCCTCTGGCTTCTTTCCCCAAAGTGGGGGCTTCTGACTCTTCTCTGGGCCCTGTGCCTGACTTTCTTTGTTGTCCTGAGTCGGGATCCAGGATAGAAGTTGTTGTTTCTGAATGTAGGCTTCTAGAGCCAATGTAGGAAAGGGGACAAAGGCTGGGGGTTAGGAAGGCTGGGTTCAGATCCTGGCTCTGCTATGAGCTTGCAGAGTGACTTCGTCCAGGGAGATGATCCTCTAGGTTGATTTTCTTATTCTTCAGGCAGTCAGTGCTCCCTGGGGTCCAGCTGGGGGTGGCCCAAATTGGGAAGGAACCGTAAGCAATGTCACAAACCTAACTGCCCAGAGATGATTCCTGCCTCTTCTACTTACTTGCTGGGTGAGACCTTGGGCAAGTGTCTTGGCCCCTCTGTGCATCTGTTTCAGCATCTAAAATGGATCATGATAGTATTTACCTCATAAGGTTGTTGAGAATGATGTGAATTAATATATATGTAGCACTTATGACATGTGCTGGGCCCATAAGAAGTACTATATACATATATATATCAGCTGTTTTTGGTAGTGCTGCTATTATTAATAGGAAGCAGGATTTAAATCTCTGGGGGGCAGGAAAGCTTGGTGAATAGCCTGAGTGTGGGGCTCAGAAGACCCCAGCCCATCATCCTTTACTTGCCATGTGACCTTGGGCAAGTTACAGCCTTACTTGGGCTGCAAAACTATAAACTATTATCCTGCATTTGCTGCAATTGGCTTTTGTAAGTGAGCCACACGGGATGACGCAGTGGGAAGTCGCGGGGTTTTATTCAGAAAAAGGACACTGGGTGCCGAGCCCATTCTCCTGCACTGAGACAGATAGCCACTGTAGGTGGGCCGGTCCTGGTGCTCCCGTTCAGAGCTACCCCCACCCCACAACTGCACTCCAGGCTGAAAAGTAGATGAATAAGGACATTTAAATACACAACAATGGGATTATACAGATCAGATTACAGACCTTTATTTTTTTACTTTTCCCAATTTTCTGAATCTTCTGCAATGATTCCATATTCTTATGCTCAAGAAAGAAGGAACACACTTAAGCCATAAAGCTATGGAGAAACTTACTAGACCTATTTAAACAGAAATGTATTATTTGAACTTGTGATCACATTCTGGGTTTTGTTGTTGATAAATCATATTTTTTTCCCCAATGGGGGTGGGTATTGGTTTGAAGTGAGTATCAATTTGCCAAGCCTTTTATGAAAAGATGGAGGGAGAGTCTTTGGAAGGAATGGCTGTGTCCACTGGCCTCCGAGCCTGGGAGACAAGAGTCAGATACGGTTGGGAATGTCATCCACACTTCCATCCCGAGCCATACATTCTGAGCGCTGCCTGTTTAGAAAGCTTTTCAACAGTCCTTGACACCAGAGGGCTTGATTTCCTCATGTGTAAAATAGGGATGATAATAATATCTAATTCAGGGCCGTGCTGTGAGGATTAAAGGCGCTTGATACATATTGAGGTTTTAGAGAGAACCCCTCTTCTGAATTTGGAACCAAATGGAAACAGATGACAGAGATGGGGCTCCGACAGGAAGCGTCAACACTGAGAAGGCTGGCCGGAGAACACGGCTTTAGACGGGGGGCCCGGAGGGCTTTCTAACCGTCTGCCCTCGAACTGGCAGAGTTACCTGTCCGGGCACAGGCAGCGCTGGACAGGGGCCAGCCTCCCTGCAGGAACAGGTGGTGGCCGCCGAGGGCAGCCCAGATGGAATGCCGTATGCAGGCAGCCCGACTCTGGGGGAGGTGGGGCCCCGCAGAGCATGCCCAGTGTGTGTCTTCTAGATGAGCCAATCACATAAGCCTCTGTTGGGGTCCAGGAAGTAAAGGAGGGGGCGGAGCGAGACCAGAGGTGTTCTCCTGGTAGAGGTCCCTCCTTAGGGAAACAAGTGGAGAGGGGAATATGTGTTCCACTGATAAGGATAAGGCACTCTGATGCCAGGTGTGCAGTAAGCACTCAATAAATGTTAATTTGTCTTTGCTAATAATAGTGATAACAATGAATAATTCTACTACAGTTGGAAAATCACGTTCACACTCACTGTTTTAGGAGACGGTTTATTAGAATGTTGTTGCAATGGTACCCGATGAGATGCCCTGGTATGTAGAGGAAATAGAAACCCAGTGTGGGTGCGGGAGGGTTGGTTTGTCTGAGATCCTGCGTAAGTGAGTGGGTGGCTAGTCCTTGGGTCACTGTGGGTCACATAGACAGCCCATCTCCCTGACCTCTCTTGACCACATGGCGGGGGAGTAACTGCGGCAGGGAGGATGTGTGGGTCTACTTGCGCTGAACATTTAGAGGCTTTCCGCAAGGCCCTCCGATCCCCTGTCTCGCCGCCCATGCCCTCTCCTGGCAGGGTTATGCGGCAGGCTCCTCTTCTGCCTCTTCAAACCGTGCTTCTCAGGAATCCCTTGGGAGCAAGCTGCAAGTAGGGCACCTAGGGGCTAGCTCGTCCTCCTACCATCTGCGCCCCTTTGGGCAAGTTTCTCAACTGCTCAGAACCTTGGTTTCCTTATCCCTGAACTGGGGGCTGATAGTGATAGCTCTCCCGCGGCTTGGCTGCGGGAGGATTAAATGAGGTGATGGATGTGGGTGAAATGCTTAGCATGGGCCCAGCGTGGAATGCACCCTCAGTAAAAGCCAGAGAATGATAAGTGAAGGCTGCTCCTGCCAGTCCTATGGAGTCTTCCTCCGCAGGGGCAGGGGTCTGTGATGTGGAGTGAAGGAGATTTCCAGGGCTGTTTGGAGTCCTGGGGGTCAGGAGGGCCTTAGGCTTCAGTGGGCTTAGTCCTCGATGGAACTGCCTGAGCCCAGCTTTCACCTGGGTGTTCTTGTCTTAGACTGGAAGTTAGGGGCTTGTGTTTACACTAACGGGATTATGGTCCTGTGAGTAGCTCGATGGTTCATTGAGCCACTCTACCTACTGCGTCTACTGGACAGCATCTGGCCTTTGCTTGCATACCTCAAGGCTTGGAGAACTCACTTTCAACACTGCACAGATCTGACTCTTGAAAAAAAAATATGGTATAGAATTTGAGCAAACCCATCCTCCCATAGCTTCCACTTATGGTCCTGATCATGCTTGTTGGAATGATGTCCACATGGAATGTGAACACTCCCTGGGGGAGACCAAGTCCCCCTTGTAACAGAGGCCACCCTAGGCCAGTGGTTCTGATGTAGGAAGGATATTTCTGTTAACTGTTTAAAAACGTCATCTCCAGCTGAACTAGATGGGCGGTCACACACACACACACACACACACACTTTATAATTATTGAGGAAATATTTTTTGTGGAAAAATTTGGAGGTTAAGGGATAGATGTAAAGGAGGCAATAAGCACTCAGAAATAAGTACTGTCAACAGTTTGGTGTTCACACACACACGCACCACACACCACACACATACACACACACCACACACACACACACCACACACACACACACACGCACCACACACACACACATACACACGCACCACACACCACACACACACACGCACCACACACCACACACATACACACACACACACCACACACACACACACGCACGGTTGGGATTATACCATATGAACCACTTCCTGTGCTGCCACTCCGGGTTAACGTCATAGAGGGAGGATAGTTCCGTGTCATCAGTATTCTCCCTCAGCATGTTTCCCAGCCCGGTTGTATCGCACTAGTAGATGCACCATGACCCAGTCGAACATTCTCCTGCTGTGGCACATGTAGGCCATGTTGAATTTTTCCTTTGCTTCCACGTTGCTAGAGTGACCTCCTTGTCCATACACGTATCTTGTGCTCACATCTGATACTCTCCGTGGAGTGAATTCCTACAAGAGGCTTTCCAGTCAGGTGGTTTTTAAACTCACGGTCTGAGGACCAGTTCTCAGGGAAAAACTCTTTCCCCAATACCCACCAGAATGTACCCCCAGACTTAGCTCCAGCCCCACTAGAGAGAGAGGGCACTGTGTCCCCAGGGGCTAGGTAGGACGCTTATAGAAGGAAGGAGGCTGGTGCTTGGGGGGTGTGTGTGGAGGGGGGAAGTAAGAAGGAGAAAGACAGATACGGGGAGCTTTTTCTCTTCAACTAGAGTCTGACTTTTGACCCTCCTCCTGTCTCCCTTCCAGGAGCCTGTGGTGTCATTAACTAATTATGAGATCTCTTTACTATTTAATGACCTTTCTCCATGGTGACGCCTTCCTTCTCAACAGCCTTCTGGGGGCCAAGGAAGGGGAAGATGAGTCCGTGGGAGGAAGTTTGTCTGGAGGAGGATGTGGGTCGTGGAGGGGGGCAGTGGTTCTCAAACTCTGACATATGGCAGAGTCTGCTGGAGGGTTGGTTAAGGCCCGATCATACCCGTCAGGTTTCTGATTCCATGGGTCTGGGGTGCAGCCTGGGAATGTGCATGGTTAATAGGATTCTAGGAGATGCTGTGGCTGCCGGTCTGGGAACTACAACTGGAGAACCAGTGGAGTCGTGGACTGGGGTAGGGGAGGCTGTGTGGTGACTCTCAGCTCCTGGTACTGCTGACAGCAGGAACCCTGTCCTGTTTGGTAAAGGCTTGCGTGAGGCCTAAACTCACCTTCCCCCTGCCTCCATCTCATCACCTTTTCCAGTATGTGCTGTTATATATTTATGTGCAGGAGGATAAGATGCTTAGCACCATCCCCATTTTACAGAAAGGAAAACTGAGGCCCTGAAGGCAACCTACTATGTCCAAGATAGCCCTGAAAGCCATCAGGAGCACCAGTACAGGAACCCCGGCCTTCTCACCACCTCTCCCTGCCCTGTCCCCCCTCAACACCCCGCCCCCTGCCGCCAAACTATCACATACTCTGGGCTTCCATCATGCGGGTCTGCTGTGGGGGCAGAGGCACCTTCCGTGAGCACTGTGCCAGCCCCAGGGGACCCCAAGTGAGGGGGCTGGGAAGGCAGGTTCCCCCACACTGTCTCTGAATCAGGGTCTTGCTCTACTTTTTATTCCCGCCCCCTAGCCATTCAGTACCCCGCCCACTAGCCATTCAGTACCGTGACTTTCTTCTAAGATCTAGTGTTCTCCAGGCTGTTTATGTGCCCAGTTATAGTTCGGGGCATTTTTCTGGGAAGCCGCAGAAACGTGTGTCTAAGCCTGGCTGTCTCCTGGCAGGCACAGCAGAAGAAGAGAGAGCCCTCATCTGTGGGGCATCTAAGACGTGCCAGGCCCTGCCCTGGGCACTTTGCCACCATGGCGTCAGTCACCCAGCAGCACCCATTTTACAGATGAGGACGTGGAGGGTCCTAGGGCTGTAGCAGCTTGCCCAAAGTCACAGCTGAAGGGCGCGGAGCCAATCTTCCATTCCCAAACTCCCTGGTCTAGAGTGGCAACTGGTCCTGGATCAGAGGAGCTGGGATGGCAGGCGGAGGGTTGCAGCCTATCAAAGAGGGTCAGCACCGCCGCCCTGGGATTCGGAGTCTTGCTGTGGGCGGGCCCTGGCCTAGCCATCAGGAGACCCAGGTCAAATGGTGCTCTGCTGCCACCTGGCTGTGTGACCTTGGGGAAGTCACTCCCCTCCTCGGGGTGTTGGAGTTCTCATTTCTGCTAATGATACCTTATGCTTTATAGCTTTTCGCCGTGGACATTTTCTCACGTACTTTTTCCCGTAGGCCTCCCCACACCTTGTGAAGTAGGCTGCCAGGGTATTATTTCTGAGCCCACTTTACAGATAATGACAGGCTGTGGGTGACACGTCCAGGACCCTACAGCTAAGGAGGTGCTAGAGCCAGGACTTGAACCCCTATTGCATTTGCTCCCTGTCCTGAGCCTGGCCCATCGCCCCAGGCTGCCTCCTTGGCAGGGAGGGAGAACTCTGGCCTCCTGTCTATGCTCAGCCTCAGCATTGGCGATCCCAGGGCTCTTAATTGGGCTGGTGGGTTTTGGGTGGGAGGGGCTCTAGGAAAGAACTAGACTGGGATGCTTGCTCTTGGCCAGGCACCTGTGGGGGGGGGGAAGGTAGGGTGGTTCAGGGCGTCCCCGTTACCGGCTCCTGCCTGGGCGTTTGGGGCCCCTGGCCGGTGGGGTCTGGCCTAGCTGCCCCTCCTACCTCAGCCCCTGGCTTCCCCTGAGGATTGTATCTGCCCTCCTGCACTCCTGCACAGTATAGAATTTTCTGGACTCCCAGCCTGGGGTGCCTGGGCCCTGCAGCTCCATCTGAATGCCCTTACCTCTTCTCCTGTCCCCCGACTTGAGTCTTCCTCATCCTTCGAGGCCAGGCTCCGGCCACCGTCTTCCCTGGGGCCCACAATGGCGCGCTGGCCAGGCCGGCTCGGCTGTCTGGGGTTCTGTCTAGCGGGTGAGCTGGTTAACCAGGTTAGTTAATTCCCCACCAAGACCATGAGAGCAGGGGCTGTGGCTGCTGTGGGTCTGAGCCCCCCAAGGGTCTGCCAGGCTGGCAGGGCTCAGGGTGCTGGGTCTGTGTGAGCTGGGGATGGCTGACCCCCTCAGGGTTGACCGCAGACCTGTGGGCTCTCACACTTTGTGACCTCGAGCAAGTCCCCTATCTTCTCTGACCTCTGGCTTCCGTCGCCTAAAAATAAGAACGCTACTTTCCTCACTGACCACTTGTGAGGCCTACATGAGATAAAGTGTGCAAAACACCTACCACTGACATCTGGTGGGTTCGAAGTGCTCAGGAAATGCCTATCCCTCCCCTCCCCTGCAATCAGCTCAGGCTTCAGTCTGCCTCCACCCACCTAACCGCCTGGAGAGGGTGTCTGGTTGAGCCTTACTCTAAGGCCCATGTTGTATCTGTTCTAGCCTGGGGGGTGTTCTAGGCTGATAAAAGGGACAGATTGGGCCAAGGGACAGAATCCGCTGCCAACAAATGTGTTTACTCAGGCTCTGCTAGTTCCAAGTTGTGACCCCGGGCACAGTACCTCCCTGCGCCCCAGTTGAGCCTCAGTTTCCCGATCTGTAGAAGGGGGATATTCCTACCTTCTGTGTTCTTGGGATCCCACTAGAAGCTTCCTGGTAGGGTAGGGGTGGGAATCCTGGTGGCCTGAAGCCCTGAGCGCTGCCTGCCGGGAGCCTCGGGTCCAGCCTGCTGTGGGTCATTAACACATCTGTTTTCCCACCGCAATGCCGACAGTCCCCCCTCTCTCTCTGGCCACTGGAGGCTCACCAGGCCATTCAGCTCTTGGCTCTGGTCCTGATGTGCTGGGTCGCCTGAGGGGAAGCAGCATGTCTGGGGGCCAGACCTGAGGCCCTGGGTGACTGTCTGAGACCAACATGGTGTCACCTCAGGTCCCTTGGCTGAGAACTCTTGGAATGCCATGCCTGGTCCCTGGGGCCCACGGGGGACACAGACCCTTTCCTGTAGCGCCAAGCACCTTTCCTTTCCATGTCTGTCTGTCTGTACACCCCTCCAGTTCCCTGTGGCCTGGAACCTTCTCACGGTGAGAATAATCACATGTGCTTCCCTTTATTGTGCTAGGGCATTTTTAGTCCTCAAATCTCCCACCTCCCTGTACGGTAGGAACGAACTCTTGTTATCCCAGAGAGGGAAGGGGGCTTGCCAAGGCCCACAGGCAGGACTCACGACCTTTCCACCCACTGCCGCTCCCCACCTCTCTGCGTGCTCACATTCTTGGCTCAATTTTGCCTTGCAGAGACATGCCCCAGCAACTGGCAGTGGGAAGCCATTAAGAGGAGGTGGAAATGGCAGAGCCCTAGGTCTCCAGGGTGAAGGGTCCTAGATTCCCGCCCCAGGAGATGTGGGAGCTGGCATAGGGCCTGCCCCATTGCACAGATAGGGAAAGTAAGGTTTAGGGAGGGGCAGTGATTAGGGGGAGGAGCAGCTGGGCTCTGTTCCTCTCTGCTTCCACCTCGCCAGGGCCCCGAGGACTCAAGTTAGGGGACCCCATGGGGCTGTTTGGGACCTGGGTGCTCATTTGGTCTGAGCTGCTGTGGGCTGAGGTCCAGTCCTCTGCCGGCTTCAGCCACCGCAGGTGGTCTGTGGGAGGCTCCAGTGGCCCTTCGGGTGATACAGACCCAGCCTGCTCAGAAGGGGACTCTCAGAGGGGAGCAGTTTCCGCCCATGGCTCTGCCTGGTGCTCCCAGAACCAGGGGGAGGCCAGGACTGAGGAGAATGTGCTGGGGAGGGGATGGGCCATTGTTGATGGCTGGTTGGGGAGAGGACGGTGTGGGTAAGAAGGGAGGGTGCCCCTCTCAGGGAGGCCACAGGGAAGGCGGGCTCTTGGCCACAGAAGAAGGTGAGGGGTGAGCATGGGGGAGGCGGGCCTGGGCTGGCTCCCAGGGCGGATCCTGCCTGGGTTAGCAGGGCCTGCGTTCCTGGGTGGGTTTTGCCTTACGCTTCCTTGGGGGCTTGCTGTGCAGATGTGAGAGGGCCCTCCAACCCCCGTGGGTTGGAGTCGTGAATGCCCAGGAGGCTCCCTTCACCTGGGATCTGTCTCTGTCCCCCGCCCCTGTCATTGTCTGTCTCTCTTTCCTTACCTCTGGGTCTCTGCCCTTTCCTGGGTCTCTTTTAACTCCTCACTCAACAACACGCCCACCAGTCTACCTCTGCCTGTCCTCCAGGTAGCTCTGAAGCCAGAACGTCTCCAGAGGTGCCGAGGCCCAAGGCCACCCTGGCTGAGGCGGCCCAGGCCCTGCTCCTGGGCAATCGCAGAGGACCTGACAGGACTGGGGCCCTCTCTTCCTGGGGATGGAGCCCCAACAGGCTGTGCCCCCGCTGTCGGGTGTCTGGGCTGGCTCAGTGGTCCCGACCCTGCCTGGGAACCTAGGGCTTGGGCTCTCCCTGCCATATGGGAGGTGCTGCCCTTCATCCCAACCTCACAGGCCCTGGCTGCCTACAGCCATCTGTGGAAATGAATTTCTCCAGGCCACTCCTCTCTGGAGCTGGGTGCCTGCCCTGGGGAAAGCTGGCTAAGCTGGAGTCAGGGGCCCGTGTGCTGGCCAGGTTGCCCTGGGCATCCCAGATGTCAGAAGCTCTCCGGATGCAAGAGGAGGAGACTCAAGGAGGAGGTGTTCTTAGCCACGCTGTCCTGCCCCCACCAGCCATCAACAACTCTGTCCCTCTTCCCATCAAATATTCCTAGAACCAAATGGCTCTCAGGCCTAGGGGGGCTGAGAACTTTAGCCTTGGGAGGTAGGAAATATTAGCCCATTTTACAGATGGAGGGAACCGAGGCTCAGAAAAGTCAAGTAACAAGTGTAGACAGAGCCAGGGTTAGGCCCCACGTTTGTCTGATGCCCACCCTAACTACCCACGGTGAGAGAATTAGGGCTACCAGACAGTGCTCTGAGAGAGTCCGTGCAGGAGAGTCTTCTGGGAAGGCTTCTTGGAGGAGGTGGCATCTCGGCTGCCTGTTTTCTTTCTTCCTGAGCCCAGTGCCTCAGGAGAGGGTGCTGTGACTGAGGAGCCTGCCTGATGCCATGTGGGGTCCCTGATTAGAGTCCCCTTCCTTCTCCCTAATTGCCTCCCGGGGGCCCACCCTTAGCACCCAGCCTCAGTCTCTTAGGAACCCCAGCCCTGGCCCAGAGGTGAACCCTTTGTTAAACACTTGCCCCCAGGCTCTGCGATGGGTGTGCAAGCTGGTCCCTGGTGCCTAGTGTGGTCCCAGAGCGTCTTCAGTTGGCTGGGTTCAGAGGCTGGGCTGTAAACCCCGGGAACGTAGGCTGGGCCTTGGTGAGGGTATTTCAGTGCCCATCGTTTATAAATTGGTTTCTGCAGGCAGCATGGCGTGACAGCAGAGGGTCGGACTGGTGGGGTTCAGCTCGAGCTTTACGGACTGTGTGACCTTGGGCAAGTCACTTTCCCACCCTGAGTCTCACGTTCTTCACCCCTAAACTGGAGTTCAAAGCAGTCGTCGCCTCGTTGGGTCATTGAAAGGATGAACCAAGCCACGTGAAGCGCTGAGCACAATCTCTGACCAAGTAGTAACCACATAAGCATTAGCTTCTGTAATTGTTCGGTACCGGAGACTATGTTCTCAAGTGCCTCTCTGGTCCAGCAGAGGGAGAGCGGGAGGCCAGGTGCTGCTAGAACGCTATGTTGGTGTGTAATTTCTCACTTGCTTGGCTCCGTCCCTCCAGACCGGGCCCTCCCTGAGGGCAGGGATGGGTTTCATTCATCCTGTTCCTGTGTCCAGGTCCTGCCCACCTGGAGTAGGGATTCCACGCACTGCCCCGGGCTTGGCTCAGGACGGAACCTCTGAGTATTAGTGGCCACTTGGAGCCCCTCGAAGGGCAGCGCCTCAGACCTTCTGACCCACGGGCCATTCTGGGGGAGGCATGCTGCCCCCTTTTGGGTCACCCATGCTGGTCAGGTCCGGGTTCGTGTCCTCGTGTTTCAGCCTGGCCCTGCGCAACCATCGCCAAAGGACACAAAGCTCAGCTGGGCCCCCCTCGGCCACATGACAAGGGCAAGTGCCACCACCTTCTGGAGCCCCGGAGATCCTGCTTATAAAACAGGGACAATGAAGCCCCACTCTCCACCTCACAGAGTGGTGTGGGGTTAAACGAGGCCAGATTCGTGAAGCAGTGGTCACATGGGGGTGCTTCCATAAATGCTCATGTCATTCATCTGTCCTCCCTCTGCCCCACGTCGGTTTCAGGTTCTTGGGGACAGCAAGCTTCCTGGGGCACTTTGTAGGCACCTGTGTGTGTCCTGCATCTCCAGGGACAGTTTTCTTGCACACCCTCCCCCTGCCATGTAAGGAGGCATTTTTTGCTCCTCCCCACAGTCTCGGATCTCTGTATGCTTGCCTCCAAGGGCTTGGCAAGCTGAATTTTCCACTTTCTTCCTGGCCAAGCCTTGATATCCCCATTTGACGCTGAGGCTCAGGGTGGGTAGGAAACTTGCCAAAAGTCACACAGCTCTGTGAAATGGGATTGGCATTTAGGTCTCTCTCAATCCAAGGGCCATATGACAGCCGGATTCATCATTCTATCCCAGCCATGGTTCGAGGGCCCACCTGGGAATCAGGGTCTTCCTGCTGGAATTTGGGGCTCCTGGACAGCCTCTCAGCCAGTTGTAAATATTCCTCTAACTTAGGGCTTCCCAGTTGATACACTGAATGTGCCCAGTGTGTTAGGATGGTTGGTTATCTTCTCAGCCCCTGGGAACAGAGTCCTGGGCTGGTCACCTCTGAGCAGGCATGTTTCTGTCTGTTCACCTCAGTTCGAGAAGTCGGTGATGTCAAAAGCATCCTTCTGGTGCCGTGGATCAGAGTATGTAAACCCTAGAACCAATGTTGGGAGGGAGCAGGGTCTGCATGGGGCCCAAGTAGGCTGCTAAGAAGGCCAGAAACAGTCCAGCAAGGGAGTCATGGAGAGGGAAACGTCAGAGGCTATGGCTCAGCCTCAATTTGAGTCTTTGGCTGCATGGTGCCAGGTGGAGAGGCTGGAACGCTCAAGGTGTGAGCTCTTCCGATGCTGCACCCTCTGTCAGAGTGACCCCTTCTTCATGCTGATGGCCTTGCAGGCTCATTGCTTGGGTTTTAAAGCAGAGCCTCCTAGGAAGAGCCACATCGAAGAACATACTGGCCCGGATTGGTGGGGTTGATCTTTTCCTTCCTAACACGGAGTCGAGACTCAGCCTTGGAGCTGGGGCAGGATGAGGGGCAGGAGGCAGGCAAGCAGGCAGAGCATGGAAGGGTGGGATGAGCTGGCTCTATAGTCTACCTCATTCACTTAGGTGGCAGGTGACGGGGGAGCTCTGGTCTCAATTCAGAGCTGAATTTTAATCAGGCTTAGCCACTTACTTGTGTGGCCTTAGGCAAGTCGCTGAACCTCTGAGTCTCAGTTTCTTTATCTGTTAAATGGGGATAACACTATCTCGGGGGAGTTGTTATAGAGATTAAATCAGAGATGGTGGGAATGGTATGATACCAACTATAAGGTGCTGTTAGACCTCTTCCACAGTCTGGCCGGGGGGTGGGAGGGTGCTGCCTATGTTCCTGTGGTACCCCTGGCCTTCTTCCCTCAAATGCCAGAGGTCCATTCCAGCTTCAGGTGTTCGGGTCCTCAGGAGAACCAGAGCCTGTCACCCTGGCTCTTGGGATTGTGTGGCAGGAGTTGTCTTGCTGGGCCTCGGGTTCTGCATCTATAAGACGAACAGGAGGGCTTGGGTCTTCAAAATCCTGTGATTCCGGGGAGGGTCTGATCTGGGTGAGTGTCTTCTGACCCAGGGTGGCAGAGGTGGCGCCCCCGTGTTAGAGAGGAGAGATTTGGGGGCCCAGAGAGATTCAGTAACTCCCTTGCTCAAGGTCACACAGCTAGTAGGAAGCAGAGCTGGGATTCAGACCTAGGGCTTGAAGGGAACTTGAGCCTAATCGTGTTCTGTGGCCTCGTGATTTTCCTGTCACCCAGAGAAACAGCCCTTTAGCCTTTTCTTTTCTGTTTTAACAACAACAACAACAAAAGGTAAGAGCAGGGAGTGGAAACTAAGATCGGGAAGAGGTCATAAAGCCAGCCCCTGGAGCTAGCTGGGGCTTCAGGAAACATATCACCTGTCACACGTGAAAACAAACACAGCCACCTGGGACCAGCCTCTTTTTATGGATGGCCAGGACAAAGTCCAGAGCACTGGAGAGCTGAGTGGCTAAGGCCCAGCTCGCAGGTGCGGAGCGCACAGATAGGCGGGCTTCCAGAGCAGAACATCTAGGTGGGGCTTTCTCATTCCACCTGCCCGAGCAGGCCGGCTGAGCCCACACAGCAGGCCGGCTGAGCCCACACGGTGAGATCAGTTGTCAACTCACTGAACTGGCTGGACCTCCAGGCCTCAGGTAGGACCCTGAGGCACAGCCAGAGGCTCAGAGACAGAAGCTCTACCCCTGCGCAGGGCAGAGGCCCTGTTCCTTAGGCCATGCAGCCCTGCCCTGCTTAATCCTTACCCTCTGGCCCAGCCCTGCCCTGCCCTGCTTAACCCCCACCCTCTTGCCAGGGAGTGGCAGGGCAGTCACCACCCTCTGGCATGGAGTCCTCCAGGCCAGGCATACATTTGGAGACTGAATCAAGCCCCTCCCCCGCCCCCCCCCCCTGTTGGTCAGGAAATCAACAACTTCTGGATAGTAATTGTCATTATTGTAATTGGTAGCCTTCATTTGACACTTCCTGGGTGTCAGGCACTTTGCAGAGGCAAGCTCATGTAAGCCTTGCTGTAATCCATTAGTAAGTCCATTTTACAGGTGGGGAAGCTGAGGCCCAGTGATGAAGTGATTGCTTAAGGCCACACAGCTGGTCAGATGTGGCAGATTTGGCATCTTCAGGCAGGGAGAGTGGGAGGAGTGGCCAGGGTGCCCAGCGTGGAGTGAGCCCTACTATGCACTAGACTGAGCGTGGTTCCTCTTCATCCCTGTGCGGGGTGGCTGGGTTTAGTATCCCCATCTGCTGCGAAAGAGGCAGATCCTCAGTGTTTCCCAAGGGTATGTGGCCACTACGTGGCAGCTCCGGGGGTGGGAAGCAAAGGTTGCTGCGTGACTCTCCTATACCTGTCTGTGCAGAAGGCAAGCCCGGGAGCCAGGGCAGGGCAGCAGGTGCACTGGGGATGGCCACGTCCTCCACTGTGTGCTCAGCCCTGATCTTGCTGTGTGACTTGCAGGCTCTTGTTTCGCCATCCCCTCTGAGAAATGCAGTGATCTCGAAGGTCTTCTGCAGAGTGAATATTGCTCTTGGAGTAAATAACCCCAGAGGGCGTGAGCTTCCAGGAAGTTGAGAATGGAGCAGAGGTGCAGGGAGCTTCTTGTGAGATTCTCCCTGTCTGGGCCCTGGTGCCCCAGGGACCCCAGGCCTGCCTGCATCCCCCTCAAGGCAGAGGGACCAGGCCATGCTGGCGACCGGGCCTATGGCAGTGGGTCTCAGCATGTTAGAATCTTCTGGAACACTTAAAAAGATCCTAATGCCTGGTCTGTACCCCAGACCAATTTAATCAGGATCTCTGGGAGGGGGGCCCAGGCATGAGCAAGCTGTATGACTCCCAGAGTAATTCAGACCACTACTCTAAGGCAGTTGGGGGATGGGAGAGGTAGGAACCTCTTAGCTTTCCAGGGTTAGTGACCCCCTGAAACCCAGCGGAGGCATGTGCCTGCCCCTCTGCATTTAGGGAGAGGGTCCACAGCTCCCACCAGCTTTTCTGGCCCAGAGGACATCAAAATCCATTCTTGGGAGGAAGCAACCACCCCTTCCCTTAAACCAACAATGTCATTTTTAAGGACCGGAAACCTCCAGTTGCAGGATCAGAGTTGGTTTGTCCCATCTCCCCTAAGAAATCTTTCCTGACCTCTCCAGACGCCGGCTTCGGCCCTTTCCTTCTTTCTGCAAATACATAATCGTGTGCTTAGCATGTGCTCGGCACTGCTCTAGGCTCTGGGATCCAGGGCGAATGAGACAGACACAGCCCTCCCCTGAAAGAATCATGTTCTAACGGGGCTCTGGATGCACTCGTGAACCAATGGGCTAACTGCAGGGAGCGGACCATGTGACTGGCCCCCTGTCAAGGGTCCTGTTCTTTACCGTTGGTGGGGGACCCTCCAACCACCCCTCTGAGATTCTGATGACTTGGTCAGGGCAGGGACAGGGGGCTGGGTATTGGCAGGCTTCAATTCTGTGCAGCCGCGAATCCTGCTGTGTAGATCAGGTGTTCCCAGAAGGCCTCTCGGAGGAGGGAACTTGGCCTGTGGGAAGGGGAGGAACCAGCAGAGGGCTTGGAGGGGACGGGCAGAGGCGCTGAGCTGGGCAAGGGCCTGGGGATACCGGAACAACAGAAAAAGTAGCCTTAGGAATGAGTGTGTGTATGGCGGCGGGGAGTGCTGAGGACAGAGGAGGGGCAGGGCAATCCAGGCAGCCCCGCCCCCCCGCCCCTGCCCCTGCCCCTGCCCCAGCTCCATAAAAGCCTAGATTTTATAGGAACCATGTTGGTTACATCACGGTTACAGGGTTGTAGGCAGGGGAGTGACAAGATCTGGCTTACAGTTTTCAAACCCCTTCCTGCGGTGTGGATAAGGGACTGGGGAGGACGGGAGTGGAACTCGTGACCAGCAGGGAGCTGCGCTGGGCTGGGCAGGAGGTGAGATTTGGTCCGGGCGAGGTGCTGGACTGGAGGAGACACTTTTGGGTTGTGGGATGAGAGGGAGGAAGGAGAAGGAGCATGGGTGAGTGTGGCTCCTAGGTGTTTGGTCTGGGCCAGCCTGCGGGGGCAAGAGCCATTCCCCACCCCCACCCCCCCACCCCCACCCCCACCCCCACCAGGAACCCTGTAGCACTTAGAATCCTTAGCGCTGGGCCGCGAGGTACCCCTGAGAGCCTCTGGTCTGGCGTTTCCTAAGAGGTGCTCCGTGTGATGTTGAGGGCTATTAAGTGAAAAATGGCTTCAGCTCAGCCGGGCATCTTGAGGGGAGTGAACAGCCCGCCGTGCGGGTGGCTCTTGGCGAGAAGTGGCACTTCTCAGACTGGGCGACAGCGAAACCTTCTGTTCTCAACAGCGCGTCTTCTAGGACTCATATTCTGAGCAGTCACACTGCTCTGGTCTCAGCCCGTCACTGGACAGGTGAGGCGGCAGTTCCAGGGAGGGCGGTCACCGTGCCAAGTCTGGTCCCTTGTGTTCTGCCAGAGTAGGGACTGAGCCGGGACCTCCCTACTCTGGGCCTGCAGATGCTGCGCCATCACATGACTCCCTTCCCCAGGCTGTCCGGGGACGTGCGGGTTCTAGGATCAGGCTGGAGGGCTCCTACCCCATCCTCAGGGGAGGGACAAACCAAGCCGCCTACCCTACAGGCGCAAATTCACAGGTGCCCGACACAGACAAGGGCTTCTCTTGAGGACACCAGCTCTTCCCCAGTCCCATGTCCTGTACTCACGGGCTTCGGGGAAGGCGAAGGGGTCTTGGCAGTGGGTCCTGGCGCTCAGAGCTGGCTCAGGGAGCTCACCCCACAAAACCCCCACACAACCCCTTGGGTGAGGACAGAAGAGGTCTGAAAATAGAGTCTCAGCTGACTCAGGCATAGTGGGTATCAGACCCCTTTCAGGTGGCTGAGCATATGAAAGTCCTGGTGTTTTATGTGGAAGTCCCTCCTCCCTTCATCCCTCCATCCCTCCATCCCTCCATCCCTCCATCCCTCCGTCCCTCCATCTCTCCATTCTATCCACCCATCCCTCCGTCTGGCCATCCCTCCATTTCTTCAGTCCCCATCCATTCATTCCTCATCCCTCCATCCAGCCATCGCTCCATCCAGCTGTCCATTCATCCAGCCAAACATCCCTCTATCTCTTCAGTCCCCATCCACTCATTCCTCCATTCCTCCATCCATTGATCCATCATCCCTCCATCCCTCCATCCAGCCATCCAACTGTCCGTCCATCCAGCCATCCATCCCTCCATCCAGCCATTCCTCCATTCCTCTCTTTGTTCCCCGTCCACTCATTTCTCAATCCCTCCATCCGTCCATCTTCATCTCCCTATTCTCCTGTCCGCCCATCCTTCCATCCCACCATTCCTCCGTCTCTTCATTCCCCATCCATTGATCCCTCCATCCATCTATCCATCATCCCTCTATCCAGCTATCCATCCGTCTGTCCGTCATCCCTCCATCCCCCCATCCCCCCATCCATTGCTCCATCCAGCCATCCATCCCATCTTTCATTAGGCAACATTTGCTGGGAGGCTTCTTTGTTCTCATAAATAATACATAGTCTTTCCTCTCAAAGTATCATGGTTCACAGCGGGAGATGGAACAATTAAGTAGAGAATTACTATACAGCATCAGGGATTAGAATGGTAACCTCCAGTTATTGAAAGCCTACCACATGCCAGGCATTTTATCCACATTATCTAATTTAATCTCTGGACAAATCTTCCAAATAGGTTTTATTTTCCTCCTTTCACAAATGAGTAAGGTGAAGCTCAGAGAGGTTAAGTTGTTTGTCCAAGATCACACAGCTAGGAGGTGAATTACATTCATACGCAGGCAGTCTAATGCCTGAACCTGTTCTGGGACCTGGTCCAGCATGCAAAGCGATTGGAAAGAAGCAGGGAGAGCATGTGGCTAACCAGCATGCATGTTGGCAGGGCCAGGGGTGACAATGGTGGTAGAGATCAGGCTGGCTGGAGTAGGAGGCTTCCTGGAGGTGATCTCTGAAGTTAGTCTCGAGGGATGAGTAGGAGTTAGTAAAATATCAGCACATAATTTCATTGTACGAATTGATTTGGCGTAAAATTATATATTTGGTCAATTTAAATTGTAGCTTCTTAGAAATGGTCGATTTACCTGCTATAAAGTAAAACACAAAATCAGTGCCTCCTCCCTGTTGCTCAGACAGCTGCCAGTGGCTGCTCTGGAATTTTCCAATCACATGTGCACGTGTGTCATTCCCTTGTGCTGTCGGCGGTCCGTATAGCTTGCAGGAAAGCAGGGGCCAACCCTCCAGTGTTTACAGAAAGTGTATACCCGGAAGCATAATATTGGGAGACATTCCCTTTGTTTAATTTTGTCTGCAGATGAAACCCTCACCCCTGACTTGTTCCACAAGTGCTGAGAAAGGCCTGCCCCAGCTCTGGCCCACTGCGCCCTGAGCGTGCCAGCCACCCACCTCACTCTCTGTTGATAGCAACAGGTGCCGTTAGGACCCTCACTCTCCGGGTGAGGGGATCGAGGACCTGCAAGGCCCTTCCCTGTGGCCATGTGCTGGCAGAGCGAGTATTTGAACCCTTATCCAGGGGTCCTTTGCCTTCTGTCTCCTGACTGCAATTTCTTACATTCATTTCTTGCCCCCAGCTCACTTGCCCCCCAAGATCTCAAGCTAAAAGTGGTCCTGACCCTTGCTGCCTCTTACGGACACTTGGGGTATGTCATTGGATCCCCCGCACTGGCGGCTGGCAAACTTGTTCCAGAAAGGGTCAGGGAGTAAATGTTCTAGGCTTTGTGGGCCCAACGGCCTCTGTCGTAACATCCCCTCTGCCGTCTCGATGCCAGAGCAGCTGGGGGACAAGACATAAGCCAGGGGGCGTGGCTGTGTGCCAGTGCAACTTTATTCAGGGCCATTAAAATGTGAATTTCATGTGCTACAAAATCTTCTTTTTATTTTTTTCTAATTATTTAAAAATGCGAAATCTATTTTTAGCTCACAAGTTGTACAAAAAATAGGGGGTGGGTTGGTTTTGATTTTCAGACCCATTTGGCCACCCCCTGCCTACACCAGACCTTATTCCCATCTCATGGAAGAGAAGACTGAGGCTTAGATCCCCCCAGGCCCTCCGAATGCAACTTTGGCCGGGGGGGGGGGGTCCCTGAAGTTGATGCCACACCCCGTCATGGCACGACCTAGGCATGTTCTCAGCCTGAGTTGACCCCCCTTCTTGGAACTGCCCGTCTTCTGCTCCGTGTTGCTTTGTGGGGGAAACGTCTGTACTTGGAGGAAAGAGAGACTTTGCCTCCTTGGATGTTGGCCAGCGTGCCCTGGAGCCGCCACCCCAGGCTCTGGCTCTGAGCACCTTCTCCTCCCCCAGCTGATTCCCAGGTAGCCCCAGGGCCTGCCCGGATTGGCCAAACTGCCTGCCAGTCATGGGACTGCCTGGCTCCTATTCTAGCATCTGAGCCTACCAAGCTACCTCCTGGAGAGGAGGCGGGGGGGGGGGCGGTGAGGGACTAGGCAGCCTGGGTTCTGTCCTTGCTGATCCATGTACTGGTGATTTGGGACAAGCTCCTTCACCCCTCTGTGCCTTAGTTTGCTCATTGGACGCTGGAGGGCTTCGCGCAATGCCTGGTACAATTGTGTGGGTGCCCGAGACCAGCGAGGTTGCTCAGGGTCTGGAGCATGAGGGAACACCAGCTTAGCAGCCCGCGCCTCCTTCTTGCCCACTTGGGAATCCCAGCCATCCGCACAGATCCCTTTATACAGCCGAGGCCCCTCTCTGGAAGGATGCCCTTGACAGTGGAGCGACCTCGGGCTGTGGAGCCCACCCCTGCTTGCGAGCTGTGCGGCTTGGATGAGTTACTTCACCTCTCTGGGCCTCGGCCCCAGGGATGGGAATACCTCCCTCACCTCCTGGGCACAGGAGGATTAAAGGGGCTGGCAGACGCTGGTGGCCGCCTGGAGTCACTGCCATTCTCTGGCAGCTACTCCTTACTCAGTGGGCCCAGAATTTACTCTCCCGTCCACAAACTGCCCGTTTCTGAGCACCCCCAAACCTGTGAGGCTGCTCTTGCTGCCCAGCCTGAGCAGAGGATGTGGGAGCGGAACATGTAGAAACTCCCTTCCCGTATTCTCTAGAAGCAGGCAACAGTTGCCAAAGACCGTTTGCGTACTTTTCCAATTGCACAAGAGCCCCGCGCACGCTGCTCAGGCCCGTGGCCACCGCTAGAGTGTAGTCAGTAAGGTTCTTCCAGTAAAGGGGTGACCTTGCTGCAGACTGCTTGGGGTTCAGCCAGGGTCAACCCCTTGGGGCCTCCCGTGTCACTTACTGGGAGGAGACCCAGCTAGGCAAGCAGGGGCAGGTGGGAATGAAAAACATGCCCCCTCCGTGAGAGAATCTTTCCTCCGCTGCTGTTCTGTTCTGTGCAAGTTGACGCAGAGCCTGCGGTCTGTCGAGCTCTGTGTTGGAGAGGAGAACAGCGATGCTCCATTGTGCAGACCATCCCCTGCAGGGCTCCTTCAGGCCAGCCTGGGTCTGGGATCTCAGATCTCTAGACCTCCTGACACAGGGGAGCCCTGGTTTGCCCTACCCTGGGTCTGGGGTAGGCCCCAGGTGGAGTTACCAGACTTCTCTGGTTCCCGAGTCCCTGTTCTCCTTGCATTTCTCAGACCCAAGCCTTGGACCCTGGTAGACTGGAAGAGCCATTCAGTCTAACCTCCCCCTATAGCCCTTGAATCCCCGAAAGTATTTACTCACACTTCGCTTCCATGCCACTTGCGATGGGGTGTTCATTACCACTCAGACACCCTTTTCCTTCTTCGGACAGCTTTGTTTCATGTTGTGCCCCAATCTGACTCACAGCAAGGCAGCTAGAGAAAATTCTTTCGAATTGAGATATCAGAACACCGAACAGGACCCCCTGGGAGGTAGCGGGCCCTCCCCCTAAGCCCTCCCCCTCTCCCTGGAGGAAAAGAAAGTCAAAGCTGAGCTCTTCCTGGCAAGGATGATAGAAGATGATTATTTCCAGAAAAGGCAGAGGGGACCTCCTTATGGACAGGGGATATTCACAAGGCTTAGGACTGCCTTTTACCCTTGCAGGAGGAAGAAGGGGTGAAGCCTACTCCTCAGCTCTCCTTCCCTCTGCTCTGTGGCCTGCCTCCCGCCCCCCCACCCCCACCCAGAGGGCCTGTGGGAACAGGACTGGGCCCAGTGCCTGCTTCCCTGCCCCCAAGCCCAGCTCTGCCCGAGCAGCTGTCCCATGCAGCTGTCCTGGCCCCAGCTGCCCAGCACTGGCTCCTGTCACCCCACAGGGCCCGAGAGCGGGCTGCTATCATTCCAGGATTGTATGGCTTCAGGGAGGGGGTGAGGGCAGCCTAACTTCCCTCTTCCCCTCCCTGAGTCCTGTCCTGGCCTGGGGTCCCATCAGTGTAGAGAGACGTACCAGTGCGCTCCAGCATGGTTTGCGCTGTTTCAAAAGCACGAGGGTATCACTCGGGATGGCAGTGAAACACTGGCAACAGCCGTGTGTCTAATCATAGAGTATTGATTACATGCTTAGTAATATGTCTGTATCTGGGACTTTAACCCTAGGATCCTTGGGGGGCTCCTGAATGGGTTTAATGGGGCCTCTGAACCCCCAGAAATTATATGTAAAATGCTGCCTATACATGAATTTTCTGGGGGAATCTGACCCTCCAAAATGTGTGATCAACAGTACGGGACCCGATGCAGCACGCGAAGTTACTTTGTGGAGTATTTCACCAGCGTACACAGAGAGTACATTGTCATTGAAAAAAAGCAGGTTACAAATCACTCTATATAGTAAGAGCCCAGTTTTGTTTAAAACCATCTGTGAAACACACATGCTTGCAAGTTTAGCTACTAAAACGATGACAGTTTTTATCTCTGGGGTGAGAGAAACATTTTTTTAATTCGTGTTATTCTGTCGAATGTTCTATTCGTTGGATGTTCGACAATGCATTCTTGTTCCCTCTGTGAGGAGATGGTGGGGCGAGCCCTCGATCCCTTTTCTGAGAGGCTGGAACTCTCCTTCTCCCCCAGCAGCCCCCTGGCCCCAGAGCCGGCTGCAGATCTGTGCCACAGGCCACCGTCTCACTGCCTGGTCACCAGCAGTCACCTGCTAACCTCCCTGCCTCCTGACTTTGACCAGCATCCATCTGGCTATTTCCAAACCCCGAGAGGGTCTTATGTCATTTCCCTCCAGGCCCCGCCGGGTCGAAGGGCCAGTCCAGATGCCCAACTGTCAAACATCAAGCAACCAAGATGGCCTGTAGGCCTACACTTCCCAGCTGTGTGGCTTTGGGCCAGTCATCTAACCTCTCTGGGCCTCGGGGTGCCATAAAATGGGACCTCATGTTAGTACCTCCCTCTGGGATTGCTGTGAGGACATGCTGGGATGATTTGGGGCTGGCGGGTCACTGAGGCCTGTCAGCTTTGTTCCCCTTTCCTCCTGGCCTTGACGTACCTGCCTTCTCTCTTTCTGCCAGGGAGCTCCAGGACCGGCAGGATGGGGTCAGCCTGTATCAAAGTCACCAAATACTTTCTCTTCCTCTTCAACTTGCTCTTCTTTGTAAGTATGACCAGCACTAGCCGACAGCCTCCCACGGAGACTCTTCCTTGGGGCAGCCCAGGCTGAGACCCTCCAGAGACTCCAGGCCAGGGATGGGGGGCAGGGGGTCTGTTGAGGACGGACCATTGCGCATGGAACCGGTTGGGCCCAGCCTGGAGATTGCCTGCATTCCAGCACTGGATGCCTCTTGCAGCGGTCCCCTCTCCTGGAGCACCGAGGTCCAGGCCAGTCAGGGTTGGAGGTGGGCATGGGTGGGGAAGAGCCCCCCGGTGTCCCTTAACTTATCAGCAGGGAGTTCTCTGAAATCTTTCTCGCCCTGGGCTGGTCCCCCGCCCTCCTGCACCCCCTCTGAAGATCTTGCTGTTACTGCCCCCCACCCTCACATCCACTGTGGGAGATGTACCGACAGCCCCCAGAGGGTGTTCTAGGGAGGCAGGCTTAGGGCCAGAGTGGGGTCACAGTCCCCCTTCCCCAGACCCACCCTGGCAGGCCCTGCCTCAGGTCCCTGAGCCATAGGGCTGCCCAGATGGAAGCCTGGTGCACATCTGGAGCTGGTTTTCCTGGGGCCTCAATTTTCCTCTCAGGCCTGGCACTGACTTACTCCTCTTGCTTAGAGTTGCCAAGATGGTGTGTGTGTGTCTGTGGTTGTGTATGTGAGTGAGAGTATGTGTGTGTGTGTATGAGTGGGTGTGTGATAGGGCAGAGGGGAGAGTGTGATGTGTGTGAGTGTACTTGTGTGTGAATGTATGTGTGTGTGTGATAGGGCAGGGGAGCGTGTGATGTGTGTGAGTGTGCACATGTGTGAATGTGTGTGTGCATGAGTGCATGTGATGGGGTGGGGGGAGAGTGATGTGTGTGTGATGCGTGTGTGGGTGTGCACGAGTGTGTGTGTGATGGGGCGGGGGAAGCATGTGATGTGTGTGTGAGTGTGCACGAGTGTGTGTGTGTGTGTGTGATGGGGCAGGGAGAGAGGCCTTCCTGGGCGCAGGGTGGTGCTGGGGGCTGTGTCTCCTTTGTGTTGCTGGTTCACCTTCTACTGTTAAAAAATCAGGCTGAAAAATAGGATGTTCATAATGATCCAATTTTATTTTTAAAAAGTGCGCACATACATGAATATTTTTGAGAGGAGAAGAAAATGCCTCTGAATGTTCATTTTGGGATTCCTGAGAATTTGGATTTTATTCTTTATGCTTTTCTGCATTGTCCAAATTTTCTACAATGGACACGGATTACTGGGGAAAAGGCGTTTTATGTTACAGATTACATAGGATTGCAGACAGCTTGGGAAATAATCATTCTAAATTCTCCTAACTGCACCCCGACACATAGATACAAGCGTGTTCCCGGCACATGGAAACCCGCATGCGCGCAGGCACACACGCATGCGTGTGGACCTCTGGGTGCCGCCTGCCCCTGCCATTGTCCACCTTGGCTCTAGCCCCAGCCTCCTCCTTGAGAATGGTGTTGAGGCCTTGCTGTGGCTCTTGTCCTCCATGGACGGCAGTCCGGGCTGGAAGCTACCTGGGGCAGGGCCCAGGCACCTGGGCTTCCCCAGCTAGATAGTCAGGTCCCTCCTGGCTGGGCCAGGTCTCTAGAAAACAGTTGTCCCTGCAGCTGGAGCCAAGCCTCCCCTGGCAAGTGCTTGGCTCCTGGGCCTCACCCTGGCTGCAAGGGCCAGCTGGCCGGGAGTGGGGAACAGGAGGGTCACAGTGCTGTGCTTCTATCCCCGGGGACCCTAGCGATTGGAGAAGAGGGGTCTGGGAGACAGCCTAGGAGGTAAGGGAGCGGCTTGGAGTCCAGGGGCCCAGACAGCCTGCTCACCCCCTGCAGCGGGAGGGAGGGGGTGGAGATGTCGTGGAGAAAGGAAACAGGGTTGATGGTTTTGGCCAAGGGGTCCCTTATCCTGCTCCTCGCCTGCCCTGTGGAGCCAGAGACTGGAAAAGCTTGTCTCTGGCCAGAGCTTTGGGGGCTGGCGGGAGTCCGCTATTAACTCCCTGTGTGCTGGGGCCCGGGATGGCCCATCAGGATGTGGGGAAGGGTGGGCAGGGACAGGGGGAGCTTTTTATCGCAGGGGGGTGAGGGGAAAGGAGAGACTTTCAGGGACAGTGTACGTTGGTTTGTCCACTCACTCACTCATCACTCCTTCACCAAGTGAGTATTTGACACCTCTGTGTATTCAGACCCTGGTTGTGGGTGCCAGGCGGACACTCGCCAACAGAAGAGCTGCGGTTTCTGGCTGGGCCAGGTTCTGGGGGGGGAGGGGTGGGCTCCAGTCAAGTGCTTATTCAAATGGATGATAAAAGGCAGCTGACCTTGTCGGGATGGTCAGCGAAGCCCCCTGGAGTTAGATTGGAGGGGCGGTGGCGGGAGAGAGAGGAGTTCTGGCAGAAGCAGCAAAAGTCCCGTGGCGGTGGGGGGAGCAGACTGTGGGGCTCTGGGGTGCCGGCCTTCCAGGAAGGATCCTGCTCTCTGTTTTCTGCACATCGGGAAGCGGTTACATGATCAGACTTGTGGTTTGGAAAGTTCGCTCTGGCGGCCGCGTGTGCTCGCATATGCACACATGTACACGTGTACGTCCTTGCCTGCACCCCCCCCGGCCCCAAACTCCCCAGAAAATGGCCTCGTCAGCTTTTCTGAGGTTCACAGAAACCCAGGAGCTGCTGATGCTGTGCTGTTCCGGGAGAAGGACGCTGGTGTGAGGGTCCCGGCTCCTGGCTGAGCCCTGTCGGGAGATTCTGGTGGAGCTGGCGGTGGGGGGGGGGTTCGTGCGGGGGTGCCCCATGGGTCCAGGCTTGGCTCACCAAGAAAGAGGGGGCCACGGTGCCTCGCCCGTTCTGGCTGGCTGCCCGGCTGGGCCTCTTCCTGGCTGGCCCACAGCCTCGGGGCTGGTCAGCCACTCCAGATGGCAGTCTTTGGACGTGAGACCCACAGAGGCACTCCTGGGCTGGTGCTGGGGACTTCCTTGGTGGGTGCTGTGAGCGAGCCGAGGAGCTTAGCCGGGCAGTCCCGGATTTCGCTCTCCTTGGGGTTGTGTTTGCCCAAAGGGGATTTTCTGCCCTGCCCTGTGAGGGCAGGAGATGAGCAGGTCAGGGGCTCTGCCACACGGCTCTGAGGTGCGCAGGAGCAGACCGTGGGCCTGACCCTGGCCATCGGCCAGCTGTGCCGTGAGGTGCAGCTCGGGGAGGGCAGGGCCTCAGGAATCTTTGGGAACCAAACTCCCAGGTTCTGTGAAGTCCCTCTTCATCCCAGCAGGCTGTGTCACCTGAGGCACCCCCACCCAGGGGTGGACCCTTCCCCTCAACGGTGCCTCAGTAGCCTCCCTGTCCCCAGAGACCGGCTCCCCAGGTGAAGGCCCAGGATGGGTCCCAAGTATCCTGTGACTTGTGTGGGCCACAACCTGGTCTGGAATAGTCAGACCTGGCTTGGAGCCCCTGAAGGATGGAATGGGTGACCTTTGGCAAGGTCGGGACCTCTGTGTCCCCATCTGTAACATGAGGACAGTAATAGGGCCCACCTGGCAAGGAGGGAGGAAGGGACAGGTGGCCTGCTGGGAGACATTGGGGAAGAATGGAGGGTCATCAGCAGCTGCTGTTGTCTTTGAGGGGGCCCACACTAGGGGAGGGTGAAAGAGGTCCTCGCTTGGGGATGAGAAACAGCATTGAGATGTGTCCTATCAGGGCTCTGCTCCTTTTTAAGAGGAAAAAATCACAATACCGATCCCGCCTTGATTTAAAAGCATGATATTTTGTTCATCATGGATTCTTTTTTGAAAGATTTTATTTACTTATCAGAGAGAGCACAAAGCAGGAGGAGCGGCAGGCAGAGGGAGAAGCAGGCTGCCCGCTGAGCAGGGAGCCCGATGTGGGACTTGATCTCAGGACCCTGGGATCATGACCTGAACTGAAGGCAGACGCTTAGTAGACTGAGGCACCCAGGCGCCCCTCATCATGGATTTTTTAAATTAATTTTGGTTTTTAAAGAAATCGTTGCTGTAAATTCTTATTTATCTTGGTTACTGAGTTTTTTGGTGTCCCCTTAATTTTTATTTATTTTATTTTTATTTTTTTAAAGATTTTATTTATTTATTTGACAGAGATAGAGACAGCCAGCGAGAGAGGGAACACAGCAGGGGGAGTGGGAGAGGAAGAAGCAGGCTCATAGCGGAAGAGCCTGATGTGGGGCTCGATCCCACAACGCCGGGATCACGCCCTGAGCCGAAGGCAGACGCTTAACCGCTGTGCCACCCAGGCGCCCCTGGTGTCCCCTTAATTTTTAAACCCAAGGCAAGGGCCCTGTTTGCCTGGCTCTGGGCCTCGCTCTGGCTTTAATGACTGTAGAGCGAGGCTGCTCGAGGCCCTGGGGCTGGGGTGCTCACCCCACGCTGAGGGCTTTATCAGCAGCTGCTCACTTGCAGAGTAGGCGATGATGGCTGAGGTGGGAACCCAGGGCCTGTGATAGAGGTGGGTGGTGACATGCTAGGACTCTGAAAGTGGCTTGTTCCTCAGGTGGGCTCAGGCCAGGCCCTGGCTGGCTTGGTGGGCTCTGGATCTTGGCTGCGTTCCAGCTGGGGAGATAGGCTCAGGCTGTGGGCCTTGCAGATTAGGGGAGGGGCAGGGAAGCAGGGAAACCCTGGGCCTACCCCAGCCACTTGTCCCACATCGGCCTTTCTGTCCCTGCTTTTCCAGTGGGTTTGTGAGCGGATTCATTTCCTGAGCACTTAGCACCTGTACTATAGGCCCCCTCCAACCCAGCCCTGCCCTCAGGGAGCTCGCAGTCCAGCCAGATAGAGAGACACACACCCAGCACGTTAAAGCCAGCAGGAATGGCTATGAAGAAGGGTCCAAGGGCGGTTGCCAGAGTAGGGGCCCCTTAGTCTGCCTGGGGGAGTCAGAAGGGCCCCTGTGGAAGGTGGCCTCGGGGCTTAGCTCTGAAGGGCAAGTGGGCTCTGATGTTCACGTCCATGCAGGGTTTCCCCTAGAGCTCGTTCGGGATGTCCCCAGCCCCTGAGCTGGGCTGGAGTGGAGGGGGATGAGCATGGGAGAGGGCCAGGATGTAAAGTCGGAGGGTACCCCTGGGAAAAGGCTGCACCCCTCAAATCTAACTGGCTTGGTTTGACCACGTATGGGCGTGGGGTAGGGGAGATGAGAGGCGGAAGGGACTCCTCACACATGGCCCTGCTGTCTGGATGGCTGGGGTGCACCAGGACATGGGGTGTGGGGCCTGAGGATGGAGGTGGTATGCCCCCCACCCCTGGGTCCTCCTGGCCTGGCTGCAGGGGCAGCTGGGCAGGACCCCCTCCATCCCCCATTGACTGTGCCTTCTCTTTGCAGATCCTGGGCGCCGTGATCCTGGGTTTCGGGGTGTGGATCCTGGCGGACAGGAGCAGTTTCATCTCTGTGCTACGTAAGGGTCTCTCTGATCCCCCTGTCCGGCTGGCTCTGGGGCGGTGGGCCAGGGCGGCAGGCAGGGCTGTTCCAGGAGAACTTGAGCCGCAAAGCGGGTCACTTTTCCCGCTGCCTTCAGGGCCTCGCCCAGGTCCTGCGCTGACCACACTGCCCCGGGCCGCCTCTGCAGGGGTTTTCGGGAGGAATTTTCTCTCCCTCCCCACACAAAGCTGCTGTTGTCTGGAGAACACTGGGGTTGAGGGAGGCTTGCTCTCCCAGGCCGGCCCCTTTCCCTCAGCCCTGACCTTGAGAGAAAGCCTCTTACAGTCTCTGTCTCTCCATTCGCCAGCTCAGCAAGACGCGGGCCACAGTCCGGCCCCGGTCAGTGCAGAGAAATGTAGGAAAGGCTGGGAAAGACGGATTGTCAGGAGCCGATGACGTGCCCGCTCGGCGCCTGGTGCCTGCTGGATTTGTCGGGCCTCTGGACTGAGGAGGACACCGGCAGGGCATCCGTGGGCTGTGCTCATGATGGGGCAGGCACAGGGCCAAGCGTTTTGTACACAAAAATTGCCTTAATCCCTCGATAGCCCCATGAGGTGTAGGAACTATTCTAGTCCTGCCGTACAAATGAAGTGAGGCTCAGAGAAGTGATGTCCCTCGCTCACATTCACGGTGATAGGTGGGAGACCTGAAACCCCAGGGCTTTGGTCCTAAATGCTGCCCCTGGTAGGGGCAACCACAGCATGGAAGCCCCTTCTCTCACTTTTGAAGCAGGAGGAAAGAAGCCCAAGGCACTCCTGCACAGATGGTAAGATGCCTTCAGGTCTACTCACAGCCTCCTCCAGGAAGCCTGCCAGGCTTGCTGCCCTGATCTCACGGAGGCCCTGAGGTGGAAGGGAGGCACAGCCGAGGGTCCCAAGTAGCACAGTGATGCCACTCCCCTCCGCGAGTGCGTCCTTGGCTCACTTCCCTCCCAGCTGCTGCTGAGGCCGCAGGTTTGGACTCAGGCCCAGGACAGCTGCTTGATTTGAATAAAGCGGAACCAGGCTAGGATGGGTGATGGAGAGGCCACACCTGTCACTGTGGCCCCAGGGGGCTAGGCCTCCCCGCAGTCTTGAAAGGAAGCAAGGATGATCCACCTTCCAGCCACATCCGATGCAGCCTGAGGCTGTTGGCCCCGCCTCCTGCTGGGCGGTGCAGACCCTAGCCCGGAGTGGGGGTACTGTAGGCTGCCCCCAGCCCAACGGGATGCCCACGCTCCCCACGCCTTCCCAACGGGGGACACATCCTCCTCTGCCAGATGAGGCCCGGGCTCCCCGCTGCCTGGCCGGGGCCCACACCCAAGCAGGCACCACACCAGGGGGCAAAGTCTCAAGGCTCAGCTCGCCCACTGCCTCTCTGTCCTTTGCACCTTGCCCCAGGCTCCAGGAACCTCTGCCTGCCCCTCCCGCCTCCTCCCTGTTCAGATCGCAGACTCTTGAGCTGCCAGAAGGCAGAGGTCCCCTAGATGCGCCCAGAATGTTCTCACAAATACAAGGGCTCCAGGCCCACCCCAAGGGATCTGACTCCACTGGTGTGGGCCTGGAGCACTGTGGTTTTTAAAAAGCTCCCCGGGTGGTTCCGCAGGCAGCCAGGGTTCAGATGCACCGATCTAGCAGAGGAAAAGGACTTGCTAAGAATCACAGAGCAAGTGAAGGGTCAGGGCTGGGACCAGGGTCAGGGCTCCTGACCTACTATGTACGTTCCAGGTCCATGGGGCAAGGTGTTGCTGTCCTCATATCACAGTGCAGGAAACTGAAGCACAGAAAGGGGAGTTCACTGGTCTCAGGACACACAGCCAGGAGGTGGAGCTGGGCCGTGAACGGGTGGCATGGCTCCTGAGCCCTCATCCCCGGTGCCCCTGAACTGCAGGGTTTCACACTCGCCACGCAGCCCTGCCTTAACCAGAGTGAGCAAGCGCCGTGGTCAGGAGCGTGGCTGCCACGGTTCAAATCCTGGCTCCTCTAGCTCCTAGCTGGGTGATCGTGGGCAAGTTACTTCACCTCTCTGTGCCTCTTCTTCTGGAAAATGGGGATAATAATAGAATATATCTCATAAGGTTGTTTTGTGAAATGAAATGAGTTAATATATGAAAAGCATTTAGAACAGCTCCTAGTAAACAATCAACCCTACAGAAGTGTTGACGCTGATAATAACATCTTTAAGAAGTAGGATTTAGTTGCATTCTACAGAGAAAGAAATAGAGGCCAGAGGATGGCTTGCCCAGGCTCAGAACCCGTTCGCCACAGAGCTGGGATGCGAACCCCTTTCTTGTTGCCTCCGGTCCCTTTCATTTGGGGCCAGCTCACTGGTACCTGCCAGGTCCGGGAAGACCCAGATGCTTCTGCCATGCACAGTGGAGGGCCACCCCAGCATGTCCGTTGTCCCCTTCCTAAGGTTGCTCAGATCGGGGCCGGCCTGAGACCCCCAGTGCGGTCAGGGCCTGGTGTCCACTAGATGTTCTGAGAAGCCAAGACCCCGCAGCTGGGCTGGCCTCCTGGGGGAGAAGCTGAGTTGGGGGTGTCTCAGTCCTAGGTCTTGCCTGCTGGGCACCTGGGTGGCATCTTAGCCTGGCCAGGCGTCAGAGCTCTTAGGGACAAATCAGGGTGTAAATCCACCCTCATGGGCCTGCTGTGGAAATGAAGCAGATGATTCAGATAAAGGGCCTTGTTCCGGCGGGCACACAGTGGATTCTAGGCTGTGCCAAATTTCTTTTCTCTGGGAGTTGTCCCTGGGAGGAACCCAAACCCAGGAAGCTTAGAAAAAGTGGCATTGGATGGCCTCCTCCTGACTATGCTGATTGCTGAGAGCAGGGTGCTGAGGGCTTCGAATGAAAATGAGGGCTCAGTGCCAGGAGCTCCCCTCACCCCAGCAGGGGCACTGCCTCCCTCCCTCCCCAGCCTGCCTGGGGGCTCCTGTGAGGAGCTGGGCAGAGGCAGCTCTGCCCTGGCACCCTTGAGAGAAGGGTGGGCTGACCAGGGTTCTTCCTGAGCTCCAGAACATTTCTGTTTGTGACCAGGAAGTGGAGCTGAATCAGGCCCTCCTATCCACCCATCCTTCAGCTTTGTAGTTATTGCACTAAGGCCCTAGGGGGCTGGGGTGGGGATCTCAGCTTCTCCGAGGCCCCCTAAGGAGCCGGCCTGCGTCCTCCCTGCTGACGGCCGCATGTGCCAGCCCTGGCCTTGCCCTCCTTAGGAGAGCACATTAAAATTGCACATTCCAGGTTGTCTCCCAGGAATGTCTGTCCAGTTGTGACAGACCCAGGAATCTACATCCCTGAGAGGTTCCCCTGATCCGCTAATGCCCTCCAGGCTGCTCTCCAGCTTTCTGGAAACATCCTGCCCCAGGTGCCTCCCTGAGAGCGCAGGGGCTGTGGTAGGAGGAGTCTGCCGCCCCCTGCCAGGGGGAGGCACATCTCTCCTGGCCTTTCTGGCATATGACAGCCTCTGGGTTGAGGGCATCTGGAGGTGGGCGTGAGCTGTGCCCTGTTGGCAGGTGATATGCTGGGCTTCTGGGGACATGCTGGTCAAGTGCTCTGACGGAACCCTGACCTCCACCCATCGGGGCGGGCTCTGTCTGCCCGCGGCCCTAAAGAGGGTCTCTTGCCATCAGGCGCCTCTCTCTACGCCTCAAGCGTCTCCTCTGTCGGACTCACACTGGCCCATTCTGTCTCGCCTTCTTCAAATACATCAGGCTCGCTCCTTCCTCCTTGCTGTTCCCCCCCTTCCCTGAACGCCTTCGCCTCACAGATCTTCACTAGGCTGCTCCTGCATTTGTGTCTCCGCTCAAATGGCACCTGCCCAGACCAGCCCACACCTTCCCCAACCACCCAACCCACTCCCTGTGCCATGGTTGTCTCCCCGAGCTGGCCTCAGTGTCCCTGTGGCTCTCTCCACAACCAGGACATCTGTGCTGTGTGTCACTGTCACCACGCCCCACCCCACTGAATGGCAGCTCCTTGCTGTGGGGACCTCAGCAGTCTGACTCCTGTCTCCCCGTATCCTAGCACAGCGTCTGGTGGGGGCAGACCCCAGCGCTCCGACTCCAGGGGGACCAGCACTAGACCTTCGAGCCTCACCCCTGATGGTGTGCTTAATGAGGGTGAGACAGCCGGACCAAACTGAATGCCCATCTTTCCATCCCCAGAGACCTCCTCCAGCTCGCTCAAGGTGGGGGCCTGCGTCTTCATCGGCGTGGGCGCTGTCACCATGTTCATGGGCTTCCTGGGCTGCATCGGTGCCATCAAGGAGGTCCGCTGCCTGCTGGGGCTGGTGAGTGTCGCTGTCCAGCCAAGTGGGGCCTGCGTGCCACCCTGGTCCCGACCGTGGGAGCTCGTGCAGAGGTGGGGAGTGGGTGCACCCAGGGGGGCATGAGGCTGAATCCGTGCTGCTCTGTGTCCCCAGTACTTTGCCTTCCTCCTCCTGATCCTCATCGTCCAGGTGGCCGCTGGAGTCCTCTTCTATTTCAACATGGGCAAGGTAAGCATCCCCCTGGCCCCCGGCTGGGCTGGGCTGGGCTGGGCTGGCCCTGCAGGGGGGTTGGCTCTGGGGCTAGGGGAGAGACTGGGGCCTCTCTGCTGTTACAGACAGACCCAGGAGGTGCCTGGCAGCCTCCTAGGCCTCTGGTCCCTGCGATCTCCTAGGGAGATGTGAGGGGGGCAGCGTCTTGTGCAGAATCACCATGGGCCTGAACGCAGCTCTACCCCAGCACCTTGTAGCTGTGGGGCGGTGGGCAAGCCACTTGCCTCTCTGGGCCTGTTTCACCTTCTGCAAATGGAGGACAATAATAAATTTAACTTCCAAGGTTCTGGCGAGGATTCAGGGAGATTACCTTAGTAAAACACAGCCCAGTGCTTGGCATGGTAAGTGCCCAATAAATGTTGTGGTTCTTGTTTTTATTTAAGCACTTCAGCAAGTATTAAATCCATGCCACTCATCCCCAGATGAGGCCCAGGGAGGAGGCTGTCAATAAAAATTTAGTTTTGCGTCACAGGGAAGGCACTCAGCTTTAAGGAATAGAAAATCAGGCTGACTATGGCTTAAATTCTAAAGACATTTGCTGTTGACTTAACCAGAAGTCAGGCTGGAATCAGAGACCATGCTTCTGGCCGTCTGTTCAGCATCCTCACCATGTCACTCACTGTATCACACCAGTCACCTTATGGTCACAAGAAGGCTGCCACAGCACCATCTGTGCTGCTGTAGCCAGAAGAAAGGGAAGCGGGCAGTGCCAGCCCCGGCCATCTCTTTGATCAGAAAAGGAAGTCCTCCAACAGTTTTCCCCAGACTGCGGCACCCCTGGTTTCAAGGGGACTCTAGAGACACAGTCACAAGGGAGAAAAGAAGCTGGGAGAAGTCACAAGGGAGAAGAGAAGCTGTTGGGTGAGGCAGTTATTGTGACTGTCAAAGTCAGCACTTACGGAGCACCTCCTGTGTGCACAGGGTATCTTCTAGAAGCTTTACGCACATTGTCTCATCCTTACGGCAGCCGTGCATTGTGTTATGTTGACAGACAGGAAGACAGGTGTTCGGAGAGGTGGAGAACAATATCATCAGTAATACAGGAGCTAGAACCCCCAACATCCCTGCGGTTGGTTGAGCACACACCATGTACTACTGAGTTCCATGCTGACCACTTTACTTTCATTCTTTCACTGATGCTTCCCGAGCCTTCCCTCTCAGGGTAGCGTGAGAATCCCCATCCGGCAGGTGAGGGGCAAGGGCACCCAGCCAGCCAGTGGCTGGGCCAGGTGAGGGCCCAGAGCTCACCCCAGACCCACTACACATGGCCCATGACTCAGCTGCCCCCGGGGGCCCCGCCTTCCTCCGGCGTGATATTTCTTACCAACCGACTGGGGAGGCAGCGCTGCTGGCTAGTGGGCTCCTGCATTTGACCACTCGAAGGTCCAGTTGCCTCAGGTCACTCTTCGAAGGAAGGTGAGAAGACATTACACCAACATCAACAACTGACACTTCGCGGAGCCTAGAACCGCCAGCCACTGCGGTGTGCAGACTGTGCTCACTTAGTTTTCCTCACTGCGGCCCTGTGAGGTCATGCGTATGATAGCCTCATTTTCAGATGTGGAAGCCAAAGCACAGAAATGAGGTGCCTTGACCAAAGGTCACACAGCTAGTGAGCAGCAGAGCCAGGATTTGAACGCAGGCAGCCCCAGGCTCATATTGGTGAAATTTTCATTGCAGTGGTTCCGACCTGAGTCTACTTTCTTTCTTTATAATCCACACCCAGCCTGTTTCCCAGGAGAAGTAGAGCTGAGTTCCAACACAGGCACAGGGTAACTAAAATCAAAACAAGAGAGATTGGATTGTACACTGGAAAAGCAATGTCCTTGAAGCCAGGGCACTAGAACAGTAGCTGAGGGCTAACTTGAATACTGAGCTTCCTGGCAGCCAAGGCAAAAAGGGGAAATAGTGGTTTCAGCAGACAAAAGGAAGCTCTCTTGGCTGTCGTACAGGAAGGAGTGTTTAAAGGAGGGAAACTCTTCCCAGTGAGAGGACTGTGAGATCCGTTCTTTATTTCTGCCCTGTGATGCCTGGGGCTTCTCTGGGACCCGTCAGTGGTAAAGTATAATCAGGGCAGATAAGAACTGGGCCTGGTGACCCGGTTTCCATGACTCAGAAGCTGGTGACTCTGCAGGGGTCCTGAGTGGTCCCCCTTCCCCCCGTCTGTGTTTCCCCATTTCACAGTGATAAAGATGGCGCCCGTCTGTTGGATGCCAAGCACATGCCAGGAACTGATCTAGTGACTTGATACACATTTCAGTGTTACAAGCACTTTCCAGTTTAAGAAACTGAGGCCGAGAACAAACAGCAAAATGACTTTTGGCCACAGCCACACATAGCTCGGATGCGTCGGAGTGGAGATTTCCATCCCGATCCCTCTGACCCAGGGCCCATGCCTCCCTCTGCAGCACGCTGCCTCCCTGCGGGCTGGTATCATCTCTGCTTGGCTGCCGACCAGCAGCTATGCCTCAGAGGCGTCCCACAGCCCCAGAGCAAGGCTTGTTTGGAGCATCAGGACTCCTGACTCTGGTCCAGACTGTCTTATCCCACGGTTCCCTCCTCTGCCTCCAGCTCCACCTCCCCACCAGGCTCCATACCTCATGCCCCCTGGTCCCGGCCCACCTCCCCTTGGCCCACCTCTCACAAGGCAGAGGGACATTTCCGGGCTCTGCTGGGGAAGTTCTGGCAGCACTCTCACCCCTGAGTTAGAATGAATGATTTATTTTTTCTTTCCCAGCACATTGTAAATCCCGGTGGAAGACTAAACATGTCCTTGATGATGTTTATTCCTGCAGATGAGGCCCAGCTGGGGAGGTGGGCCTTGTTGAGCCTGGAGGAAGAGGCCTTCTAAAGGCAGTGGGCCATCCTTTCCCTCACTCTCCAGGCCCCCTGGACAGGTGGGAGGGACCGAGCCACTGGGGTTCCCCCGGTCCCTGCCCGAAGTGGTCTCCGGGATGCCATTGGTCCTTCCTGCCCCGAGTTCCCAGCAGCCGCTGTTCCCAGGGCAGCAACAGGGGAGGCTGGGGGCCTTGGGCAAGGCACGTGGCCTCTCAGACCCGGGGTTCTGTGTCTATAAATTGAGGGGAAAGCTGCTGGGCCCCCACTTCAGGCAGAGTTGAAGTGAGCACAGACTGCAACACTTTTATAAGACAGAATGAGGGCCAAGGCCTCAACTCCGGAACCTAACTGCCCGTGTTTGAGTCGCTCCTCTGAGGCCCTCGGCAAGTTACTGGGCCTCTCTGTGCTCCACTGGCCTCACCGGTCAAATGGCAGTAATCCTGCAGGTCCACGCACCTTGGCTGCATTCTGAAATCCAAGAACCACTCTGAAAAGCAAAAATGCCCTTTGCAGCTCATTCGGTGGCAAAATCAAACCCACACAGAAGCCAGGCTATTTATGGCCTCTGTGTACCCCATTTAGGGGGCCCTTGGAATTATGAATGGGAGAGACTGCGGGGTGTGACCTGGACCCCAATCCCTTTCTAAATTTGGAACGTTGCTCAGCGCCAGAGCACGCTGGCCCTAAGGCTGGCTCCTAGCGCCATGCTGCGGATTTAAGAGCATCGCCTGTGGGAAGGGTCTCGGGTGGCTCCTGGCCCGGAGTAGATATTTGCTGGCCTCATTGCAAGGGGTCACAGTGCTGGTCACCATCATTAACTTCATTAATGCTTAGTAAGGGCTTAGTAAATGGCCTGGGGGCTGAGCGCTCGGAGGGGAAGGGGCTCGAGTGGGCTGGGTGGGCGCTGGGGGTTGGGAGTGGTGACAGTGGCCAAGCCACACTGCTGTGTGCCCCTGGGAAAGGCTGGTCAGGAGCTGTGATGCCCTTCCCCCTCTTTGTCTTTCCTACCTAAGAAGCTAAGAATAGCCAGTGTGCACGCACCCTGACGCCCTAACGCCCTAACGTACATGTGGTAAGACAGTTCCCCTAGGACAATGCCGTTCTGTGAGATGCCTGCTCCCTGTGATGGAAACTTCCTGATCCCCTGGCCCAGGGTTGCTACCAGCCTTGGGGGTGGGCAGCTGGAGCCAGGACAGAGAGAGGTGACCTTTGTCTTCGCTTTTGGGAAGGGGGAGAAGGCGTCCAGGCGGTCCTTCTGGAAGGGGATCATGGAGAGCAATGGGATGGAGATTCTTTTTTATTTTTAAGATTTTATTTATTTATTTATTTATGTGAGAGAGCGCATGCCAGCACCAGCAGGGGGAGCGGCAGGGGGAGAGGCAGAGGGAGAGGTAGAAGCAGGGTCCTGCCTGAGCAGGGAGCCCGATGTGGGGCTCGAACCCAGGACCCTTTGATCATGACCTGAGCTGAAGGCAGATGCTTAACCGACTGAGCCACTCAGGCGCCTTGGGATGAAGATTCTTAAGGCGCTGGGTGCTGGGTGCCTGTGTGGTTCCGTGGCTCTGTGGCATTGGAGGGTGGTGCCTGACTCAGACCCCGCCTTCAAGGAGCTTACTGGAGCCTGGGGAGTTCTGGGGTAGCTGGTTATGTACTTTGCAGGTGCTTTCAGGAATGACTCAGGTGATGATGAGGAGTAAACACACACCCCCTGCATCCGCCATTGCCAAGGTCCCTCATTTCCTATCGGGATCCCAGGCTGAAGCCTTAGGCCCGCGGTATCTGCCTTCTGGCAGCGCACTTGGCAGCATACCCTATGGGACCCCTGGAGAGGACAGGAAGATGTGGGTCCATTTTGTTGCGTGGGGGGGGCGCCTCGTTCTTGAGGGCGGTTTGATGCATGAGAGTAAAGAGTGCGGAGGGAGTCCTGGACACCACCCCGAGGAGCGGGCAGAGGAGCCGGAGAGGAGGGGGAGAAGGGAGACGCGGTCTGGTCTGTATTATCCGAATGGTTTGTCCTGGGAGACAGCGATCTGATTTGTCCTGTATGGTCCCAACCGGCGGCTTGGGGTGGGAGTGGAGAACTCACACTAATGGGTAGAAGTCACTTGAGCTCAGCTTAAAATGAACTGCTTGTAGCAAGAGCCTCCCCAGCCCTGCAGTGCGCCAGTCGGTGGGGTCCTGAGTGCCCCATACAGGGAGCATTTAAGCAGAGCCCGGGAATATACGGGAAGGGCACTTACATTTGGACGATAGGCTAGATTCAGAGGTCTCTTCTAATCCTGCCTCTGTGTGAGAAGTCGCACTGCAAGGTGAAATGAAAGCACGGCATTGTGGCAGTGGGGAGCCACCCCAGAGGACTGGGATCTGGGGTCAGGTGGAGACAGCAGGGCGTTGGCTGTGGTTGAGATCGCGGGCTTCTGGGGCTGCACACATCAGGGTTACAGTCCTGTCTCTGCTGCTTGCTCGCTGTGATCTTGGGAAGTCGTGCCGACTCTCTGAACCTGTTTTTTCTTCTGGGAAATGGTCAGGATGGTACTGGGCAGTGTTCCAGGGCTGGTCTCCTAGGCGTGTGACCTGAGCGGTTGGTTACACAGGGCCCTCCACTTCAAGGGGTCCGTGCTTGGTTTATACTCTGATGCCACTGTGTTGAAATTCTTTATCATTTTTAAGCAAGGGACCCTGCATTTGCATTTTGCCCTGGGCTGTAGTTATGCCGCTGGTCCTGGGAAGGACTCTTTTTTGTTGTTGTTGTTGTTGTTGTTGTTGTTGTTTAAATCCTGGGCGGGACTCTTCCTTTCATAGATAGTAACACAGTTGGCCAGACTTGGCAGGAGGTTCGGCTGGATCCAGATATCTGCAGGCTGCCAGCAGGACTCTGTCCCTCTCCGGCCCTTGCTCCGGCTCCCCTCCGTCGGCTCCCTTCTCAGGCAGGCAGTCCCCAGCAGAGCCTGCGGTGGCCACCAGCAGCCTAGGCCCTCATCCCGCCCGATGAGCGGAGAGAGAAGGTTACCTTGGGTGACATGCCCAGGGTGGGGAAGGTGCCCTGTGGCAGCCTGGGACTTGCCCGTGGCAGTGAGGGGGCAGGGCTTCCCCGGCTCCTGGAGGGATTGAGCAGTGGTTACCCCTAAGGAAAGGAAGTGCTGTTTCAAGAAGGGAGAATCCGGTGCAGAGCAGGCAGAAACCGCAGAGGCGGCCCCTGCAGGGATGAAGTGAGAGAGTGGGCATCTTCCCCCTTCCCCTCCCTGCTCTTTCTTGTCTCAGGAACTACCTGGTCACCAGGGTGACCTCCCCGAGCTCCCAACATGGCCTCCTGGGCCTTGGGCTCCCAAGGCATCAGCTCGGAGCTGAACCAGCCCCCGCAGCCGTGGTCCCTGTGGCCCGGCGAGGGCTCTCAGCTACCTTCTGGGCTGCAGGGTGATGTGGTGTTTCCATGGAAACCACCCAGCCTCAGTGGAAACCACCCGGCTTCCATCTCTTTTCTCATTTCAGGGGGCCTGAAATAGGGAAGTCTGGGCTGCTGTGGCAACCACGCTGGGGTATAAATAGAGACGAGGTCCGCGGGGGAGGGCAGGTAGGACAGCTGTGGGAGAGGCAGCCCTCCATGCAAATGCCTCTGGGGATCCCCCCTCCTTTCCACGCCTCGGAGATCATCCACCCACTGCAGAGAAGAGGTGGAGCAGAGATGGTCAGGCCAGAGAGACCCAAGACCCACGGGAGCCAGCGCCAGGTGTATGACGGGGCGAGCCGCTGAGCTCCTCCGGGCCCTCCTTAACACTGCTCTGACCTTCAAGCTGGGGCCATGTGGGCCCACTGCTGACAGAGCTTCATGGGTCAAAACTTGGGTTCTGGGTCCAAATCCCAGCTCTTCACGTGTTGGCTGTGTGACCTCGGCCAAGTTAATCAACCTCTCTGGGCCTCATTTGAGGGAACGAGGTAAACCCCTAGGCCCAAGGTCTGCTCTGAGGATTAAAATGAATTAATGCACGAAAAGTGCTTAGCACGGCTGGTACCTAACACGTGTGTGATAAAACTGAGCCCCTGTTACTGTGATAGTTACCCATAGGAAAGCTTTGTAAATCGTAAAGCTCTGTGTGAGTAAAACAAAAAGTACCACACTCGGGGTTCTGTCAAGAGGGAGAGGGGGCAGAGAGCAGTCCTGGGGCGGGGGGCTGCTTTCCCAGGGCTAGTGCAGGGAGGGGGCAAGGAGCCCTGCGGGTCCATCCGGAGGATGTGGGTTCTCTTGAGCGCTGCGGTCGTGAGCTGCCTGTGGGAAGCTGGCGGAAACCCGCTCACTGCATTGCACGCTGGGCTTTGAAAACCCCTGCCTGGAAGTACCTGTCCTATATCCTAATTCCCCTTTCCCCGGAACCGAGGGGCAGGTTTGTGGCCGTCCCCTCTGTGCCCTGGCCCCTCGCCCTGGCCTTCTGTGGTGACAGCAGGTGGCTGTGACTGGCTTCTTCATGCTGCCGCACCAGGAAGGCCCCTGAACAAGGTGCACGGGAGAGGCCAGGCGGGGCCAGGCTGGCGCTGGCTCTCGGGGGGCCCCCTTGCTCCCACCTGGGGGTGCGGGGCCCTGTTCTCAGTTCTCAAGGCTGGTTTTGGGTTTGCCTTCCTTCGCACAGCTGACTTGTTCCTGAAAAGCTGCCGTAGTGAGATCCTCGGTTGAGAGCCCCACTGAGGGGGCCTTTGGGGCCAAATCCTTTTGTTCCCTGCACCCCTCATCTGCCTTCTTTGTAAATCATTGTTTTCTTGGTGGGGTTAGGGAAAAGTGGGTGCTTCTCTCCCTCACCGAGGGATTCTGAGTTCCCAACACAGTCAGGATTTGGATTTTGTGGGGCCTCGGGGCAGGCGGGAGGATTAATCGGGAGAGTACGTGAGTACTGCCCTGGTGTGTGGCGTATTGCGGTGACCGTACACACATTCACTGTTCAAGTACAGCACACGTCTGCCCTGGCCGGGCTTCACCAGGTACGGTCCTTGCTTCCGTGGATCTGACATTCTAGTGAAGGGGAGAGAGAGTAAATCCTGAAAACGAATGAGCATGTAATGACAGTGCGGCGAAGGAAAAGACAGCATGCCTACCCTTGCAGGTTGAGGAGGGCCTGGGAGGGGGTGGTGGAGGGGATAGAGAAGGGAGGTATTCTGTAGGGTGGTCCAGGAAGGCCTTTCTGAGGAGGTGACATTTAAGCAGAGCCCTGAAGCAAGTGGAGGAGTGAGCCGTGCTAATATTTGGGGGAAGAGGATAACAAGTGATGGGGAAAGTAAGTGCAAAGGCCCTGAGGCAGGAGTGTGCCTGGCAGAAAGACAGCAAGGGAGACCTGTGTAATGGAAGCAGAAGAAGCAAAAACAGAGAAAATGAGGTTTGGGAAGAGCAGGGGCCAAACAATGTGGGGCCTTATGGGCCATTGACAGGATGCTGGCATTCTTCCTGAGAGGGATGAGAGGCCACCGGAGGGTTTGCAGCAGTGACAGGCAAAGATTCCCATCAAAAGGGTTCCCCGGGCCCCAAATAGACTACAGCGCAGGAGTGGTTGGCCCTGGCTGCCCCGGGCTTAGTGTGGTGGCCAGCGGGGGGCGGGCACCCTAGAAGCACTAGGAGAGTAGTTGGCATGGACAGTGAAATGCTTTTGAGCATGTCGCCAGGGTGGGGGCAGGTGAGGAGAGAGGCTGTTTAAGGAGATGTGACCAAAGGTGATGCATAGGTTTCAGGAAGTCTGACCTTGACCATTGTCCCCCCCCCGCCCCCGGCAGCTAAAGCAGGAGATGGGCAACATTGTGGCTGAGCTCATTCGGGACTACAAGGACAGTCATGAGGACAGACTGCAGGAGGCCTGGGACTACGTGCAGGCTCAGGTAAGGCGGCGGTGGCAGGGCGGGGTGGCGTGACGGTCCTGGCCTAATGTGTCTGGGTCTGGCCGTCCGTGTGCCTCACAGAATACGCCGGTGAGTTTGTATGTGAGTGTGTATCTGTCGGGGGCAGGGGCCTCTGAGCAGTCCCCGTGCCTGGCGCCCCAGCTACCACCACAGTCCCTCGCTCAGGGGCCAGGGTCTTGGAGGCGCCCGTGGCTCACAGAGCTCCAGTCTGTGGGAGGGAGAGGGCCCTCCTCTCAAGCCAGGCTGGGGTGTGTCGGGAGTGCGTCCTGGGGGTTGAGGAACGAGGTGCCAGGGCTGACATGCTGACATGAGTTGGAGTGGAGGCTACCTCTGGGGGGGTGTTGCCATGGGATGTGCCCATGGGAGCCTTCGGGGGTGAAAGGACTGTTTTATCCAAATCCTGATCCAACTGGCAGTTATGCCAATAGGTGTGTAGAAGTTCCCCAGGCTGTTTGTGCACGTCAGTGTATGCACATTCCACCTCAAAGGGGGAGACTGACTGACTGACCGACTGATGGAATGACTGACTGATTAAATCACTGACTGATTGAATGACTGAGTGAATGACAGAATGACTGACTGAATGAATGAGTGAATGAATGGTGGACTGACTGGCACACAGAATGAGTGACTGAATGAATGAATGAATGACAGAATGAATGAATGAATGAATGAATGAATGAATGAATGCATGAGTGCTTGAATGATGGACTGACTGGCAGATGGAATGACTGACTGAATGACTGGCTGACTGACAGACAGACAGAATAACTGACTGGCCCACTGGGTTCCCAGCTTGCGCTGATGGTGAACAGTCACCACACACACAAATGGACCTCGGGGATCAGGTCCCAGATGCCGTGTGCCCTTGGCTGGGACCCAGCGTCTCTGGGCTGCAGCGTCCTCCTGTCTCCTATGGGGCGCCGGCCACAGTGGTTGCTCGGGGGCTACCTGCAGCACTGACTGACTGCTGCCTGGCGGGGGGCTGTGGGGAGTGAGGGGCAGGGGTGGGGGCAGCGGGAGGAGGCCTGACTCCATGGCATCAGGAGAGCAGGGCGTCTGGAGATGGGACTCTGTCCAGACCACACGGGCGCATCTGTTTTCTGGGCCGTGAAGACCCTATTTTCTGCCTCACAATTTTTGGTGAGGACCGGATGGGGTCAGGTCGGGGGGCCTGTGTGGGCTGCAGGGCTCAGGGCACGCGGGAAGATGTCTTCCTCGCACGTTCAGTTGGACCCACAGTTGCTGAGGTTAGGGGGACACTCATGTCCCAGGATGATCTTGTGCCTCCTGCAAGGAGCCGGGGGGAGAGGTGGGTCCCTTGAGAGACAGTGTGCGCCCTACCATGGGAAGCAGTTGACTGGCTGGGGGATTTCTGCAGCAGGCGAGGCTCGAGATCATTCTGGTGTCTGTCAGATGCTGCTTGGGGAGGTGGTTAAGAGAGCTGACTGAGGGGGCGCCTGGGTAGCGCAGTCCTTAAAGCGTCTGCCTTCAGCTCAGGGCGTGATCCCGGCGTTCCGGGATCGAGTCCCACATCGGGCTCCTCGGCTGGGAGCCTGCTTCTTCCTCTCCCACTCCCCTTGCTGTGTTCCCTCTCTCACTGGCTGTCTCTCTGTCACATAAATAAAATAAAAAAATCTTTAAAAAAAAAAAAAAAAGAGAGCTGACTGAGTCAGGCTCCGAGGGCGGGAATCCCAGCTCTGCCACTTCTCGAGCCTGCTTCCTCATCTATAATGTGGGGCCGTCCAGCCCTGCTCGTGGGAGAGGAGTTCATGCAGCCCGTGGCACTCACGCAGCGCTTCGGGGACGTGTTGGTGATACAGGTTTATTGGTCATGCTGGGGACCGATCTCGGCACGAGGCAGGGTCGGGGGCTCTGCCTGGTGTGGTAGCAGGGCCAATGAGAGCTGTCTCCTTCTGTGGAGTGTGTGAGGGCCTGGGGGTGCCCCTCAGGGGTGCCCACCTCCCTGCCAGAGGAGGCCAAGTGTCCACCTAAGATGGGAACAGGAGAAAGGAACTTGGCCCAGCAGCTGCCTGGAGCCCAAGGACGCCCAAGCGTGCTTGGCTCGCCCCCTGCTGGTCACCGGGCTGCTGGTCGGGGACCCACCACCCTGAGATGGGCGGGAAGCAGGTGGGGGGCCGCCCACACACCCGGCGCAGGGGCATGAGACTTACACCTGCGGTCCACTTAATCCTCCCAGGGACCCTGGCAGAGTGACTCCTGTCATCCCATTCTCTACATGAGGAAGCCGGGGCTGACAGTTCGCCCCGGCCCAGGGCACATGTACTCCCCGACTCGGTTCCACCTTCCCCTGGGCCTTTCTAGCACAGGCTTAGCTCCTCAAGTCCTAGTCCCATCAGGAATTCAAGCCCAGATATGATCCACAGCCCCTCGGGGTCCCCTTTGCGAGCCCCATGGAGGCCTCTTCTAGCACAGGGAGCCTAGAAGGGCCTTCTCCCCCTCTGGAGCTGGAACATTTTCTCTTCTCAAAGGCAGAATTCACCATATCTCCTTTTTCACCTTGGCAACCAGGAAGCTCAGAGCCAAATCTCACTCCAGCATGTGCACAGCACCTAAAAGTGGAGCTGGCCTTCCCCGAGCAGTCCCTTGCTCTCCAGATCGGGCCCGGACGCTTGGCCGGCCTCCTCCCATGGAGTCCTCCTAACAGCCCTTTCAGTTAGGAACCTTTGTTACTCCATTTTGCAGATGAAGAGACTGAGGAAAGCACTTTAAGCGAAGTTAATCTACTGGTAGGTGGCAAAGCTGGGATTTGAACCCAGTAGCTGGACTCTAGACCCCATACTCTTTTTTTTTTTAATTATTTTTTTAAGTAGGCCCGACACCCAAAGAGGGGCTTGAACTCACGACCCAGCGATCAAGCATTGCATGCTCTACCGACTGAGCCCCCAGGTGCCCCGAGACCCCACCCTTTTAGCTGTGTGTCGCTTGCCCTTCTGTGCTCCACACACCTGTGTTCTTTCTTTCAACTCGAGGGTCCCTCTTGTGCTGCTTTATATTTTACTGCCCCTGACTTTTTGTCTCTTGCTGTGTTAATATTTATGGTATGTGTTTCCTGAAAGCCCCTTTAAATTCCTGGCGGCTCCCAGAAGCCAAAGTGAAACCTGAACTCGAATCCTGGCAGTTTGGGTGGGCCCAGGTGGGCCTGCAAGGGGCCCATCTGAGCCTCCGGCCGGGGAGAGGCCACCTCCGCCAGGAGGACGGCCTGCCTGAGGGCAGTGGGCATGAGCCACTGGTCTCCCGGCAGGTGAAGTGCTGCGGCTGGGTCAGCTTCTACAACTGGACGGACAACGCGGAGCTCATGAACCGCACCAACGTCACCTACCCCTGCTCCTGTGAGGACAGGAGCGAGGCAGACGACGACAGCTTCCTGGTGAGGAAGGGCTTCTGTGAGGCTTTCGACAGCAACAGGACCGAGAGCGGGAACAGCCCCGAGTACTGGCCCGTGTACCGTGAGGTGTGTGGAAGGCTGTGGGGCCTGGGCCGGGGCTGGCCTTGGGGCGCTTGGGGGTTCGGGTACTCAGGCCACTCGGGCTTGCCTGGGCTGCTCCTTCCCATCCCCTTCCTTCCTTCCTTCCGTCCTTCCGTCCTTCCTTCCGTCCTTCCTTCCCTCTTTCCTCCCTCCCTTCCCTCCTTCTTCCTCCCTCCCTCCCTTCCTTCCTTCCCTCCTTCCTCCATCCCTCCTTCCCTCCCCCCTCCCTTCCTTCACTTAGCCTTCCTGCCTCTGATTCATAGGCTTGCTTGTCATTTGTACCGGCTTCTGCGTACTCGTTAACTTACGCAGTCAAGGAGCACACAGAGCCCTCCCTGCAGGCCCTCTGCGCTGGGGGGTGCCCTCCTGCTGACTCTTCATGGTGCGGTGAGGCGGCATGGCAGGCGGTGACGTGGCCGTGTTCTCCCCTTGTAGGGCTGCATGAAGAGGGTGCAGGCGTGGCTGCAGGAGAACGTGGGCATCATCCTAGGCGTGTGTGTGGGCGTCGCTGTCATCGAGGTCTGAATCCCTTACCCTCCGGCACTCTGCCCCCCGCCCAGCCAGGGAGGCTGAGGCCCTGCAGCAGGCGCGGCCTGGCCACTGTCCCTCCCTGGGCCCCTCTGCCGCTGGGCCCGCGGGCTGGTCACGAGGCTTCAGTTGTGAGTCCGCTTCCTCCTGCTCGACGCCCGTGACTCTCGCTGACCCGGACAGTGAGAGGCTGCTCTGCGGCCTCGGGGAGGTGGGGGGAGCCGGGTGGCCCTGCCTCCCTCTGACCCTTGTTCTGTCCCTCCACAGCTCCTGGGGATGCTCTTGTCCATCTGCTTGTGCCGGCACGTCCATTCTGAAGACTACAGCAAGGTCCCCAAGTACTGAGGCGGCTGCTGTCCCCCACCTCCCTGCCCGTCCCCCAGCCTCTGAGCTCCTCAGGGTCTCCAGGCTCCACTCCAGGCTCACCTCCCCCCTCACTCCCCCGTGCCCGTCCTGTGCTGGCTGGAGGGGGGGTGCTTTCTGGGGCCAGGACCCGTCTCCCTACCTTTCTGCCTCCAGACTTGAGCCCCAGCTGTTCGTGGCTCCTTTGCTTATTGCCCGCTGGGACTCTCTCAGCCACCCAGAGAGAAGGCGCCCGCGCCATCCCTGCACAGGTGGACTGGGTCTCGAGCTGCCTTGGGAGCTGTGTATATGGGATGGGGAAAAGTATATTCAACATTGGGGGGGGGGGTTTGGATGAGGCACCCTGGGCTGTCAGGGGACTGCCCACTGCGTGGGTAAACTTTTTTTTCCACTATAATGCTTATATCTTTGGTTTTCACGTTTTCACTGAAGGTAGTGGGAGCGGGTGGGCTTTACCGGACATTGTTAGGAGCCGCAGCCCTTCCCCGGGCCAGCTCCAGCCCCACGCAGGCAGCTCAGATCAGCCGAGGATGATGCTGTGAGCCGGGCCGAAGAGGGGCCCCCGGGGCCAGGGAATCTGAACTGGCTCTGGGCTGCTTAGGGAATAAGGGGGGTGAACCCTGGGGGCCTGACGCAGAGCTGGTCCTGCATTCACCAGGATCCCTAGCTGCCCAGGGAAGGGGGAAGGACGCTTTCCCCTGGGAGAAGCTACGCGGGCCTGTCCTTTGCGCCCGGGAATGGGTGGGTGAGACTGTGCCTTGTAAGGGAGTGGGGAGGGGGCTCTGTGCACAGTTCTGTAAAACATGTCCGAGACTTGACAACTAACTATTAAAGAGGATTTGTAACAATCCAGCTTGCCGCCTGGCGATGCTGCTTCTGAGTTCCAGAGGACCGACTGGAAAGAGGCGGGCTACCCTGAACTGGGGCTGAAAGGGCAATGGTCAGAGGTGTTTCCACAGGGCCCACCAGGTGGCGCTGCTGCCCCGGACTAGGAGCCCGGAGTTATGCTGTGGCTTCTCCAGGCACCTGACGAGCCCCAGCCCCCAGCCCCATGGGTCTCTCACTCCAATGGGAGTGCTGGTGAAAATGCAGATTCCAGGCCTCAGGGATTCTGATACAGCAGATCTGGGTTGGGGACAAGGAATCTGCATTTTTAGCAGCCCCCCCAAAGTGATTCCTGAATCATATTGCGTTTAGGTTCTCCGGTTCTGATAAGATGTAGCTACAGACGCTCCCCCAAGAGAGATGGGCGGGGGAGCGCAAGCCGGACAGCCTTGTCTTCAGCGAGGACGTAGGGGGGCACATCTTAGGGACAGTCCGGCTGTTGATCTGAACCTAATTAATTTCTTGCAAGAGACTTTCCGTGGCTGACACTCTGGCCTGTGGAGGGCACGCGGGACAGCCCCGGGGGCTAAAGAACCCTTAAGCTCCACGGAGCCTGTTCTCTGCTGGAATCAGAGGCTCTCCCTGGAGCTCTCAGCCTGTGCAGAGGGCTGAGGCTCAGAGTGAAGCCGTCCCAGCTTATTTTATTTATAACCTGCCTCATTCTACAGGCAAGTACATGTAATAAAACTTGAAACGTAACAGGGAGAATATAAGATTACAAGGAAGTGTAGACATGGGTGAAATAAGTGCAGCCGAGCTGCCCAACCTGGCGATGGCAAATCCGTGCTGTGCACAGCCCAGGTTCTCCACTGCTGTACTCGCAGCAGACATCACTAGTTGATCACCGTTCTCATTTCCTTAGCCCAGAGGCACCCTGGCCATGCTCCAAGCTGATGTTACTCATTGCAGTCTCAGAATCCTTCCCAGTTCAGTAATGCTCATCAATCCAGTTGGTGTGTGACACGAAAGCAGTTGCCATCTTTGGGCTCTAGTTGTTTGGTTAAATCAGAGGTGATTTTGCCTCTGAGCTTCCTGGCGGTCGAAGCAAAAAGGGAAACTGTCAGTTATTTAGCTCATTTCCCAAGGCTTCCTTAGCTTAGCTACCAGGAACAATGTGGCTGACTGGAATCTAGAATTCAAGACCACGCTCAAACACACAAACTTTGACATCCCTTCCTGACCGGCGTAGAAAGCATAAAGGAGGCCACTCTGCCTGACCTTGTGCTGGTTATGGGCAGCGAGGCCAGAAGCTGTGCGTCTGCCAAGGAGGAACCAGGAAGACCCAGCGAATATGTGCAAAGCAATTGGGTGACAATTTTACATAGTAATTAGGGCTTAAATAGCATTTGCTCTATTCTAGTCCCCCTGACATATGTTAACTGACTGACTCCCTATAATCCTAGGAGGTACATGGTCGTTATTATGCCCAACTTACAGATAAGGATTATGGAGAACAAGTGGTGAAGTAATTTCCTCAACATTCTACTGCCCGGAGGACAGGAGCCGCCCCTGGTCCGCTGGCTGTATAGTCCGCAGGCTGAGGTGGCATTGCGGCCTAGGGAGTCAGGAGCTGTCCCACATTTGCTGTCTGCTCCTCTGGCCCATGGAAGGGACCCACAGGCCACCCTCGCCGTGATGATGGCCTTCTAGGGGGAGAAGGGCTGAGTTAAGAGACAAGGCTTGGTCCCTGGCTATGGGCCAGGCTCCCCGGTCAGATGAGGAGACTCTGGGGCTTCAGGTGGACGCGGAGCTGTGTGGGGTGGGGACATGGTCTGATTCAGCTCAGAGGTCCCTTGGTGCCCACGCAACAGTCCCACATTAGGTCTCGGGAGGGCTTCCCTTAGAAAGACTTGGGCTATGGGTAGGGCAGACCCGGGTTCAAATGGAGGCTTTGGTGCTTTGTAGTGACGTGACCCCTGGCAAAGCCCTTCACCCCTTGGAACCTGCCTTTCCTCATCAGAACGCCAGGTTGTTGACAGGGTCCTGCTCAGGTGAGGGGAAGGAGGCAGAGAAGCCTCAGCAAGGGGCCTGGCTCCCTGGGAACCCAGAACCAGAGCGAGCGACTGTATCCCTTGGCTGTTCCCAGCGGAGCAGACACCTTTCCAGTCTGTCCCAGACCGTGGCGGGAGACGGCTGCGGGGAGCGTGCAGAGGGTGAGGGTCTGCAGGAGGTGGGTGTGAGGCGCACAGGGCACGATGGGGCAGGAGAGTGTAGGCCACCAGACGGTGGGGCTTTCCTGCCCTTCCGTGATGCCGCTGCGGGGAGCTCTGGGCATGAGACCTGGGGAGAAGCAGGCCCGAGGGGGCTTGCCTGTTCCAAACTGGGGCTCTGCCCATGTGATCTGTCAGGGTTCCATCAAGCCCCTGGCGTTGGGGACAGTGCCCAGGGTGGGGCCAGCAATCATGAACACAGAGAAGCTGGGGCCCCTTTCTTCCCCATGTGTGTCTCCCCTCCTTACCCCTTCTAGGCCTGGGTGACGGGGAGAGGGGAGGCCGGAATGGCCCAGGAAGCCGAGAGCTCCACCCAAAGAGAAGAGGATGTTGGCTGGCCAAGATGCCCAGGGGTGTGGGGCTGAGGCTGGGAGTCTCGGGAGGGCTGGGGGCGGGGGGGGGGCAGGCAGGAAGCAGGGGAGACCTTAGGTAGCCAGTGTCCCAGGCCACCTCCTGACCCCCAACCTAAATGGGGCTAGCTGAGGGGTGTCCGCTGCAGATCCCCTCTGTGGCCTTGCATTGCCTTCCTCTTGGGTGGGCAGAGCGGAGAAGGTGGAAGATTCTACCTGGCCTATTGTTAAGGGCCCTGTCATTTTAATGGGGGCCCTCCCAACTTCACCCTCAGGGAGGGGACAGGGAGCTTCTCAGGTTGGCTGTCCAGAAGAGCGGGGAGTCTGGGGACCTGGGCTGGGGCTAGCTGTACCTCCGTCTTCCTGTGTGACCCTGGGCCTCAGAGGGCGGGGCTGAGCTCAAAACTGTGTTTGCAAACTTCTTTAAGGAAGGCTGGGAACATGTCAGAAGTTATTAAGAGGACGGGCTGAACCCCCAGCCCGCTTCCTCCTGAGGCTTGTCCCGGCGCCTCGCAGCTGGAAGGTGCCAGAGCCAGCATTGGGACTGCACAGATCTGACTCTGAAAGATCCTGCTGCCCCCACCGCCTCCCAGGCTTCCTGGGACCACCCCCAGACTGGGCTGTATTGTCAGACCGTGTGGGCCGAACTTCTGTGACATCTGGTCATTGCGAGCCCTGAGCCTGCCGGGCCCCTCGCTCCTACCTCCTGGGGAGGGCCCAGTTTCCACTGCTCTCCTTCCCCCAGGCTTGTGAGATTCCACAGGGAGGGAGCAGAGTCCGGCTTCTCCACTTCCCGAGTTGGCCCCTCATAGCCAGTCATCCAGCCCGAGCCCACCTGGGGTTCCCATCCTTCTTGCCTCCGCCTTGGGCTGCTGGGCCAGCGGATGGGCTACCAGGCCTTCTGTGGGGGTGGGGACACCCCCAGGCTGTCACCTCTGCCATGAAGGTCCCGGCCAAGGGACATGCGGCTCAGATGACTGCCACAGGGGCCCCACGATGGCCTGGTTGCCGAGACAGAGGGCAGGAGGGTGCAAGGGTGCCCTGGGTAGAGCCCAGTCATGGCTTCCTGGGGCCAGGCAGGAGGCATGGGAGGGGGTACATGCTCGCTCCCTGGGTCCTTTGGGGAGTCAATGGGAGCATCCAGGAAGTATCCAGAAAGGAGGACTGTCTGGCACGGACAGTGATGATGGGCATGGAAGCCTGAGTGGAGCTAGAATACGGTCCTTCTGTGTGGAATGGCAGGAGGTGTGGGGGAGCCTAGGGATGGCCTGGGGTGGATTGCTGTCAACCAGGAGAGAAAGATTCCAATGTTGCAGTGACCTCTATGGCTGTAGAGGCAAGTACCGCCGAATGTCAGCCCAGAGTGTGTGTGCACGCACGCTTACACACACACACACACACACACACACACACACACACACACACAGGCACACAGAGGCACAGACGCTGGCCCTGCCACCCCCGGAGGGCTCAGTCCATTCCTAGCTGTGAGGGAACCTGGATCATCTCCTCAGACTAAGCTGTGACCAGTGTTGGGCAGAAAGGAAACACCAAATATCCGCCAGCCTCGAATGTTCCAGACCTGCCCTGATGGACCCCCAATCCTGCCTGTTTCCTAGCAGAACCTCCTCCAGCCCCCCTTCCCTGGGGTCTTCCAAGAAGGCAAGTTTCCCAGGCTGAGGGGCAGCGTGCTGAAGGCGGCTAATGTCACTAAGGACACTGCAGCCCCCCAGGACCTCTCCCGGGCCAGGACTGCCACCACTTCCTTCCCCTGAGGAGGGACAGAGCCCCGGCTTGCCACACGGCCTCTGGGCAGACAGCTGGCTGCTCTCTGGAGTCTCTGGAGCCTGTGGGCGCTAAGCTTCAGCAGCTCACTGTTCATTCACTCGTTCATTCGTTCCTTCCTTCCTTCCTTCCTTCCTTCCTTCCTTCCTTCCTTCCTTCCGTGCATAGTCCAATGGACACCTGCTCTGCCGCAGGCGCCGTTCTAGGCTCTTGAGAACACAGCAGGGAAGAAAGCAGATCCCCGGCCGTGTTCTGGCGCCTGCATTCTGGTGAAAACAAGGGCTCTCGCACACTCACCTGTACACATCTACACGCCCAGACATGTGCACGCACGCTGCCACCATCACGGCCGACAGCACAGTCTGCGCCGAACGTTGCTGTGGGACCCCTGGGGCCCATCCAGAGCCTCTGGCATCCTGTGGAAGGAACTAGAATAATGAACAGCGAGAGGACAAACAGGAAAGGGTGCGGAAGCGCTCACACTCAACCCCCTTCCCCTCCAGCCACACTCCGCAGCAGTCAGCACCCCTGGCAGCCCTCTTCCCAACGGAAACCAATCCAATCAGGCAAACTCACCGTGACCCAGAGGCTGTCACTGCAAACTCCTGCTGTCACCGTGGGAATCGCATGGGTAACAGACACAGTGAGCTGCTTCCCTGGGACAGGCTCTTCCTGTGACCGCTCCGGGCTTGGGGGGGGATCCCACATTCCCTGGTGGTGGCCCTCCCTGGACAGGAACAGGCAAGTGGAGAACGTTGGTGCCTCCAAGGCAGGAGGGTCCAAGAAGCTGGGGCTGGGGCAGGAAGCCATCTATGCCCAGCCCCTGCCCTGGGGGGGGGGGGTGGAGCCTCCTTGCATCTGGCGAAGGTGCGGGCAGGTGGAAGGGGCCAATCAAGGCCATCTGAGCTGTGAGTACCCACTCCCGCCCCCAGCTGCCCCCTCTGAAGTCATTTCCCCAGCACCTGCCTTCTGGCCTGGGGCGATGTCCGGTCCAGAAGCAAGTCCCTCCCCCCCTCCAAGGTCACCTCAGATGCCTCAAGTAGGTCCTCTGGGAGCAGGAGTGGGCTTCCTGCAGGATGCCGGGGGTGTGGAGCTGGACAGAAACAGCGGAAAGCGCAGAGGGTCTGCAGGCGAGGCAAGGATGGGGGATGGGGTCTAGGGAGGCCCCAGCGGCCTCTTGGAGGACTGTGGGGGTCAGACGGTGCTGATGGCCACTGACAGAAGTGAAGTGGTCTAGCCTCTGCCCCTGCATCACACACCTGGGTGAGCCCAGCTTGGGGTTTCCAGGGTGACAGCGACCCTGTGTTCCCAGCAGCCAATCCTCTTGGTGCTGGTCTACAGAGGACTCTGGGCCTTGGGACCAGGAGGCATCCTGTGTCCGGTAGAGTGGGCGGAGGGAGCCCCTTCCCTAGAGGGGCCCGGCAGCCTGAGGGAACCCCCAAGGAGGAGGGAGGGAGTGCCAGAGTGAGAAGGATGCTGTGAACGGGAGCCTAGCTGGAGGAGGAGCCGGAGTAAGAGGCGGCCAGCTCTGCAGGGCAAGTTGGGCAGCAGATACAGGCGCAGGCAGGGCAGCCAGAGGAGAGAGGGTGGGAAGCCAGCAGGCACAGGCCGATGCGTCTCCCTGGACACTGTCTCCTTCGCAGTCAGCAACATCACCGTCCTCTCAGTGGCCATCATGGACGTAGTGCTGACCATCCCCCGCCCAGCAGAGGAGACATGATTGCTACCCCCACTCCCCGTTTGTGGAAACCAAGGCTTGGAAACCAAGGCTGCAGGCTGCCCCTCTGCACAGATCGAGGAGGAGCTGTTCACACTGTTGTCTACATAAGCGGCTCCCCCGGAGTTGGCAGTGAACAACCTGAACAACTGTACTTGACGACCACATAGGGGAGATGCTGGGATTGGCCCCTGGAGCCTGTGGCTCTGCGTCTCGTGCCTTCTCCGCTGGGGAGGCCAATGGGAATTAAGGGCCCTGGTTCTAGGAGGAGCAGAGGAGGTGGGCCCTTTCCTAAAAGGCTCGACTCAGTGACACCTGACATGTCGTCCATTGATCGGTGCAGTAACTATTGGGCGCCCACTGAATGCCAGGCTCTGTGGAGGGAGTCCGGGCTCAGGTGGTGAACAAAGGCCCTGGTGTCACGGAGCTGGCAGTCTAGAGGGGGGACACGGGCAAGACACACACACTTAAACCGGAAGATGTGCCCTGTGTCAGAGACAGACGCTCAAGGCTCTGTCTCTACCCACCAGCCAATGCACCGGAGATGACAGAGAAGCCTGTCCCCAGACTGGCTGCTGTCACCTGCTGTCCTCACTGGCTGGGGTGCCGTGAGGGCGCCACTCCACCAGGAGGCCCAGGGTTCAAGAGGGGGCGCAGGAACCAGTCGAAATGCGGATGTACCTGTCACGGGCTCTCTTGGATTCCACATGGGCAGAAAGCCTTTCCCAGGCGGCTGAGGGAAACTGTCCGGATCTTGTGACGGTCTGCAGACCGCCTTCTCGGGGAGTTGAATGAGCTTGCTTAGGGGACTGCAGGGGCCGCCTTGTGGGGACGGGTGTCCAGGTGTGTCACGGGGCTTCCTTCTTCTGAGGATGAGGGGGTGCGGTTATGAGGTCCCCACGACTCCATGAGTGGCATGCGGGAGGCCGGCCCTATTTGGACTCCGGTCTCATTATCTCCTGAGGCAAAGAGAGTTTGCAGGAGGCAACCTGCCTCTGACTAAGGGTGGAAAATGGAGCCATGAAGCCATCGGGAGAGCGACAGGCTTTGCCACTGGTATCACCGGGCAGAGAGGGCAGCTGAGGTGGGATCACGGCACTGGGCATCGAGACACCGGGTTCCTGTCCCAGGTGTCCTCCATGGTTGCTTGGTCAGTTGTTGGCAGAAATGGTCACTCTAGGGGCACCCGGGTGGCTCAGTAGGTTAAGCAGCTGCCTTCGGCTCTGGTGTCGATCCCGGGGTCCTGGGATCGAGCCCCATGTCAGGCTCTCTGCTCAGGGGGGAGCCTACTTCGCTCTGATCCTCCCCCATCTCGTGCTCCCTCTCTCTCTCACACTCTTTCTCAAATAAATGAATAAAATCTTTTTTTAAAAAAAAAAGGTCCTCTTTAAAAAAAAAAAACAAGTCACGCTAGTCCCCTTCTTGCATCGGTGCCCTTGGCGATGTGACTGTACAGCCAGCTCTTCCCTGAATCGTGGCTGGCCTTGTGGCTTGCCGTGGCAAATAAGATGTGGGGAGGGGACAGTGGGCCAATTCTGAGCCCAAGCCTCAGGAGGTTTCCTACCCTTCCACTCTCTCTCTCTTTCACAAAATTCTGCCACTGCCCGTGAGGAAGCCCAGGTGAGCCTGCTGCAGGATGAGAGGCAAGTGGCCTCGTCCCCTGATGACCCCAGCCAGCAGCCAGCCCGCCCTCGGACACAGAGCCACCCAGCTCACCTACGGCCAGCCACAGATGCGAGAGGAGGACCCAAGGACCACCCAGCTGAGCCCAACCTACATTTCTGACACGCAGAATCATGAGCTAGATAGACGGTGGTCATTTTGGGATCCTACATTTGGGGCTAGTTATTACACGGCAGTAGCTAGCTGATACAGGCCCGGCCTTAGAGAACTGTGAGACAGCTATCATCCGCAGAGGGCCTACGGACTGCCAGGCCCAGTTCTGAGCTCTCGGCAGAGATCACCTCATTTAATCCTCCCAGCGGCTCTGAGAATTGGTACTTGGACCCTCACTTTACAGACAAGAAAATGGAGGGCCAGAGAAGACCCTCGTCTACGGCCACCTGAACAGTCAGAGGCAGAGACCAGATTAAAACCTGAGTCTGTCTTCACGGGCTCAGCCCTGAGTCACCTTGGCAGACGAGCCTCAATGTCAGAGCAAGCCAGCAGCACTGTGAGGGTGTAATGTATTCTGCACACAGGGGCTGACGTCACTGAGAATGTTCTCAGCCTTCCGTTCCCCAAGAATTATGCCGCATCCCGCCCTGCTCTTGTCTCGTCCCCAGCCAGAGGCTCTAACTCCAGTGTGCTTTTAGCAAGAAAGACAAAAGCACAGATGTGGGGATCATTTATCTCTTTTTTCATTCAACCTCCTATTTAATCAGCAAATATTTATTGAGCGCCTGTCATGAGCCCATTTCCATAATGTTCTTTCTTTCGTGACATTTCCTGGACCCCTGTCGTGTGCCAGGCCCTCGCTCAGTGCAGGTAATTTTTGCAGCGATGCTGTGGTCGTGGGGATCACCCGCCACTCCACAGATGGGAAAGCTGAGCTTCCAGAGAAGCACAGTGGCCACCCTGAGGCCACCTAACTGCTAAGTGGCTGGGACAGGATTCCACTCCGGGTGTGGCTGAATTCAGGCAGGACCTCTACTTTCTCCGTCACTGCAGCCGTGGCTTTTTATAAAGGGATTTCGAAATTGCTCCTGGGATCTGTGTATGGCAGGTAGGGGCTGGAGGGCCCAGAGGAGAAAGGGTAGTGGGGTGTCCGAAAATGCTCCCTGACTCCAAGAGCTGGCCTGGGTAATGCCTTGGGCACAGCAGGCCTGGGAGGAGGGGCTGTCTGCCAGGGGTGGAGGGAGAACCACGGGCTCCATCCTGCTTCCCCGGTGTCTAGCCGACAACTCACCGCCATCCTTCGTCCCCACCTGCCGGCCCCACCCCTCTGCTTCGCTGCTGGACCGCAGCCATCTGTCGGCACCAGGCGCTGGGCACGGTGCCCTGCTCCTCCTGGCTGACCTGTTTGCAAACGGGGAATTCAGGTACAATCTGGGCTGGAAAGGAGGGCAATCCCTGGGGTAGGGACTTAGCTGTAGGCCTCCCCAGGTTCTCAGAGCCCAGCCGCTGTGGAGGCTGCCTCATCCAGGCTGGCAGCCGGCCCCACCCAGGTGTCCTGGTGGATCAGAATCTAGCTGCAAGGAGGCTTCTAGTGGCCCAGGAGCTGCAGCAGGTGTGTCTGTGAGAGCAGGAAGGGTACAGAGGTGAGAGGCTAGGAGGCCTGAGGGTCTTCCAGGCAATGGGGGGAATCTTATCCCACAGCCACACCTGGCTGTCCTCCCCTCCAGGGCAACATGGGGGCTGGAAAGACCCCTGCCCTGGGGGTCTTCATCGGCTGAGAAACCATGGATGAGTCACGCTACCTCTCTGGACCTCCATCTCCTCATCGTGGAATGGGGCAGAGAACGCTCAGAGCCACAGACCACACAGACACTGGTAACTAACGCTGGTAACTAAGTGCTCGGCACTTTGCACACATTATCTTGGTTTCCCCCCAAACAACACTAAGCCCTAAGAATTTCTAGCATCATCCCTGTTTTGCAGATGAGAAATCTGAGGAGGCCCTGAGCAGGTAAGGAGCTTCCCAGGGTCACACAGCTGGCGAGTGGGGGGCCACAGCCACCCCAGCTCCCAGCCCAGGGACTCCACAGCGTGGCTGTTGGCCTCCCTGCTCGGGGAGCTCATGCTGACAGGTGCCTGGACGCCCTGCCTGGTGCCCCAGTTGCCAGGGGTCCTGTGGCTGCACCTGCCACCTGACGTCGTGGAGCAAGTTGCCAGCCGCGATCTCCCTTCCCGCCCTGAGTTCCTCTGCTGTGCTGTCCTGCTCAGAAATGAGTCTCCCCCTGTTCTCCCGGCTAACCCCACTTTTCCCTCCCATCAGCCTTCAGGGTTGACATGGGTGGCTTCACTGAGCCCTCCCGTGGCCTCCTTCTGAAGCAGCAAAAAAGCACTGCCTCCTTTCTGCCCACATCCAGTCACAGGTTCGAATCCAGATGCTGCCCGCTCGAGCCGTGCAAGCATCAGCAAGTAGGGGGCTTTCGGTTCCTCCTCTCAGAAATGGGCACAATCATGGTCTCACCCTCAAGGCTGCTGCAAAGGACGAGTAAGTTAGCACACGTTCAAGGTTAGACGGCTGCCTGGTGTGGAGTGAGCTCTCAGTGCCAGGCCCCCCGCTTCCTTTCCTGGTCAGAGCCTTCCTGACCGTGCGTTGTAACTGCTGGTTAGGGTTTCCGTCTTCTCCCCAGACTCTAAGTTCCTTGAGGCAGAGAGAGCTTCTGGCTCATTCCTCACCCTACCCACAGTTTGAGCACAATGCCTGGCCCGGGAAGGGCACTTTAGACATGTTTGTTGAATGAATGAATGAATGAATGAATGAATGAATGAATGAACGAACGAACGAACGGTTAGGTGGACGGATGAATATAAAGGACCCCCGTCTCAGTGTCAGAATGAAATCAGGCAGTGGAGAACGGAACTCAGGCAACAGCGCTTAGGGTGATGGCCCACAGTTGCCTGATTTAACCACCACTTGAACCTTTTCTTAGCGATCTGGGTTCCGGGGCCCCACCCTGGACTGTGAGGGGCTCTGGGAGCCTGCACTTCGTAGACACAGGCAGTCTGAGAAATGCTGGCTTAGAGCAAAGCTCAGAGAGGAAATCCGCAGAAAAGGGGGGCAGATACACTGCTAACATGGCCCAGAGGCTTGGGGCCAGGGTTGTCCTCCTGTCTGAATGCATGGGTGAGGGAGAGAAGCTTGGAGGGCTTCCTGAAGGAGGTGGCGTTGGGGCCAAATTTGAAGACTGGGAATGAAGATGCAAGGGTCAGGGGTGCCCAGCTTCCTCCCCGCAATGACTCCATCTAGAAGATAGAAGAAGGTGGCAGTAGCCCCTGTGGGCCAAGTCCCGTGATCTGTGAATTGGCACGCCCCAGGGGGACATCCACGTGTGGTGTCCTGTGTGCCCTGTTTGAGAGGGGATGGGGTCGGGGGCAGCACTTTCTAAAGGAAGCTCAGTCAGGAAAAAGCCTCAGGCCTGTGACTAGCCAATGGGCCTTGCCTGGAGGATGTTCCACCGGCTCTGGAAGGTAGGAGGGAGGGTGCGGGTGGGTCATGGTCGGTACTCCCCGTTTCTATCATGGCCCATCTAGAGCTGCATAGCAGGCGGTAAGACTAGAAGTTGGTGAAAGCATTGGGACCATATCCTGGACGCAGGGGAGGCGAAGAGAGCACCTGTGTTGGGAAGGGTGGGAAGGCGGGGGGGGGGCGTTTTTTCCTTTAATATTTTATTTATTTATTTGAGAGAGAGAGAGAGCGCACAAGTAGGGGGAAGGGCAGAGACAGGGAGAAGCAGGCTCCCCACTGAGCAGCCTGACTCGGGGCTCGATCCCGGGACCCTGGGATCGTGACCTGAACCGAAGGCAGGTGCTTAACCGACTGAGCCACCCATGCGCCCCGTGGGAGGGGCATTTTATTGTTAGATGTTGGTCACGAACTTGGGCCTCCTGAAGTCCAGCCCCCAGGAAAGCCATTGTACACTGAGCTCTCTGTTCAGGCCCGAGTCTTCGTGTGTGTGTGCGTGTGTGTGTTTCCACAGGTGCACTGCAGGGCTCCTGAATGTGTGTAGGGGTGTCGTTGGTACCTCACCACTGCATCCCGAGGGCCGAGCACAGCGGCTGCACGCAGCACGTGCTCAGTGACCCGGTGTGTCCACAGACTTGCCATCAGCACAACCCGGGGTCGGACGGAGTTCCGGTCTGTAGGACTCACAGAAGCCTTCTGAGCGCTCCAGGCAGGACAGGACCTGCTCATATCTCTAGAGTGTCGCTGTTCCGAGAGACAGGAAGGAGGCTCAAGCAGCAGACGGAGAGCCACCCTTGATGGCGGGGGGGTTCAGGGAAATGAGCAGCGGCTGCCAGGCCCTGGGGGCAGAGAAGGCAGGGGGCGCAGCGTGTGCTAAGACTGGGAGGTGATCCTCCGGGAACCGGGGCCTGGAGCGCATGGATGGGGGGACTTCTCTGAAAAGTCACTCTGGTTGTTGCGTGGGGAAGGGGTCAGAGGGGCTTCAGTTCGGGCAGAGAGACCACTCTCTGAGCAAGAGGTGCCTCCGACAGGACCAGCTGCGGCAGGGGGCTGAGGAGGGTGACCAACCCGGTGCCCTGCCCGGGACTGAGGGGTTCCCCAGGATGTGGGCTTGTCGGCACGGAAACCAGGAAAGTCCCTGGCCAATCCGAGGACGTGGTCCCCCCCACCACCCCGAGGGTGGCTGAGTCCTCAGAGTAAGCGGCTGACTGGGATCAGCAGGGCTTAGAGAAAGCTCCCAGGTTCTGCACAGGCAGCTGAGTAAAGCCCCATTTCCTGGGCTTGGAGACCTGGAGCCTGGAGGCGGGCATGAGTGGGGGCTGACAAGGGGCCCGATGGAAGGAGAGCCATAGTGGAGCCCTGGGTCAAGAACAAGTTAACGACAAGCCCGTGCTGAGGGGATGAGGGTCAGGTGGCTAGAAAGGAGGAGATTATTGAAAGGATTTCTTTGGAGGGAGATGTGAAGGCATTTGGATTTCTGCCCCTGTGAAGGGAGAGAGGAGGGCATCACTGCCCTTCTCCTGGGCTTGGTCAGAAGCTTCCCCGGGGTGCAGAGACAAGGGTCACGTGTCTCCACCAGGTGGGCCGCGTAGTGGCCTGGATGGAGTTAGTTCCCGCCAGGAAGACCTACAAGGACCAGAAAGGGGCTGCTCTGTGCTAGGGGTGAGCGGGAGGAGGCAAGTCTGAGGTGGGACGGGCCGGGATGCCCAGAGCTCGTCAGAGTATAGGACCCACGTGTTTCCTGTGGAGCAGCCATGGGCCTGGTCTGCCAAGGTGTTCCACGCAAGACCCGGAAGCTGATCATCTTCATCATCATCGTCGTCGTCATGAAGGTTATGTGGTCTAGCAAATTTGGGGGACAATAAACTGAAAAAGTCTGTGAACCTGAAAAACCAGGAGACACTGGGGAGCAGCCAGTGGAGGAGGCCCAAGGCCCATGTGTGCGGGCACAGGCCAATGTTCCCCCGCGGTGGGGGGTAAGGGGCCTGAGGACACTGGAGTCAGTCCTACCCTCTGCAGGGACCTGTGGGCAGAGCCAGCTCACGACAGGCCCAGTGAAGTAAACCTTTCCTTCCCTCCGCCTCTCCCTCTCCCTCTCCCTCTCCCTCTCTAGGCAGCCTGGCAGCCTCCAAGATGGCAAAGAGCAGGCAGGCCGAGCAAGAGGGGCAGAGGAGCAAGGATGTGTGCGGGGGCAAAGGAAGGCCAAAGCCCCTTCAGGGCTTGCTGCCTGCGGTGGACAGAAGCACAAATTCTAAACCAAGTTCAAGGCTGTGACAATTACCTGGGACCAGATGCTTTTCTGTGTTCACCTGCCTCTGTGCGTGTAACTTAAAGGGAGCGAAGGCTTTTTGTCACCTAACAGAGGTCAGAAAACTTGTGGCACTACCTGAGCTTTCATCCAGGAACAGAAGAAGGACTTACTCCCAAGAACAAATCATAAAGAGACATCGGGAGACAAGAATAGAGTTGCTTTCTACTTCCAGCCCAGGAGTTCAGATCAGGCAAGGCACTGGTTTCCGTCATCATGGGTATGAGTCTGTCTCCCCTCCTAGAATGGGAGCTCTCGGAGGGCAGGCCTCGTCTGTCAGAGGCAGCTCCAGCCCTCCGGTGCCTGGCCACCTGCGCATGTTAATTTCCTCCCTTCCTTCTGTCTGGCCCCGCGTGTTCAGAAAGGGGGGCGTCAGGCACCTGTGAGAGGGTAGCTCAAGTTCTCATGGAAGTGGACAGAGATTTGGCCCATCCCTGCTGCCTCTCCAAGTGTCAGTCATATAACCCAGACAGCCCATCCACCAGTGAGGAAATAAACAGGCCATCAGACAGTCGAACGTCCATCAGGGGATGGTAGGACACCAGCCTGGCCAGTCCGACACGTAGACCAACCGATGACCACTCTGCATTCAATCTGATGTGGACACCGCTTTCCAGAGTCCCCTCTCAGGACTCTGAGAATGTCTCTCCTCTCCCTGAGGCCCCCCTGCCCAGGAGGCTTGGTCTCAGATGCTCCTGGCATGGTGCCCATTCCTGATCAGCAACTTGGCAGCCTCCTGGCTGTCGGCTCCAGTGCTCCCCCTCCTCCTTCCTCTCCTTCCCAAGGTGGGAGCTTCAGGCTCTGCCAAAGCATTACTAAGAGTGGGGTGACATCATCCTCCTGGTCCCACCCCATCCCCGGCCCTGCTTACCCTTCACCCTTGGCTGCCCCTGAGAATATGACACATCCTGGGTGGGGGAGAGGGCCGTCTCCTGGGACAGAAGCCTGAAGGTCCTCACCCCAGGCTCAACACATTCAAACTGCCCTTTCTCCCTCCAGCTGGAGGCTGTTCGGTTTTGCTGGAGCGGTCTTGGTCCCAGAGAGCAAGCCAGACAGATCCAAATGCATACTCAGGATCTTCCAGCTGGGTGGCCCTGGACGAGGGCCTTTCTCTCTTTGGGCTTCATCTCTAAAACAAGGATGATAATTAGCCCTGCCTCGAGCAGAGAAGCAAACACAAGGCTTAAGTGTGCTCCCGGCCATCAGGGTTCTGCCCCCGGGAAAGGAACTTTGGTCTGTCTTGATTGCCTGTGGGATATTCGTTCCTAAGATGCACACCTATACATTCCTCCACCACCACCAAAAAATAAAATAATAGTAGTCAAGGCACGTGTAGAGTAAATTTGGGAAACAATGTGAAAACCTTCCCCTCTTACCCCCCATCTGCCTACCTCAGCTTTTCACAATGAACACAAGTTTTTATTGGTGTTCTTACTATAAAAATGTATGATTACTGTAAAAAGCCACATGGAGGCAAATGTAAAGCTGAAGATGAAATTCCCCAGCCTACTCAAAAATAGGAACGAGGAACAAGAGCCCATACGTACGTAAATACATTCGGAAATCAAACACAATGCTAGAAATGAAAAATGCCATCCTTGGAATTGCAGAATTCAAGGTATGAGCCAAATAGATTATGTAAAGCTGAAGAGAGAATTAGTAAAATATAAGACAGAGCTGTAGAAATTCTCTGGAGTGCAGCTCAAAGATGTAAAGAGTTGAATCTAAAGGAGAAGTAAAGGGGCACCTGGGTGGCACAGTGGTTAAGTGTCTGCCTTCGGCTCAGGGCGTGATCCCAGCGTTATGGGATCGAGCCCCACATCAGGCTGCTCTGCTATGAGCCTGCTTCTTCCTCTCCCACTCCCCCTGCTTGTGTTCCCTCTCTCGCTGGCTGTCTCTGTCTCTGTTAAATAAATAAATAAAATCTTTAAAAAAAAATAAATAAAGGAGAAGTAAAAAGACATGGAGGGTAGAGTACAAAGATCTAATGTGTGTAATTAGAATCCTAGACAGAAAGGAGAGAGTATAGGGAAGAGGCAATATTTGAAGAGATCATAACTGAAAACTTCCAAGAGCTGTTGAAAGACAGCAAAGCTTACATCCAGAAAACTCAGTAATTCCTAAGCACGGAGTTAAAGGAAATCTGCAGCTACACACATTAAAGTAAATCAGCAAAGTTAAAGGACAGAGAAAGAGGGAGATATTATGAAAGCAGCCAGAGAGACAAAAAATTGCCTCTAATGGAATGGCATTTAAGCAGATGGGCCTGACTTCTCAACAGCAACAATTTAATCCAGAAGATACCAGAATGGTATTTTTAGCGTATTTGAAATTTATAGGGCTGAAATAAAATAGTTGTTTACCTAGAATTCTCCATCTAATGAATCTACTTTTCAAGAGCAAAGGTGTAATAAAATCGAGAGGGTTCACCACCCACAGACTTCCAGAGACCCTCCTAAAATGAAGAACAAGACAAGGATGTCTGCTCTCACCACTTCTATCTAATGCTGTCGTGGAGGCTCTCACCAGGGCAATTAGGCAAGAAAAAGAAACTCAAGGCATCCAGATTGGAAAGAGAGAAGTAAAACTATCTTGCAGATGACATATTCTTGTATATTAAAGATCCTAAAGAATTAACTAAAAAACTATTAGAACTAATAGACAAATTCAGCAAAGTTGCAGGAGACAATGATCTATGTACAAAAATTCGTTGTATTTCTACATTTTAGCAATGAATAGCCCCAAAATGGATGTAAGAAAATAATTACATTTGCAGTAGCATAAAAAACAAAATAAAATACTTAGGAATACACTTAACAAAAGATAGGCAAAACTTGAACTCTGAAGAATGACAAAATACTGCTGAAATAAAGTAAGGAGGATTGAAATAAATGGGAAGATCTCCATTGTCCATGGAGTGAAGCCCTAGTGTTGTTAAGATGGCAATATGCTCCAAATTGATTGACAAATTCAGTGCAACCTCTATCAAAAGCCCAGCTGGCTGTTTTATAAAAATTGACAAACTGATCCTAAAATTCATATGGAAATTTAAAGGACCTAAAGTCGCTAAAACAAATTTGAAAAAGAACAAAGTTGGGGGGCTCACACTTCCTGATTTTTAAACTTACTTCAGAGCTATAACAATCAAGACAGTGTGGTATTGGTATCAGGGCAGACATATAGATCGATGCAACAGAACTGAGAGTCCAGAAATAAACCAGTCCATTTATGGAAAACCGTACCAAGACAACGCGATGGAGAAAGAATAGTCTTTTCAACAAATGGTGCTGGACAACTGGTTATCCACATACAAAAGAATGAAAGGGGACCATTTCCTTATACCATACATGAAAATTAACTTAAATTGATCGTAAAACTACATGTAAGAATGGAAACCGTAAAACTTTTAAAAGAAAACCCTGGTGTAAATCTTAGCGACTGTGGGCTAGGCAGAACCTTCTTTGATACAACAGCAATAGCACAAGCCGCAAAAAGAAAAATAGATAAATTAAGAGTTCATCAAAATTTTAAAACTTTGGTGCTTGAAAGGACACCATCAAGAAAGTGAGAAGGCAAATACAGAAGGGACAATATATTTGCAAATCATACAATGAATAAAGAACTAGTATCCAGAATATGTAAAGAACTCTCAAAATTCCATATTAAAAAGACCCATAACCCAGTTGAAAAGCAGGACTTAAATTGACATTTCTCCAGAAAATATATACAAATGGCCAAAACATACGTACATGCCAACATAATAAGCCATCAAGGGAATGCAAACCCAACTACAAGGGACTCCGCTTTATACACATTTAGACGGCTATAATAAAACCTTGAAAAAAGAAAGAAAATCTCAAATATTGATGAGAACTGTAGAAATTAGAACCCTCGTTCATTGGTGAAGAGAACATAAAATGGTGTAGCCACTTTGGAAAAAAGTTTGGCAGTTTCTCAAAATATTCTGTGTGGGGTTACCATATGATCCAGCAATTCCAACCCTAGAGATACACCCCAGAGAAATGAAAACATACATCCATGCAAAAAATGATACGTAAATGTTTATAGCAGCATTACTCATAATAGCTAAAACTGGAAAACACCCAAATGTCCTTTGGCTAATAAATGGGTAAATAAAATGTAGTATATTCATGCAATGGAACATTATTTGACAATAAAAAGCAATGAAGTACTAATACGTGCTACAATACAATGACCCTTGAAATCATTATGCTCAGCGGAAGAAGCCAGTCACAAAAAAAACACATATAATAGGATTCCATGTATGTGAAATGTTCAGAATGGGCCAATCTATAGAGACAGAAAAAAGATTAGTGGCTGCCTATGGCTGGGGGATTTCAGGGGAAATGTGGATGGACTGCTAATGGTTACGAGGTTTCTTATTGAGGTGATAAAAATGTTCAAAAATTGACTGTGGTGATGGGTGCCCAACTCTGTGAATATACTAAAGACCATTGAAATGTATGCTTTAAATGGATGAATTATATGGTATACAAGTTACAGCTTAGTAAAACAGTTTTTTTTTTAATATACTCCAAGCAGAAAGGAAAATATCTGAGTTGGAAGGCCTGAGATGCACAAAGGAATGGTGAGCAAAGATGATGATAAGTATGTGATTAAATTCAAAACGCAATGACTGTATAACACAAAGCTAGTAAAATTTAGTTTGGGGAGTCTAATATAACAAGGTCGAACTTATTTAGCTGTGTTATGCTGAGTTAGAATGTGAAAATATTAAGGCTAACAACCAAAAAAATAAAGAAAACTGCTTAACTAGTAGGGAAGGCAATGGAACTCAATACACATGGAAATCTGAACCTCATCTTATCAGTGGCCATAATCAGATCATACAGCAGTTTGTACCTATGGGCAGAGTTTCATAGAGAAGGCAACGCTTGCCACAAACCAGATAAACCACCAAGTGCAAGATATAGGGGCATTGGCAGAACTACTTTTTGTTCTTATTGTGTGTTTTTCTCCCATTAATACATTTTTCAGTGAGGATCAAATCCATTTAATCCATTTAAGTGAAGCATAGAAGGAAGGAAGGAAGGAAGGAAGGAAGGAAGGAAGGAAGGAAGGAAAGAGAGAGAGAGAGAGAGAGGGAGAGAGAAAGAAAGAAAGAAAGAAAGAAAGAAAGAAAGAAAGAAAGAAAGAAAGAAAGAAAGAAAGAAGAAAAGAAAAGAAAAAAACAAAAAAGATGTACGAATAGCACAATACGATGGTGGGATAAACCCAAATATATCTGTAATCACAATCAATATAAATGGACTAAATGCTCTGGTTAAAAGACAAAGTTTTCAGACTAAATTCAAAATTAAATTACAGCTCTAAGCTAGTTATTTTTAATCTTTGAGTCTACATTGACCTCCATGTTTGTTTCTTTTTTAAAAATAGCAGCTTTATTCACATACCACACAATTCACCAATGTAAAGCGTACAGTTCAATGGTTTTTATTATATTCACAGAGTGTGCAACCATCAATTTTAGAACACCTTCAACCTTCCAAAAAGCTACCCCATGCACACTCGCAGTCACTCCCCATTTCCCTCAAAGATTTTCAGCCCTAGGCAATCATTACTTTCTAATTTTTGTCTCTATAGATTTCCCTTTCTGGACATTTCGTTTTAGTGGAATCACACAGTATGTGGTGTTTAGTGACTGGCTTATCTCACTTAGCATAATCTCTCCTAGCTTTGCCCACGTTGTAGCATGTCTCAGTACTCTATTCTTTTTTATTGCCAAATAATATCCCACTGGATGGATATACATTTTAGCTCTCCGTTCATCAGCCAAAGAACATTTAGTTTGTTTCTACATTTTGGCTATTATGAATAATGTTGCTATGAACATTCATGTGCAAGTTTTTTTTTAAAGATTTTATTTATTTATTTGACAGAGATAGAGACAGCCAGCGAGAGAGGGAACACAAGCAGGGGGAGTGGGAGAGGAAGAAGCAGGCTCATAGCAGAGGAGCCTGATGTGGGGCTCGATCCCATAACGCCGGGATCACGCCCTGAGCCGAAGGCAGATGCTTAACCACTGTGTCACCCAGGCGCCCCATCATGTGCAAGTTTTTATGTGAACATGTTTTATTTTTCATACATTTTGTGTGGATGTATGTTTTCTAGGACTAGAATTGTTGGGTCATATGAGGAACTGACTGATTTTTTCAAAGTGGCTACATTTTTTTCTATTCCCATTAGCAACATGTGAGGGTTCCAATTTCTCCACATTCTCTTCAATACTTGCTATTATCTGACTTTTTAATTTAACCATTAAATTGATAATGCATCATGGCCAAATGGGGATTTATTACAGGAATGTAAGGTTGGTTAAACATTCAAAAATCAATCAAAATAATTCTCCATATTATCAAACTAAAAAAGAAAAGCCATTTGATTATCTTAATGGAATCAATAAAAGCATTTGTCAAACCCAACATCCATTCTTTATAAAAACTCTCAGGAATAGAATAGAATAGAATAGAATAGAATAGAATAGAATAGAATAGAATTTCCTTAACACGATAAAGGGTAACTATTAAAATAAAACCCTACAACTAACATCACACTTAATGATCATAAAACTGAATGCTTTTCCTCTAAGATCAGGAACAAGTCAAAGATGTCCACTGTCACCATTTCAATTCATCATTTTACTGGAGGTTCTGGCTGGTGCATTCAGGCAAGAAAAAGAAATAGAAGCCATCCTCATTTGAAAGAAAGAAGTAAAACCTTCTTGAGTTTGCAGAGGACATTATGATCTATGCAACAAATTTTCTGAAATCTACAAAAACACTGCTGCAACTAAATGAATTAAGAAAAGTGGCAAGATATAAGATCAATATACAATAATCAATTGTACGTCTAGATTCCAGTCACAATAGGCAATTAAAACAAAAAATACCATTTACAATCATATAAAAAATGGAATCTTTAGGGATAAATCTGAGAAAAGATGTGAAAAACCTGTACACTGAAAAATATTGCTAAGAGATAAGAAGACCGAAATAAATGGAGAGATATATGGTGTTTATGGATTGGAAGGCTCAATATTGTTGAGATATCAATTTTCCGCATATTGATCTATAGATTCAACTCAATCCCAATCAAAATCCTGGCAAGCTGTTTTTGTAGAGATTGACAAACTGATTCTAATATTTGCTTGGACATACAAACAAACTAGAAAAGCTAAAACAATTTTGAAAAAGAACAAAGTTGAAGGACTCATACTACTTCACTTCAAAGTTTAGTATACAGCCATGGTGATCAAAACAGTGTGATATTAGCATCAGAATAAGCAAATAGATCAATGGAACAAAGAGTCTCTAACTAGACCCAAATATATATCGTTTGTTGCTTTTGAACAAAGGTGCAAAGGCAATTCAGTGGAGAAGGGAGAGTTGCTGAGAGTTTAGCTGAGCTACTCCATGGTATTGCTGCCTCAGCATCAATTTTGTCTGACCTGCAAGGACCTTAAACTGATACTCCTCCCCCCACCCCCCACCCCCAGTGCAAGTGCGTGCCCTCGATAACAGCCAACAGGTCACATGCAAACGTCAGTTCCTGATGTGACTTTTGCAACTGCCCTTGTGATCATCAGTCTCTCTTGCCTCCCAGGAACTTTCCCTTGTGTGCTCCCAGATGAGCTAAGATTCCCATGGAACTCACCAAACCCCCACTCTTTTGGTTTGAATTGACCATCCCATCTTAGCCCAAGGAACTCTAAAACACTCTACCCACTGACCCTAAGAAAGGCAAATGTCCCAGGTTTTGTCTTTCTCTCTCTGTCTACACTCTGCTTTGACCTCCCAGTGTGGGCCCTTGGGGCATGCTGTGTACCTCCTCCAGAACTGTGAATAATCAATTTCCTCTATTTCAATTTGTCCTGAGGTTTGTTGTTGAATCTTGACTCACCATCTGGCACCCTGTGCTCCACTTAAATGTTAATTTAACAAAATCATAACAATATTCTTGTCCACACATGGGACTGGAACAATTGAATGTCCATATTTTAAAAATTAACTTTGATCCATACCTCACACCATATATAAAAATTCTCTCAAAATGGATAGCAAACCTGAATGTAAAATATATAGAGTTATACAATTTCTGGAAGAATACAAGAGAAGACATGTGTGACCTTGGGCCATTGAAGAAAAAACTGGAAAACTTGACTTCAAAAAATTAAGACTTTTTGTTCTTTAAAAGGCATTGTTAAGAAAATGAAAAGACAATTCACAAACAGGAAGAAAATGTTTGCTAATCACATGTCTGAGAAAGGACTTCTATCCAGAATACACAAAGCATTCTTAAAACTCAACAAACAAAAATTAGAAATGGTCAAACAACTTGAACTGATACTTCCCCAAGGGAAATATACAATACAGAGGTCAAATAGCACATGAAAAGATGCCCAATATCAATAGAGAAATGTCTTAGTTAACCAAGAAGATACCCTTCTATACCTGTTAGAATGTCTAAAACGCAGAAGACTGACCATACCAAGTGTTGGTGAGAATATGTTAGAACTCTCACACACTGCTGGTAGGAATGTAAAATGGTCCAGCCACTCTGGAAAACAGTTTGACAGTTTCTTAAAAAGTTAAATATATACCAGCTATACAACCCAGTCATTCCACGTCTATTTACCAGGAGAAGTAAAGGGATATGTTTCATTCAAAGATTTATAATCAATGTTCATGGCAGCTTTATGTTTATGGTAGCCCAAATTAGTAATAACCTAAATGTCCACTGACAGTTGAAAGGATAAAAAATTCTGGTATATTCATACACTGGAATATAACTCAGCAATAAAAAGGAATACATTATTGATACACATTGCAAATTAGATGAACTTCTAAGTATTTATTCTGAGTGAAAGAAGTGAGATAAAATAAAGTACATATTGTATGATTCCATTTTATAAAATTCTAGAAAATGCAGACAAATGTACAGGGAAGGAAAGCAGATCATCAGTTACCTGGAAGGAAGGTGGGGGAGGGCATCAAATGGCATGAGGAAACTTTGGGGGGAATAATAGGTATGCTCACTATCATGAAAGCAGTGATGGTTTTGCAGATGTATACATATTTCAAAACTCATCAAATCGTATGCATTGTATATGTAAAGTTAATTTATATCAATTACATTTCAATTAAGCTGCTAAAATAATCAGAAGATATTATCAACTTTCTCTAAATACTTATTAAAGTTATGTGGCAAGAATGCCTAGAAAAATATAACTTAAAAATTGGCACCAGAAGAAATACGATGCAAAGTGGTATCCTCTAAAGCTCACATGGGACCCCTGATCTGAATAGCCCTAGACCCACAAAAGAAACCAAATCCAAAGTTTCAGATTTTCCGCTATTGAAAACACCAAGCTCAGACATCTTCACAAGCAAAGTCTACCAGACAAGTTTCAGATAATCCCAGTCTTACACAAAATATTCCAGAGGTCAGAAAAATGAGGATAATCCCCAGCTTGTTTTTATGAGACGAGTAAAACCTTAATACCCAAGCCAGACACAACACAATGAAAAAGAAAACTACCTCACTCATGAACATAGAGATGAAAGTCCAGATAAAATGCTAGCAAACGGAATCTTCTAATGAACAAAGATGCCAACACATCAGGTCGTGTTCAATGTATCCAGGAATGCAAGGTTGGTTTGACTTTGGAAGCTAGATGAATGTCATTTACAAGTCGCAATCCACAAGTCGAAGGAGAGATGTTACGTGGCAAGCTCAACAGATACAGAAACAGAGTTCAATAGCTTTCCACATCCATTCATGAAAATCTCTCAGGACGCTAGGAAGAGAAGACATGTTTCTTTGGCCTAATAAGTAGTATCTACGGGAACCCCATCACAGACATTATAAAGCAGGAAGAATGATTGAAAATATTTGCTTTAAAATAGGCCATAAGGCAAAGATGCTTGCTAATGTCACTTTTAGTTACTATGACATTGGAGGTCTGGGCAGCACAGCAAGACAGAAAAGAAGATAAAGTAAAAATGTTTAAAGACAAAAGGACATAAATATTCGAAGGCAAGAAAAAGTAAGAGGTTATTGGAAATGCTGTGATGGTTACATGGACGACCCAAAAGAATTCACAGGTAGAGAACAACCGACTGAATTTGAGGCCCCCTTTGCAGCCAAAAATCCTTGGAGAATTTTGGCTCCCCCCAAATTGAACTACTAATACCCTACTGCTGACCAGAAGCCTTCCTGAGAACATAAACTGTCAATTAACACATATTTTGTATGGGATATGCATTAAATACCGTATTTTTAAAATAAAGGGAGCCAGAGAAAAGGAAATATTATTTAAAAAATCATAAGGAAGAGAAAATGCATTTGCAGTCCTGGACTGTGTTTACTGGGGGAAAAATATTTCACATGTAAGTAGACCCATGCAGTTCAAACCTGTGTTGTTCAAAGGTCAGCTGATTTATGATTAACAAGAGAATTTAGCAAGGTTGCTGGATACAAAATCAATATAGAAAAATCCATAATGTTCCTCTGTCCCGGGACTCTTAGAAAATGTAAATGAGGAGGGCAGTGTGTATAGTAGTTGCTTTATCTGTGAAAGGTGGACGGGGGTGCCTACCTCGCCATGTTTGCATGGGGATTAAGAGGATAAGTAAAGTCCCAGCCAGTGCAAGCTTACTAAATGAGAGTTCTCCTTGCTCCTCCCCAAGCCACTGCGTTGGGTACCCTCTGGGGACCACGTGGCAGGACTCAGCTCACATCTTGGCCTCGAGAGCTGCAGGAAGGCAGCATGACCCTCACCCTAATACCTGTAAGGCAGAACACGATCAGGGCCACAGGAGACAAGGTACCACGGGGCCAGCAACTGGAGAGAGATGCTTTCCATTTGGAAGCACTTTATCTGGGAACTTGGAGTGGGCAGAACCAAGAGCCGCTGAGAAGAGGTAGGAGGGGCCAGTGTGGACAAGGGCTAGAGGTGGGAGCGTGGGGAGAGTGCCAGGGGCTGGTGTGGGCGGCAGCCAGCACCGTGGCCTCTCACCTCCTCCCACGCTCTTTCCTGTGCTGTGCCTCTGAGCTCACTCACCCCTGGTGGCTCCCGTGGAGCTGGTGGCCTTCCGGCCTGTGAGGGTTAGCGAGAAGCTCCTGCCTGCCGGAGGAAATCTCTGCGAGGTGTTTACTGCAGGGACCCAGGGAGGCTGCGATCCAGGGCTGAGTGCTGACCGGGGACTTTGGAAGGAAGAGGGAAGGGGCCTGGATGTTTGAACAGCTGGGGTGGATCAGGGGCTGCCATCCCCTGTTCCCCTCTCCCCTCCCCTCCTTCCAGGCTCAGATGCCCCTTCCTACCTGGGGTTCTGGCTGTCAGCGAATGGAGCTTTATGGCCAGAGGGCATTTTCTGCCCTCCGACAGATCGTGGGTGTAGGCGTAAGGGGCTCATGAGCCTACGGGCGGAATGGTGCCCTGCGCTCCACGGAGAGCTGGGTTGGAGGCCCAGCCCAAACCAAACACACCTACACGTAAATCCATCCGAAGTTGCAGCTAACTGACGAAGGATCAAGTACAAAGGATACCTTCCCAGCAAGAGATATGGGGGATTTCAGGCCTCCCATCTCCCAGTTCCCCACAGAGACAGGCCTGGGAAAGTGGCAACTGGGCCTGGGACTTGTGGGGAGCCCCCAGGGAGGGCTTTCCCAGCCCCAAGCTCCAATCACACCTGCCAAAAACAACCCAGCCAGAATCCCTTTTCTGGCTGCAAAAATGGCCTTTCAGAAGCCACGGCTCCTGAACGTAGCATCCACTGAAACCCAGTGCAGTTACCGTGCGGCCGGCATTGTGTGACTCACCCTTCATGGGTGGATCAGAAAGACGGGGCATCACCACAATGGTCATTCTGCCGCCACCTGCCAGGGACTGTGGCCCTGAGTTCTCTCCCACGTAACAAGGCCTGGGAGGTTCCATGTCCACGTGGCCCACACAAAACTGTGTTCTTGGAGAATCCCCTGCAGTGACCAGAGTCGCTTCCAGCGAGAGTCCTCAAATGACACGGGGCTCTCCAGGAAATCTCAGAGGTGGTCCAACAGAGTCCCCAGACCTCCTGGGCAGACAGCTTTCATCAGAGGTGGCCTGGAACAACCAGATCACGCAGAAAGACCGTGACGGAACAACTTGCACCCGCCCGCTGCCGCGGGGTGGGAGACCCCAGAGGAGCACGTGGGTAAGCTCAGGTCTCAACCACACAGCTCGCCAGCTATGTAATCTTGCCGGGCCTCAGTTTTCCCATCAGTAAAGTGGGTGGGTACTGACCCACACTCTGGGTTTGCTGACTGCCTCCTGCGGCGGCAGCGGGTGAAGCTGGAAACCCTTATGCTAGGCCTGGCCAGGCCAGAGAGCTGGGGTTCCTGCCTCCCGGTGGATGGCATCCCCACCACTATTTCTCCAGGGCTTTCTAGCCCAGTAAGTGCAGGCAGCCCCTGGAGTGTGGGAAGGGGGTGGCTGTAGGGCTGGGGAGCAGGTGGGTTTGCGGGCTTTGCCTACCTCCACTTGCCGGGGTCAATGTGGGGGGAGGCTCCAAGGCAAGGGAAACTGTCCCCGGGTCCTGCCAGCCTTGTTTCCTCTCTTTGGTGCCAGAGGCCGCAAGCCCTGAGGCGCGGAACAGCATGTGAGCCTATGGGACAGGAGAGGCTGGGGGCCTGAGGGTCACAGCCCTGTTCAGATCAAGGTTCTGGGTCGCCCAGCAAAAACATAAAAGCTGGGGCGCCTGGGTGGCTTGGTTGGTTAAGCATCTGCCTTTGGCTCAGGTCATGATTCCAGGGTCCGGGGATCGAGTCCTGCATCAGGCTCCCTGCTCAGCGGGGAGTCTGTTTCTCCCTCTTCTCCTCCTGTCCTGAAAGGGCCCCAGGCACCACCTATGCCCCGTCTCCCCCTTGGCCCACTCCAAGGGCAGAAGTGTGGGCTCTCTCAACAACACTGGGTCCTGGGAAACCTGCTGCTTGAATTCCAACCCTGGCTATACACTTACAAGCTAGGGGACCTTGGGAAATGGTCTCGTCTTCCCAAACCTCACTCTTCCAGCTGCAAAATGGCGCCCACCCCAGAGGGTGCTTGGGGTTGAATGACGCAGTGCGTGTTGAGTCTCAGCCCCTGAAGTACGTGTACCACTTATTACACTTTGCTTTTACTCGATTCCCAGAGTCTCCCTCTCCCTTACCAGGTGCCCCTGTGGCCTGGACAGGGCTGGTCTAGGCCAGGGAAGGCCCAGGAAGGAGGCGTCAGGTGTGGTCCGATTGGACCTGGGCCCCCCACGTTCATAGCCAGTGCCGCCCCCCCCCCCAGCCTCCCCAGAGACTGAACGCCTCGCAGCTTCTCTTCCACGCCGAGGCAGAGATCAGGCCAGGAGGTGCTGGGTGAAAGGAAATCGCAGATGGGAATGATACTCTGTTGGTTCTTACCTCTCTGACGGGTTGGTTTCCAGGCTCTGCTGGCTAATACACGTATTTAATATCACCTCCAGTTATGAATCTGGTTCACCTCTATTGCTGGCCCACTGTGCAGGCCCTGGTATTAGGTGAAGTGTGTATGTTGAGGGAACGGCAAGGTGACTCGGATGGCACGTCCCCAACCCACTTAAGGAGCTCAGAAGGAGAAAACAGACACATGGCCCCTCACTCAACACATCTTCAGACAACGCAGGCAATGTAATGTGGGAGGGGGGGCAGTAAGTAAACTTTTGTGAGAAGAAAGGAAATGGTTAACTCTTGCAGAAGTTGGTAGAGGTGGGGGCAATCTTAGAAGACGTCCTGGGGGAGGCATCCTTGGGGATGAATATTGAAGAGTGGGTAGGATTTCTTCTGGGAGAAGAAGCCTAGAGTATTCCAGGGGAAGGAGCAGGGGCAAGCCCATCAAGCCTTGAAGCATGGGCTGTGTTTGGTGGATTTCCTCCAGGATTTGCTGGAGGAAGGATTTATGGTGAAACCAGAAAAGGCACCACACATTTGATCCCCACCAGGGAACTGATGGGAGGGCAGAGAGGTACTCAGATTTCCTTCCTGCTCTAGGGCCTCTGGGCCCAGCTCCTCAGTGGATAAAATGGGGATAAATCCTACCTTCCTCCCAGGAAGAGGAAACTAAGACAGTGGATTAAGTCAGGCTCCTGGCTCACTGTAAGGACCCCTGAAACCTGGTCCTTTCCATGCTTCTCTTCTGTCCACCTGCTTCCCAAGCATGGCCGAGTCTCAACTGCTGACTCAGCAGAATTGGAGTTTGCTGTGGACGTAACTCTTGCTGCAGGGTAAGCTCTGGAAGGCAGGGGCGCCATTAGGTCCAGTAAACAAATGCTTATTGAGATCTGTCAGCACGCAGCATGCTGGTCCCCTCACAGGATATGGTGGTACTGCCTGTTCATGGAGAACTCTCAGTAAGGAGGGAGAGGGCTGGAGAGTGGACGGATGAGAGACAGGGTGGAGGGGGATGGAGCCAGATGGAGGGGGGGATAGAGAGGGCTTGATGAAGGGTCAAGGGGTGGAGGGATGGGTAGAAGGAAGGAGGGATGAAAGGAGGGAGGACAGGATGAAAGGATGGATGGAGGAACAGAGATGGATGGATGAAGGGGTGGAAGGGTGGAAAGTGGAAAACAGAATAAGAGATGCAGAGATTGAGGGAGGCACAGAGGGGGGATGGGGAGATGGACGGATGGGTGGCTGGATAGTTGATTGTGTGGGTGGAAGGGTGGGTGGATGGATGGAAGGACAGATGGTTGATTGGATGGGTGGATGGGGGAGCGGGTGGATAGATGGGTTGACGGTAGGGTGGATGCGCGGTGGCATGGCGGGAGAGAGGGAAGGACGACTGATTGGCCGGATGAAGGGATAAAGGGGTGGAAGGATGAGCAGAAGGACTAGGATGGAGGAATGGAGAAATGGACAGATGGAAGGATGGAAAGCGAGGGAGGGAATGGAGGAATGAAAGGATAGAGAGATTGAGGAAGAGACGGAGAGGTGGAAAGAGAGAGAGAGATGAATATAGGGAAGGGTGGGCTAAGGGAGGGAAGGTGGGAGGGGGAATGGAGAGATGGATGGCCGATGCGGTGATGGGGCAGAGAAAAGGATGGAGAGACGGATGTCTGTCCCAGCAGGTGCTGGCAAAGGATACGTACCTGTTTGATTTCTGTTTGATATTAGAGTATGTGTGTTTGCTAAATTGAAACCAATGCATGTGGACAGGCTTTGGAAAGTATGGGGGCCCCGCAAATGCTCCAACGTCCCCTTTCACCTCCTTCCTGGTCAGGAGTGGGAGGTGCGCTGAGGAAGACAAAGAGCAGAGAGGCAGGGAATCTGCTGAGGGAAGAAGGGGAGGCCAGCTCAGCTGTTCGGTGTTAGCGTCCCACTCCGGTGGCATATGGGGGACATGTGGCCCTGTCCCTCCTGGCACCAGACAAACGTCATGCCGGAAAAGCTGGCAGCTGAGGGTCCAGAGCATTCCAGAGGGAACAGTTGGCAGTTGGGCAGGACGCAAGAGTGTGACGCCACGGCCTGGAGCCCGGCTCCGGAGTGCGGCCCGGCAGACGGCAGGAAGCTGAGAAGAGGTGGGCCCACCGGCTCGCCATCCTCCAGGGCTCGGGGCGTCGCCCGTCCAGGCCCACAGTGGGCCCCACGCCCCAGGCCCTCGGAGCCCACCTCGCGTGGTGGAGTCAGCCACGTGGGAAGAGCCCCAGGTTGGGCTCTGCTCTGCCACCCATTTACCCGGGGACCTCGAACTCGTCACTCCCTGCTGGGCCTCAGTTTGCACATAGTTTCTGTGTCATTCCAAACACCATCTTGCCTCCTGGAGCTAGTCAGCAGCGAGGTCTTCATCGCTAAGGAAGGAAAACAAGCCCCGAATAGTGAGCTTTCCACAGGGCGCCGTGCTTCCCATGCAAAGAACGGTCCATTATCTGGAAAAAGCGCCCACCGTCCCCTCACATTTTTGGCATCAAAGACTGCCATTTCTTTTATGAAATAAGGGCTAGTCAGGGCAATCTTGTCAGACAGCCCCCCTTTATTATAATATATTGCTGGGGTGCAGGAAACCCAAATTGTGAGCCGCTAAACTAGATGATTCCTGAAGGGCCTTCCAGAGCTGGGTGTAGTTCTTAGATGTACCCCTTCCCCACCCTCACTCTGATTTGGAAACTTGATGCCCACAACTTCCCTCTGGAACCTTCCACCCGTGCCCCAGGAGGCAGCAGTGGCCTTGGGGTTCAGCTTTGGGGGTCACGATGGGCCAGCACTGGGTCTTGCCTTCGATAAGCCATCTGAGCCCCCACATTTGATGTTCCGTGCACCCCACCCCCAACGCAGCTCAAGGGAGAGAGGGAGCATTTCCCTCTTCCGGCACGCACTCCCAAGGGTGCCCCTGATGACTCTAGACAGATGCCCTGGGAACAGGGGATGCTGTCTCTGCGAGAGCCAAGTTCAAGTTGAGCCAGCAGCAGCCCCGCTGGCCTGGGTGGGCCAGACCACAGAGGACGGGACTGCAGGGGTGCTGGCCTCAGGACGTGTGCACTGGCTGGGGTGGACCCGGAGTGCTCACAGGCCCGCCAGACGGAGGGTGGGGGTCCGTCGGAGGCAGCGGGAACACCCCCACTCTGCGTGGTCTCTCCTTCCGGCAGACTGCAGGCAGGCTGGGGGGTGAGGGAGGCTGCAGACAGTGGGGCCCTGGCTTCCTGGATCTGAGACTCTGCACTCATTTATTATTTAGTAAATATGTCTTAATCACGAACCAGAGGGCGGGTGGGAGTGTGGGTGTGTGTATATCTGTGTCTGTGTGTTTGTGTGTATGTGTGTGTCTGTATGTCTAAGCGTGTCTGTGTATGCGTGCGCAAGTCGGCATGTACGTGTGTCCCTGAGTGTGTGAGCCCGATGCCTGGGGGAGGCCCACCTCCTCACCCGCCTCCCCCTCGCACCAGCCTCCTTGAGTTGGGGGTGTCGGGGGGGGCCCACTGCAACTGGCTTGTCTTTGCTGCCAGGTGCGGTGCCCTCCCTGGCTGGCCTCTGTGTCCCTCACAAAGTGGAGACTCCCAGGCCAGCGGTGAGGATGTGGTGAGAGCTGGCCCGTCTCTCAGCTCCACCCAGCACACACACAGGTCTCCCTCTCAGCATGAAGAGGAATATCGGAAGCTATTAGAATATTAGAATATTGCAGTGATTACCAACCCCTCCCTTGCCCTGGCCTGGATTTCTCTCCATGGCACTTGTCAATATTCAACATTCTAGATATTTTACCCCCTTCTTCATCATCTCTATCCACGAGAGGACGGGGATTTCTAATTGTCTTCACTAGAATCCCCAGCCCCCAGAACAATGCCCGACATGGAGGAGATGCTGCAGAAAAGTTTGTTGAGTGAATGAATGAGTGAGTGAGTGAACGAACGAATAAGGGAATGAAGGAAGCATTTTAGCTTTCAGCTCAAATACGCTTCAGGGTCTTGGTAAGGCATCATGGACTGTGAGAGGGAGTGAGCGGGAGGGCAGACGTGAGCTCCCCTGAAGGATGTTAGGGTCTGACCAGTCTTCAGGAAGGTCCTCAGCTCCATCAAGGATGACAGGGACCCACCTGGGCAGAGAAGCTGGGGGAAGGGCTCCCAGTGTCTCGCTAGGTTTCCAGACGCTCAGGGTATGGCTGCCCTCCAGACCGTTGCCTGGAGGTGAGGACAGGACCCAGGGCACCCTTTCCCCAGGACCCTGGGTCCCAAAGGCTGGGACTGCCGTGGGAAGTCTGTCTGCCCTGTGGTCCTGGGCCCACACTCGTGTTCCCGCGGTCTCCGTGATCCTGCTGTCCCAGCACTTGCCCCCCGCCCCTTACCACAGCCTGCCTAGCTGGGGGTCTCCCCCATTGCTTGAGGGCACGGGCAGGGGCTGATGGGTCACCGTAGGACACCCGGCCCTAACCCTAGCAGAGAGTGTCACAGGGACTTGGGTTGTTGGAGGTGCCTGAAGGAACAAAGGGAGAAGTGCCTCCTTTCCCCAGGAAGGCAGCCCCTGCACCGGCCACCTCAGGACTCGCTGCCTGCCGCCTGCACTGCACCTTGGCTACTTACTCCCTCCAGGGCGGCCTCGCAAAGGCCCGTCTGTAGACACAGACCCTGCATCTTCTCCCCTCTCCTGTCTCTGCCACCCCCAGGATTGGTCGCAGCCCCTCTCCCTTCACCTCCCATTAAAATAAACATCCATTTAATGGGATTTCCTTAGGGTGCCTCCCCCACCCCAGGCAGCCCCAACCTGGGCTTGGAAAACTGCCTTCCTGCCCCTGGGTTTTCTTTTTAATTGTCCTTTTCCTTTGACTTTCTGGTGGGGGGAGGGAGAGGGGGAAATACAGCTGGGAGGCCCAGCTGCTTCCCCCACAGCCTGGAGCTCCTTCGGAAATGAGGTGACAGCCGGCCCCTCCCCCCCCCCCCAAGTTGGGCAAGGATGAAGTTAACAGGCTGCCAAATGTATGCTCCACAGCAGCCACCCCTGGCCCCTGGGGCGGGGGAAGATGGGCGAAGAGGGGAGTCTGCCCCGGTCCAGCGCCGTGCTGACCCACCATGGAGCCGAGACTCTTGGGCTCCCTTGTAGCTGTCCTCCACCCCCTTCGCCTTTGATCTTGCTTCTGCTACACTTCAGTTGCCAGGGCTGCTCTGCTGTGTGACACCGGCAAGCCTTCTGACCTCTCTGGCTTCTCATTTTACCTTCTGGAAAGTGGGATGGAAAGAACAAGGCAGAAAGAGTGTTGGACTCCGGGCGCCATGACAGTCCTTTTGGACTCTGGTCTGTCCATCGCTCCTTGCGTTCACACATGGGTTCATTTAGCAAAGGTTCTCTGGGCCTCAGGATGTGCCTGACTAGGTGCTGGGGATACAGGGGAGGCAAAGCATGGAGCCAGGCCTCAGGGAGTCAGACTTGGGGCTGGGGGCGGGGGAGGAACAAAGGGAATTCAGTGTGAGCAGGGCTCTGGACAGAGGGGAGGCAGAGCCCTGAGGGGCACGCAGAAGAGTATTGAGAGGTCAGGGAAGGGTTGAATTTGAAAGACAATCAGCAGTTGCCAGTAGGAGAAAGTCCTATCAGACCCAAGATGGCTTTGCCCTGCATGGCCATAGTTCCTCATGCATTTTCTCACTGGGGGTCCCAGCTTCCTGGTTTCCATCTTGCCTGATGAACTAGTCCCATGACAACCATTTGTCAATGTCACAAGGTCTTGAATTAGTCAGGGTTCTCTGGAGAAACAAAACCAATAGGAGATTGGTTTCATAGACAGACACACACACACATATATATAAGGCATATGTCATATATATATATAAGAGAGAGTATATATATCTACACACACACACACACACACACACACACACACACACACGGAGAGATTTATTATAAGCAATTGGCTCATGCAATTATGGAGGCTGAAAGGCGCATAATCTGTCATGTGCAAGCTGGAGATCCAAGAAGGGCAGTGGTAATTCAGTCTGAATTACCTTCAGGTCTGAAGGCCTGAGAACCAGGGGCCCTGAGGGTAGGAGATGATGTGGCAGCTCAGGCCATCTGGCAGGAAGGGCCAAATTTGCTCTTCCTCTATTTTTTGTTCTATTCAGGCCTCAGTGAATTGGGTGATGCCCTCCCAATCAGGGAGGGCACAGCTTTACTGACTCCACGGATTCAACTGCTTATTCTATCCAGAAATACCCTTATAGATTCACCCAGAAATCATGTTAACCAAATACCTGGACAACCTGTTACTGGCCAAACTGACATAAAATTAGCCATCATACCCCTCTATTTACTTCCCTTCTGGTAACCACTTCCTACCTCCCTTTCCTTCCAGAGCCAACTTAAAGACTACCGTGACCCACCATGTCAAAGACACTCTTGCCAATTCCTTCCCGAATCCCCCTCTTCCATTCATCTTTTGTACTCGCCTACAAAATTCCAGTCTTCGATGAGTTCTCAGCTGTCTGCTTACCTGCACCAGGACAGCAGGAGAAAATCACCTCTTAGTGAGGGCTGATCCCATTGGAAATGCAGGAGCCTCAGGGCCTCCTAAGACTCACGATGCCCTCGTGTACCCTGGGAGCCCCCAAGTCCCACTATACCTATTCCATTTCCTGCTGCTGTGTAACAAACTGCCCAAGGCTCACTGGCATAAAATGATATTTACCTCACTAATCTGTAATTTGGGGCGAGGCTCACTTTTGTTCTGGGCCGCTCAACTGAAAATCGGAGGATCCACTTCCGAGGGACTCACTCACATGACAGGTAAGCCAGTATCGCTCTCAGCTGACAACTTGGAAAACAGTGTGTGTGTGTGTGTGTGTGTGTGCTGGGAGAGTGGGGGAGGGGGACGATAAAGCAAATGGGGGTGAAATGTTTACAATAAGTGGATTTGGGTAAAGGGCATATGAGTGCTCTTTGTACTATTTTTATGTTTGCAAACCTTTTGGGTAAATTCGAAACTAGTTCCAAATAAAAGTTAAGCAAAAGAAGCATCATCCGTAAATTTCAAACATTGGAAATTTTGTGGTTATTGTCATAATGGATGTCACAATGGTCCAAGACCAGACTGGATTCTGTGTTACTTCAATCTGTGGAAATCTGTTGAAACTTATTTTACGGCCCAGTTGAATCATTCTGGCAAATTCCATGTGCCCTTGAAAAGAATTCTGTCATTATTTGACGTATTTTTCTGTACATCAGGCATTGCTTGTTAATCACGTTGCTCATGGCATCTCCCTACTTACTGGTCTGTGAGGGGTTTTTTGGCCACCATGTTGTATAAGCTAGTGAGGAATGTGTATTAAAATCCCCCACCAGGGTTGTTGACTTGTCTATTTCTTTTTGTTAATTCTCTAATTTTTTTTGTTTGCGTCTTACTAGGTGCACATAAAAAAACAGACATCAAAAGCAAAATAAAGCAAACAAAGCAACTCCCCTTCATTGTCTTCTCTGGCCTCCGTCACAGCCAATCATTCTTCTCAGAAGACTTGGTTACATCTGGGCAGCAGCTCGGTGTGGTCTGAGGACCAGCAGCGTGAACATCAGCTGGGAGTTTGGTGGAAAAGCCAGTCCTCAGCTCCACCCCAGACCTGCTGAATTAAACTCCTGGTGGGTGGGGCTTAGGAATACGCTCAAACGAGATAGTCAGTTCCTAGGCAGCCTACGTATTTGAGGGGCACCTTCCCTGCTTGCCTTGGCCGTGCCTTCCATTTATCCCTCTACCCATCCAGTCTGGCTGCTGCCCCTCACCCTTCCCAAGTGATAGCTTTCCTCAGGCTCAAAAACGATATTCTAGCTACTGAGTCCAATAGGAATTTTACCCCTTAGCAGGGTTCCACCTGTTGGCCATTTTCTCCCTGATTTTAGAGAACGCTTTTTCATTTTCTGTAAAAATAATATATATATGCTGATACAAAAATTAATTGCAGAATATGGACCCGAATAATGCAAAAAACAATCACCCCAAATCCTAACACCCAGAGGCAACTGTTACGAACATTTGATTACTGCCATTCCAGACATGCCTTTATGCATATAGAGGGGTAAGAGGATGGAGAGATAGTAGAAAGATAGAGAGGTTTTCCGTAATACTATGGGATAACAAATTTCTATTTTTAGGTAAAAAACACTGAATTTAATTTTACTTGACTTTAACAGTATAAAAATGGATCCAGTGGCGGGGGGCGGGGAGAGATGACCTAACTTTAAAAACAATATTTTAACTGGATACCATAAGGCTAAAGAGGAAACACTGTACACAGACACTCTGTCCTCATTAATTTGTTCTTCAGGGGGTCCAGGTGAACCATTCTAAAACTACTTTACATGTATACGAGGGCTGAACAAGTAAGTACGTATATTCTAGATCAGGAGAGCCAGGTTTTCCACTGCCAGAGAAAGAAGTTACAAATAAGAAAGGCAGGGAGGCTGGACGAAATGCTGTAATCTTGGATTACACACAAGATGTCAATATGAACACGTTTATTGTATGTATCAGACACATGTAACTCATGTTTATTATATATATGCATTACATGTCCATACAGATAGATAGAGAAATAAACATGGGTATGTATGTATACCTGTATTTCCCAGCTCTGTCTACTGAAAGGACCTGGAGGCAGTGAAATCCCAATAGCAACAAACACACCTAGCCCTCAGCTCTTGATTTCTAAATACCGTTCTCCAATACAAGGAAGCGGGGATCTCTGGAGACATGGCTGATTCTAATGCCGAAACAGATAATATAAGATGAGCCTGGAGCATCGTATAGCACCAGAAAGGAAGAAAGTCCTCAAAAAACAAAAAACATAAAACAGGAGCATGTCCAAAGGACACAGGATGCTCAATGTCATAAGTCATTAGGGAATTGAACACTAAAACCATGATGAGTACCATGACGGTACCACGAGCCAGACAGGACGGGTAGAAGAATAAATGGAAGGCACGGATGAGGCAAGCAACGAAGGTGGCTAAGATCTAAATGCGGTCAATACCAGGTGCTGGTGAGAATATGGAGCACCGGGAACTCTCACGCGTTGTTGGTGGGAATTCAAAAGTTACCACCATTTTGGAAGACAGTGGCTTCTTACAAAGCTAAATATAACCTTACCATAGGACCCAGCAATTGTGTTCTTAGGCATGCATCCAATGTATTTGAAAATTTTGTCCACGTAAAAACCTGCACACAAATGTTTAGAGCAGTTTTATTTATAATTTGCAAGACTTGGAAGCAACCAAGATGCTCCAAAAGGTGAATGGATAGGGGGATAGGTGAAGAAACTGTGGTACATCCGAACAATGGGATATTATTCAGTAATAAAGAGATAAGCTATGTAGCTACAAGGAGACATATAGGAACCTTAAATGTATCATGCTAAGTAAGAGAAGCCAGTCTGAAAGACTATACGCTATATGATTCCAGCTGTATGTCTTCCTGGAAAAGGCAAAAGCACAGAGACAATAAAAAGATCAGTGGTTGCCTGGGTCTGGGGGAGGCAGGGATGAATAACACAAGGGATTTTTAAGGCAGTGAAACTATTCAGCTCGGCACTATAATGGTGGCTACCTGTCGTTATACATTTGTTGAAACCCATAGAAGGTACAACACCAAGAGTGAGCCCTAATGCAAACTCTGGACTTCAGTTAATAGAAATGTGTGTTGGCTCATTGTTTGTAACAAATACGCCACACTAATGCAAGGTATTAATAATAGAAGACATGGAGCTGGGCTGGGGAGGAGTAAATGGGAACTCTCTGTACTCTCTTCTCAGTTTTTCTGTAAAACTGAAGCTCTCTAAAATATTAAGTCCCTTCAGTTAAAGAAAGAAAGAAAAGAAAAAGGACACTGGAACCACCCTATAAAGCTGCCAATGACTAAGCCTGGGATAATTTGGGCAACAAAATAGATAATGATAGCATTGGTGATAACCCTAAGAATAAAATAAATATTCATGAGACCACACTGACATAAACAAACGATTGACTAGATAAATAAATGCAGGAGAAGGGACAAATCTTCCTTATACAGAATGCCAAATAATAAATGCAGGATGAATGAGGGCAATTGGAAATTATCATTTGAACACAAGAGTAATAATTACTGCAGATGAACGTCCCCAAAAGTATCCTCCAAAAATATTTATTAATTCCTGTGGTGGTTTTAGTATGTTCCCACAAATTCTTTCATACTCTTCCCTCTAGAAGGTGGACATTAATTCCTCTCCCCTTGATTCAGGGCTGGACTTAGTGACCCACTTCTGTTAGAATAGAATGGAAGGGGGAAAATAGTTTCTTCTCTCAGAGAAACCTGGCAGACCCGACTTTAACCAAGTGATCAAGGTTCATGTCCCCAGTAATAAGTCATGTTGCTATCATATCCGTATTGATAGGAAATGAGAAGGGCACTTGAACTTTTTAGTATTCTTCTCCAAAATCTGTAGTCTGATCATAAGCAAACCTCAGGCAAACTCAAGTTGGAGGACAGTCTACAAAATACCTGAGCATGACTCTTCAAAAGTGTCAAGGTCATGAAAGACAGGAAGGGACTGAGAAACAGTCACATAATGAGGGAGATTAAGGAAGCTGAGAGCTAAACGTACTGGGCTTTGCTGGATTGGATCCTGGAGCAGAAAAAAGAGATCTGTAGGAAACTCGGTGAAGTCCAAATAAAGTCTGTACTTTAATAGTGTTGTACCAACATCAGTGTCTTAGCTTGGACAATATGGCATGGTTATGTAAGACATGAGCATTAAAGAAAGCTGGGGAAGGGTATATGGAAAACACTTTGCATCTTTTCTGTAAATCTGAAATTATTTCAAAATCAAAAGCTTCAAAATACATCAGAAAATTGAAACAGAAGAAAGCGCTAAATTTCAGAGAAAATTCTTTTTCATTACCAGGGATATTACTTCCTATCAGGCCATTTAAAGTTAAGAAACATGATTATGTAAAATATTAATTATGAGATTAGAATAAATTATGGTATTTCTAAAATGCCATTTTCCCAACTTTATTCCAAATATCTATTGATTCTTGCTGTGAAAAATGAGGAAATCAACATAGTCACACTTTCTCCCACTTTCTGTCCTCTACATCCCAATTTTTGTTAGTCACATGACTATTACTTATTTTATTGTTGTGTTTACAGCATTTGCACTGTGCTCAATTCTCCCAATTCACAAAGATTGTTATTTCTATATTTAAATGGATTCAGTGTTTATCAACAATATATTTATTCATGCCTTCTCCATTCTGAGCTATTTATTTTATTTTATTATTTTTTTAAAGATTTTATTTATTTATTTATTTGACAGAGAGACAGCCAGTGAGAGAGGGAACACAAGCAGGGGGATTGGGAGAGGAAGAAGCAGGCTCCCAGTGGAGCAGGGAGCCTGATGTGGGGCTCGATCCCAGGACCCTGGGATCACACCGAGCCAAAGGCAGACGCTTAAAGACTGAGCCACCCAGGCTCCCCTGAGCTATTTATTTTAAGAAATCTTTTGCTGGAGTGCCTGGGTGGCTCAGTCAGTTGAGCAGTCAACTCTTGATCTTGGCTCAAGTCATGATCTCAGGGTCTTGGGACTGAGGTCCACAGTGGGCTCTGGGCTCAGCAGGGAGTCTGCTTGAAGGTTCTATCTCCCTCTGCCCCTCCCCCATCTCTAAAATAAATAAATAAGTAATCTTTAAAAAAAAAAAGAAATCTTGGCTAGATTTTATTGCCCAATTGTCTGTTTCAAGGAGTAAGAGGTGTTTATTCTCAAAGCTCTTGGTTGCTTGGGAATGTCTGTCTGTAGTCTTCCTATTGGAAGGAAACATATCTGGGTATAAACTCACATTTTATTCAGGACCTTGTAGATGTTGCCCACTGACCCTGGCACGGTATGTCTGAGAGGTCTGCATCCAGCCTGATTTCTTCCATTGTATGACTCAAGACAGATTTTTGCCTGGATGCCTGTATCATTCTCTCTGTGGCCTTGAAATTCAGGAACTTCATTAGAATATCATGATTTATCCTGATGGTCCTGAATCCATTTTGTGTCTCCACATTCAGATCTTTATTGCAGGAATGTTTTTCCCCATTATGTCTGAATATTTTTCATCTTTCTTCCATTCTATTTTTTCAGAAACACTGTGCAAGTATTGTATCTCTCTGGGCTGTTCTTTACGTCTTTTAGTCTTTCCTACAACTACTTGTTATGGGTTGAGTTGTGTCTCCCCAAAAAGATATGTTGACATCCTTACCCATGGTGCCTGAGAATGTGATCTTATTGGAAAATAGGGTCTTTGCAGGTGTGATTAGTAAAGATGAGGCCATACTGAACCAGAGTGAGCCCTTCATCCAATATGGTGTCATTTTAAGAAGAGGGGACACAGAGAAGAACACACGTGACAATGGTGGCAGATTGGAGGGTCGCAGCTGCATGCCTGGGGTTACCAAGCCATCACCAGAAGCCAGGAAAGAGCCCTGAACAGCTTCCTTCTCTGACTTCTCAGGAGGAGCCAATACTGCTAACACCTGGATTTCAGGCTTCCTGTTTCCAGAACTTCGGGAGAATACATTTCTGCTGCTTTAAGACATCCAGTTTAGGCTCCTTCATTACAACAGCCCTAGGAAAATATATACTATTTTTGTATGTTTATTTGTTCCTTTCCATTTATTTGTGTGTGGTTTTCTGCAGGTGTTTGCTACGTGCCCCTCTCTGTTCTTTGTCTCTGTTTATTCTGAGTTTTTTTTAATATGCTTTTTAATTTCTAAACAGCTTTATTTGTTGCTTCCAGTTCTTTCCTGAGTGCTGCCAATTCAATTTCTTTCTGTCTATGGCCTTGCCATACCTCTTTAAGGAACCCTGGACATCTCTTAGCTCAGAGAGCTCAGACTGCCTGTGATCTCTTGGAGTGCATGGAGAGCTATGTGCTTGAACTCTCCCTTGGCTTTTTTTTTTTTTTTTATAGTAATTCCTCTTACGATGTAAGCTCTTTTGCCTTTTGCTTATGTTCCTTACCTCCATTTCCTCTTTTTTTTTTTTTTAAGTCCCATGATGGTTCCTTTGTGATTGTCATTCCCCTTGGAACAGGCCAGCTGTTTGTTGAAAGATGATGTTGAAAGGAGCAAGGTAGGTAATCTGGGGAGTGATTGGGTGTGTGCTCTCCGACACCCTCTTACTAAATCCTTCATTTCCTTTCTGAGTGCATAGTCCCCAGTTTCCATGCTCAGCATTCTGAGACCCAGCAAAGACCTCTAGGCTGCGGGTTTCCAGAGTTGCAATCCACAACTTCCACCTGTCTCCCTCCTTCTCTGCCTCCCTTCCTGTCCCCATGCTGGGCAGTGTTAGGTGGTGGGCAGAGAGAGAGGTGAGTCAGCAACCGAGCTCCCTCCCACACGGCCCTGTGGCATTGGACTGGGTCTGGATGGGGAAGTGACTGACACGACCATGGCCTGAACTCAGCCCAGATCGCTGTCATCCACAGGCCTCTCCACTGTGCCGTCTGGAGGGACCCCCGCTGCCTCCTGCGGGCTGTTTTCTCTCTTGTTTGAGGTCATATTTTATAGCACTTAGCAGGCATTCTTTATGGTTTAATAAAAGATGGAGGTCTTGTTCTTTTTTTTTTTTCTTTTTTTCTTCTTCTCCAAATTCATTGCAGTTTCCAGTGAGCTTTGGTTTAAGGAGAGTAAATAGGCCTTCAATCCACTATTTAAAATTCCTCCATCTTAGAAAGTTCTCTTCCCTTGGCATCTAGGATGCAAAATACCTGCCTAGTTTTCCTCTTTTCTTGCAGGCCACCCCTCCTCGGTGTCCCTTGCCCCATTGTCCTTGTATAGAGCCATGCAGTATAAGCAGAAAGGCCACACAGCTGGTAAAAGGGGAGGCGGAAGCCTTCCCACCCCAGGCCCATGGCTCCATTGCGCAGGGATGGGCCTTGAGGTGTGAGTTAGTTACCACTAGACAGTGCTGCACCTGCAGGCCCATGGAACGCTATGCCATCCTTGCCCCCTCCTCAGGTCAGGGTCCCAGAGCTAATAACCAGGGGCTCACGCAGTAGACATTTGTTCCGCTTCCTCTCTGCAGTTGTAAGGCTGACGAGGAGGGTCTGTTGGCTTCCAGGACTCCTGGATATTGATTCACCTGTTACATTACAGGGATTGCAGAGAAAGGAACATCAGTTTCTGGATATAAGCAAGAGACAGCACCAGCTGTGGTCCCACTGAGAGGTCCTGGAGCTCCCACCTGATTCCATACACTCAATCAAGGAATCGATGAGAGGGTCTGGTGGCAGTGAGGATGGGGAATGGGACCCAGGGCCTGGGACCTGCATTTAAGCCCAACCGTGCCATTGATTGACCCATGGGACACCTTGGGAACCACTACCCTCTTCTGCCTCTGTGTCTCCATTTGTGCAAGGGCTGGAGTGGCTGGAGGGATCCATGAGTCCCTGCTGGTGCTGGTGCTCTGGGATTCTGGGCTCCCCTTCAAGCCTCTCCTGGGGGCTCACCCTGTCCCCATTCCTTCTGTAATCCATCTTGGGTAGCTGGGTGGGGATTATTCTGAGACTTCACTTGGGTGAGTTTCAGAAGGCGCCTCAGAACCTGAGTCTAGGGCCAGCTGGGAAGCTCTGGGGCATTCATTTCTGAGACCTTCAGGTCACCGTGATCATTCACTCTACCTTGTCAGTGGAAGAGGGGCTCAGGGCTTCTCTTCACCAAGGAGCAACCTTATAGTCAGTGAACTGATGGACTTCTGTGGCTCTGGGGAAGCCTTTCTGGCCAAGGGGAGTTTTCTGACCAGGCATTTGGTTCTTCAGATGCTCCAAAGGAAATCTCTACTTATTTCAGAAACATAACCCTAAGTTGGCCTAAAGGCAGACAATGGGAGGCTAAGTAACAGAACCTAGTGGACATTTGGGCTAGTCAAAGACTTGGTGACAGGCAGAATTTAAGTCTTATCTGCAGTCACTAAGACCTTTGGATATTCCTGCCATTCTGTTGCATCCTTACTTCTGTCCTTACCTATCCACCTATTCATCCATCCATCCATCCATCCATCCATCCATCTCTTCTAATACCACCCATCCAACCATCTATCCATCCATCTCTCCATTCTAAGACCATCCATCCGTCCTCTCTACATCATCCATTATTCTCCATCTTTTCATCCTTTCACGCATTATACATCCGTCCATCATCTATTCATTCAGTCATCCCTCCCTCACTCTGTGCATTCCTTGTTCAAAAAAAAGCATAGGCTTAACAACAATACCGCTATGAACAATAATGGTCACTATTTATTGAAAGCTATATGACTATGAAAGGTGCTGTGCTAAGCGCTTTATTTGTATTACGTCATTTAATCTACCTCTATCCCGTGGGGTTCCATGCTATGGTTGAGAAAACTGAGATAAATAATCACATGAGTACTTCCCTGGGGATACAAATAGGAAGAAGATACCATTTCTCTAACTTCCGGTGCTCACCATAGAGTGAAGAAGACTGATCAGCGAGATCACACAGGTGCCCATAAAGTCTAGAAGGATAGACTTTATTTATTTATTTATTTATTTATTTATTTATTTATTTAACAGATTGAAGATGTTCTTAACAACATTGTCTATATTCTCAGACATCTGTAGAGTAGAAAGACAAAGTAGCAGTGCTCCGACGGGACTAAAAACAAAGTCCTTGTAGCAGCAGTGCAAGAGGGGAAAGGCATGGGGAGAGGAGGAGGAGAGCAGAGAAGGCCAGGGAAGGCTTCACTGTAGGGGTAATATTTGGGATGAATATGATTTCGCTAGGTAGGGAATGGCTTCCCAAGTCGAGGTCGCAGCAAGGACAAGGGCATGGAAGCATTGAGAAGACCTGATCAGAGAAATGCAAATGGCTTTCAGTGTTTGGAGTAGAGGAGCCATGGGAGAACCAGGGCAAGATAAGGCTTTCGAGAAAGGCCACCCTGAACCTCTGGGGTCCTTCATGACACGGTGTGAGAAATAAATGCCCCAGGGCTGCTCAGTGGACCGGATAGATTTAGGCAGGGAAAAACATCAGATTATAAAATAATCTATTCATTATTACCCCATTTTATGCTATAAAGTGCATATATGTATATAGAAAAAAGACTGGAAAGATGTCTGGAATCTTAAAAATGGAAATTTCTAGAATTGGGATTTAAAAAGTTTTCTTCTGTACTTTCTCCACAGTGAGCATGATGGAAGACACTAGGGCTGGGAGTCAGGACACCCGGGTTCCTGTCTCCTTTTGGCCCCTGACTTGCTGGGAGAGCTTGGGCAAGTCCCCTCCCCTCTCTGGCTGTCTGCTTCCTCATCCGGAGGATGAGACTTGGCCCAGTGTGCTTCAAGGTGCCGTCGGGACTGGCTGCTACAGATCAGGGTTTCTCAGACTGAGTACTGACAGTGTGTTCTTGGGGATCCTTGCCTCCCATGAAAAATTTCCAAAAAATGTCTACATGCTTTCGTTTTGATGATAAAATCTTAGAAATGAGTTCATACGCATAAAATACTAAGGATTATGTCTGGCACGTAGTAAACCCTCCTTATATATGAGCTATTTTTAGTATGAAAAAAATGCTATTGGCATTTATCAAGACGGTCTCTCTTTTGCAGTGATAATTCACAGGGGAAAGACATGTTCCTAGAGTAATATTTTGGATCTTGGGCCCGAATTTCTCAAATAGGGGCGTGAGGGCCTGTGGACCTCAGGGGTCCCCAAGACATAGTTTTCTCCTCTAAAGGAGAAAACTACACACTAGTCAAGTTCAAATAAGAAACACAGATCCAGGGCCCGTGAAGAGCAGGGAACGTGGGCTTTGGCTATCTCTTCTCTCTGTTTTCACAACTTCCCTTCAGCCTCGGTGACTTGCTTTTTCCTCAGTTTGGCGGAGGCCTTGGAAACACACGTACCTTTCCCAGGAAAATGAGCCCCTGGGGAGGCCTCCCGGCCCGCAGGCTCACTCCAGCACCTGTGTTCTGTAACGGAGCCCTAATTGAAATCACATTAACATTATGATTCCATTACGGGGAACAAGAGGCTGGCTGCAGGAATGCGCCCCGTGGGGCCTAATCAGCTGGACCGGATCATTTATAAAGGACTGTGCATCTGCTTGGAGCTCAGTGTTAAGTAAGGCAGACGGGGGCCTATTCATTATTAACAAGGCTTTATGCATTTGGCCAGGCAAGAGTACAAAGCTGGCCGCAAGAGGAGTCTGATGGAGGAGAGGCATTAAGGCACCAGTCGCAAGCACCCCATCTGCCTGGCCCATCGGTGGAGCCCGAGATGCCTTCACGCAGGTGGCGGGGACTCCTATCCCCGAGTCTTGCTTGCCTGTGGCAATCCCTTCTGCTAATGGGAGAGGCTTGTAACTTGCCCGAGGTCCCCATAACTACTACGGGAGAGTCAGAATGTGAACCCAGGCAAGCTGGGTCCAGAGCCCACGTGCTCTGCCAATCTGCCATACACAGTCCTCCCCTTGGCAGCTGACGCGAGTCCTGGGTCGGACTGTTGTGCCACTCAGGGTTCCTGTGGCTTCAGATCTTGGAGGTTGTGATGTGAAGGAAAGAACACTGGAGGGGCGCCTGGGTGGCTCAGTCATTAAGCGTCTGCCTTCGGCTCAGGGCGTGATCCCAGAGTCCTGGGATCGAGCCCCGCATCAGGCTCCTCCACTGGGAAACTGCATCTTCCTCTCCCACTCCCCCTGCCTGTGTTCCCTCTCTCGCTGGCTGTCTCTCTGTCAAATAAATAAATAAAATCTTAAAAAAAAAAAAGAACACTGGAAATCAGCAAAGGAAATGAGAAAATGTGGCTGGACATTCAGCTCCTTGGCTCTTCGTTTATGTCATTCATCGCTCTAAGTGCCCATGCTGGGCTGGGCCCTGGGCTGGGTGCCACAGCTACAGAGGCAGCTGAAGCCCAGTCCTTGCTCGAAAGGAGCTCAGAGCTACTTGGAGAGTCCTTGCTCGCTATAGAAACCATGTGCACGAAACACTGTATGCGCAGGATCTCTTGAATCCTTAACTACAACAAACGAATCCTTAATGTAATGTGTAAGAACCATAAATGAGAAATTAATGACCTGTAAACACTGTGCTATGAAATATAAGTGTGTAACATTAAATACGAAATTAATTAGATATAATTGAAGGCAATATCATACGACAGAAGGGCAGGCTCTGGAATGCCCCAGACCTCGTTCTAATCCTGGATCTGTTGCCTAGCTGTCGCGTTGACCATGGTCATGTCATTTCACCTCTCAGTGGCCCCCCTCCTGCCTTGCTCTGTCCTGGGTATGGGCATGAGGCGAGAGGACGAGCGACACATCTTGGAGGAAGGCGTGTTGGCGTCATCAGCAAATCGGCTTTGGAGTCGGGAGAGAAAATGATGATCAGAGGGTGGTGGTTGAGAGGGTGAGCTCTGAAGGCTCTGGAAGGCTCTCCAGAGTGGACCTGGTTCCGAGTCAGGGCTCAGCTGCGGTGGCTGCGTGGCTTGGGCAAGTAACTCTGCAGCAGGATTCTCAGCATCTCCGGTGTGCAATGGGGACAATTGTAGCACTTCCCTTATAAGGCTTTTATGAAGGTTAAATCAGACAGTGAATATAACGTACATACCACATGGTCTGAGACATTGTAAGTGTTCGAACAACAACAACAACAACAACCCACCACTTCAGCTAGCATTTCCGAGGACTAGCCAAGGTGTGACGGGAGCATACTTGGATCCCCAGCAGCTGCGTGGCCTGAGACAAGTCTCCTGGGCCATTCGAGTTGGTAAAATGGGGGTAGACTGAGGATTGAGGCTTTGGGTTGAGAGACGGTAACAGGTGTTCATATATTTTATAAGCTGTAACACAATGCACACCTGTGCACTTGCTCTTATTGAGCACCGACGGTATACTGGTCCAGAACCCAGATATGGGAGATGGGAAAGAGAGACATGGTCTCCTGCTCTCCGGGGTACCTGGCTGGCTGGGGGAGGCACCGTGACAGCTCAGACTGCCCCACGTGTGTGGTATCAACTAGGAAATGCAGGCCCTTGGTGCTGGGGGGAGAGCAAGCCTCTGCCTCCCTTCCTACGGCAGCGTGGGGCGGTTCACTGGGCATGAGAACGTGTCATGGGTCTCCTTCACCCCACATTTTACTCCCCCTCCTTTTTTTGGGTGAGAACATTTGAGTTCTGATCGCTTAGCAAGTTTCAGTGATACGATACAGCGGTCAACTGTAGCTACTGTGGTAGACATCAGCTCCTCAGACCTTGCTCAGCTTATAGCTGAAAGTTGTATCCTTTCACCAGCCTCTCCCCAGCTCCTCCCAACCCCAGCCCCTGGCCCCACTTCTCTACTTTCTGTTTCTATGAATTTAACTTTTTTTTTTTTTAAATAAAGATTCTACGTATAAATGACAGCAGGTGTCTTTGTCTTTCTCCATCTGGCTTATTTCAGCATCTTGTCCCCGGATTCATCCATGTTGTCATCAATGACAGGGTTTCTTTCATTTCAAAGGATGAATAATATTCCATTGTGTTCTCGCTCACTCTCTCTCTCAAATAAAGAAACAAAATCTTTAAAAAAGAAATATTCCATTGTGCATGCGCGGCAGCGTTCCCCCACCCCCACCCCACCCCCCGCTAGATGCCGCCCTCTAGTAGTGACTCTGGTTATCTGTTCTTTGATCCCAGGATTCTTATGAAAGAATGACATCAACCCCAACAGCTGCCATCTGTCTAGCACTTGCCATTGGTCTGGCGCCACACGGGTATCATGTCACCTAGCCCTCGTGTCAACCACAGACGGGGCATACAGCCAAGCCACCCATCTTACAGGCGAGGACACCGAAGCCTAGAGAGGCTCCATAGAGCTAGGATGTGGACCCGAATTCCTCCCCCACCCCGAATTTCAGCTCAGATTCTTCTCCCGGTTATCCAGCACTTCTTCTGCAGGTACTGCGTGCTGAGCCCTGCGCAGACGCAGTTGTGTTAAATCCTCAGACCATCCCTGTGAGGATGGTACTACTGTTAACCCATTTCACAGATGAGGCTACTGAGGTTCCACAAGCTTCAACAGCTTGCCCCCAGATACATCACTAAAGCAGCAGGGCAGGAGCTTGAACACGCTTCTTTCTCAGATCCAAACCCACGGTCTCCACCTCTTCCGTGTGCACAGGAGGGGCTCCCGGTGACCTTTTGCTCGCTGGGCTAGAGAGGAAGGGCACCAGGGTGCAGGGCGAAAGCAGCCCCATAGGGAAAACAGAGGCAAAGCCTTCTTTCAAAGCACCCCAAAGGAACCAGTTGTCTCCACCAAACTGATGAAAAATAGAGCCTGCCAGCCTGTCTGCCCAGCAGCCACGCCGAGATCGGAAACCACTTCCAGCAAGCCGGGTCTCTTCTGCTATTTATCTGTCTGCACTGTTCATCTGCCATGGATTTGCAAGGGCCCTTCCTGAACCCCTCTGGTGCCTGTCTGGCAGGGTAGCTGGCTCTTTGCCTCCATCACCCCTGGGGTTCTCCCCCACGTGACCGTAAGGCAGCCCTGCACCAGCTGCCTGCTCGGTGGTCTCCGAACCTGGATCCTGCATTAGTGGCACTGGGGGGCCTTAGTCTCCCTCTGCTCCCCACTGCACCTCTGACAATGTGGGGGCCGTGGAAGTTCTGGACCAAGTGGCTGGAACGCTGGTGGAACTCCTGCCCCTCCACTCACGCTCTGCCCTCCCTGCCCCAGGGGGTCAATCTCTAGGAATCGTGTCTCAGGCTCCCCTACTCTCCATGGTGGTTAGGAGACCCTGGCAGGAGACCAGAGTGGGAGGAGAGAGGGTTTGGGGTGTTTCCACCCAGGTTCGGCTGTGCCCTGATGTGGGGGGCCCCTCTCACACCCCAGTCCTTGTGGGGTTCTCTTCCCTGGTGCCTTCAGGCCTAGGGAGGTAACGTCCCCCTGCTGCGGCTGGTTCTAAGGTGTCTCCGCAGGCATTCCTCGTTTGCGCTTCAGTGAAGTCCCTGCATTCAGCCCTTCCTCAACGTCCCAGCTGGTAGGATTTCTGGCTCCTTCCAAGATCCCAAGTGATCCACAGAAACTCCTGGCTGCATGAAACACAAGCCATGGACAGAAATCGAAGCTCTCAGGGTAAAGCTGCCAGGGACCCAGGACAGAGTCATGTTCATTCCTGGTTAGAGGACACATGTCACGGTCCGTCTGCCACTCACCTTAGGTGGAATGTCTTTTCTTGATGGACAAACATGGATGCTGTTATAGCAACACTCTCTTGACAGCTGCTTTGTCTAGAAAGGTCTGAGGCTGGATTTGCACCTTCTGGATGGGAGACAGAACCTTCTGATGGGGAGGAGTCTTGGGTCACACAGCCCCCCACCGGGGCAATAGCCTTCCAGCATCCCTGGCTAGGCTGTGACCACAGACCTCAGGGAGCACCTCCGTGGGCGTGCTTTGCCTGCGTGTGATAGCAAGACCAATGAAAAGAGCTTGAATAGCTAGAAACGTCTTACCTCACCCAGAATGAGCAGTTGGAGGGTTGGCACAGTCATCGGCTCAGTGGAAGGAGGGCCCACAGCTGGCTTCTCAACTACCCTCTTGGCTTTCCCCTCATGGTCACAAGGTGGCTGCCACGGCTCCAGAAATGTTTAGGATTACCTGTGCACTGGTTTTCAACTGCGCTCTGAGGAACCCCTGGAGGCTAGGAGTGTGGAGCCAGAGCGGCCGTGCCATGTTTACCTGACTGATCTGCGTGTTGGTTTCTGCATCTATAAATTAATCTAAAATCTGCATCTAAAAATAATAATAGTAACTATCCACGAGGTTATTTTTAGAGTTAAATTAGAAAATCCACGTGAAGTGCTTAACACAGAGCCTGGCACAGAGGAAAGGCTCAAACCTTGTTGGCTAGTGTTATTGTTATTTATTATTTTATATAAGATATTTGAAATAAAAGTTCAGGGGCTAAAGCAGTTTCAAATGATTGGTCTTAGAGAGGGGCCAGGGGCCAAAGACTTGTGACCTGGCAACCAGGTGCCCCAGGGCAAACCCCAGCCTCCTCTTGCAGAATAGTCCTACCCATATGGGGCTCTTATGCCAACTTAAAGAACACCCCCAGCCCTGGGGCTGCATCCCCATGCCAGGGCACGTGACTGGGGGTCCGTCAGCCCAGTCTCAGCTCCCAGCTGCTCCTTGAGTTGGGGGCCCTTGCGCAGGGCACAGCCCGCCCATCTTCTGGGGTTTGGTTGGGTGGAGGTCACACAGCACCCCGCTTGTCCAGGGTGGTTGTGACTTGATATGGTGGTGAGGGAGCCAGGGTTTGGGACCTTCGTGTCCTTGTGAGGAGGGGTGAAACCGTAGGTCCAGTGAGGTGACGGGCCGGAAGTCACAGGTGATGGGGGTCGAGGGGCTGGGGAGGGGCCAGCAGGAGCCTGGGAAGGCCAGTGGGGAAGAGCTCTTGCCTGACCCCAGGGAGCCGGGGTGTCCAACTGCCACCCTCCACTGGGCCTCACCTCAGGGCTGACAGACCCACCTGCCACGGCCTTTTAGATGAGGCCTTTGACCCCTCGTTCCATCCAGGCTGCTGGACAAAGGGCGGTCTGGGAAGGGAAGCAGGAATGGAAAGGCCCCCCTACCTCCACCGGCGGCCCAGCCTCCCATCCACCCTCTCCAAAACGTCCAGAGAGCCGTCCTCCCCTCCTTCATGACCTGCAGTTCTAGAAACCAGATGTTGCTCTCTGGGTACTTTCTAGCCCTCTCTGGATGGGTTCCTTCGCCAGTGCTCACGCAAGATTTTCCAGACGTGCCTGATTATAAGAATCACCTGAGGCGATTGGAGTCACATAGCCATTGAGATCAAGGGAGGGAGTGGGCTATGGATCCCTTCTGACCCCGGGGCTAGATGCTGTGTGACCTCAGGCTAATGACTTAACTTCTCGGATTCCTTCTGAGACAAAATGGTGCCAATAGAGTACCTACCTCAGTGGGTCATTGTGAAGCCCAAGACCAAGCAGAGGAAACTTGTCACCTGCCGGGCAAGCATCAGGAGATGGCAGTGACTGTTATTCTTTTGTTGTTATTATTAATATCTGGGTGAACCCACGCCACACTAGGACCTGATTGAAGGGGGTGGGGGCCACAGAGCACCTACACCAGCCTCAAGGCCTACATTTTCCCCCTCCCATGGCCCCAGGATGAGAGTTTGGCCCTGTTTGCCCTTAGGGTCTGTTAATGCCATTAACTCTGGGGTCACACCCGTCCTGCCACACTCCACACGTCCCTTCCCCAGAGCCCCATTAGACAGCGTCTGCTTCTCCCGTCAGTGCTGCCCCACGTGCTGCCTCCTTTGGGGGGGGGGTGGGGAGTCAGTCCCACTTCAGGTGATGAACGGAGAGCTGCTGCAGGCCCTGGGGTGGGGGTGGGGGCGGGACAGGGAGTAGGTTGGGGGTGGGGCTCAGCTTGGACGGTTACCAGTCCAGGTTCTGCCCTTGGTGTTGGGCCAGCTGCGGAGCCCTGAACTCTCACCTGGGCTTTGCGGAGTTTGGGATGGGTTGCTGAGTGAGGAGCGCAAGGTAGGGGATATCAAGAGTCCCTGACAAGCCTCCACCTTCCTTCCCTTGGTCTGAGAGTAAGGGGTCCCAAGATCCAGAAACCAGATGTCTTCACAGCTCCACAGCACACGCCGGGTCTGAGGAGTCGCCCCACTGCCTCACCCCTGGTTGGATTTCGACAGGGAGAAGGACAGCCGGGAGGCAGCAGTGCTGGGTTAGCCTTGCTGCTGGGGCATGTTCAGACTCGACTTTCTCATCTGTACAATGGGGTCACAAAGCCCCCCAGGCGGACTCCCGGGAGGATGCATCCCACGGCCGGGGGATGGCACCCAGCAGGTCTCCTCTGGTGGGGAGCCCTCTTCTTCACACCCGCACCACACAAACCCCAGTCCGGGAGAACACCATGCGGTCCCCAGCCTCCCCCGCCCCCGTGCTGGCTTCCCCGGGCCCTCAGTCCTCAGCCCCACTCAGAAGTAAAGTTTCCCAGTGGCCATTTGAGTTACAGCCAGCATTGCAGCTGGATTTTTTCCCCCCTACTTAACCTCAAAATGGTTTCTATTCACCCGACTATTTCATTCATTTCATTCAGTCCAATAGGAACTTACTGAATACCCCCCCCACACGAGGCCCTCGGTTGTCATCTTTACAAACCTTTACTCGTTACACCGGACGGCTTCCTACAAGGCGAGTACCTTTATTATTCCCATTTGAAGATATGAGGTTAGAGGGCTTGCCCACGGCTCCCACGGTGAACAGCAGAGGGGGAACTTGAACCCAGAACCCAGACTGGCTGATGCCGAAGCCTGGTTCTCGGTGACCCACTCTGCCTTCATGAGATCGGATGCAGTCCCCCCCTGTAAAGACCTGCAAGGCTTGGAGTTTGGAAAGCTACACGCATTGCCTCTGAGGTCAGACCCGACCTCACCGCTGCTCTGGTCTGCGGGTCCTAGCCAGCTGATTTTCCCTTTGGCTACCAGTATGATTTTCACAATTCTGAACTACTCCCATGGTCTGGACCTCTTCCTTATGCTGGAGACAGATCCTTGGGTTGAGAATTTCCACAGTAAGGTGAAAGATCAGAGGGACATGTCCTCTTTGCTCCCACCCCTGCCCGGAGCTGTAGAAGTTACAAGCCCTCTGCGGGGACAGTGGAGAAGAGGGGAGCCGGACCTCTCGTGAGTCCACGAGCCACCATTCCTGCCATGTTTTTAGGATGCAGAGGAGGCAGAGGGAAAGCGTGCTTACCTGCCTGCGCCCTCAGACTTCCAAGCCTCCCGTTGGACAGGGGGCGAGCAACATGGGCAGAGTCAGACCGCCCGGGTTCAAATCCCAGCTTTGCCACTTACTAGCTGTGTGACCTCGGGCAAGTCCCATCGCCTGGCTGTGCCTTAGTGTCCCCATCCGTAAAATGGAGAGAATAGTGGCACTTCCCTCATAAAACTATTGTGAGGGATCATTGAATTTGTGCCCAGCGAGGAGTTATTCACCGTCCGCTCTCTGGTGCGGGGGCAACAGACCCCCTGGGCATCTCTCTGATGCTGGCCTAAACAGAGGCTCTGCAGGTCCAACTGAGACAAGGTGATGTGTGTCCACGAGCTTCGTGGAGCCCCCCGGCCATCTGGAGACCGCTCTGGCTTCAGCGATATCTCTCCATCAAATACGGGTTCTTACTCAGAACTGGGCCTGACCAAAGCCCAGGGAATTGTGCTCCTGCTTTTCCTCTCAAGCTTCAGATTTTGCTTCCTGTTTCCTGCCATCACCGTCACGGTGGTGAAAAGAGTCCTGGATTTAGACTCAAGTCGTGGCCTCCAAGCAGACTTCCCGACACCCGGGTTGGTTCTCTTCCCTCTCCACTGGGCTGACTCCAAACCTGCATGATGGGGACTCCCCGTTCTTACCCCGGTGGGGTGGGCTTCTCTGCCAGGGCCCCCTCCCACTGTACCCTCTCGAAACAACAAACTGACACCTTGCTCTTTCCCACCTTTATGCCTCTCCTCATTCTTAGAGCTCCCTTTCTCCTTTTGTGCGTTCATCACCTTTCTAGACTTGCTCAGCTCGGGGGCCGTCTCCTCCTTCAAACCTTTCCTCAATTGCACAGAGAAGACATAGGCTCAAGATACACTCAGGATTCTGTTGGTTGCAAGTGACAGAAGTGCAAATCAAACCAGGTGAAACCATAACGGGACCTCTTTATTCGTGTATTGAAAATGTCAGCATGCTGGGCTTCAGGCACGGTTGGATCCAGGGGTCATAACTATGCTCCTTGCATTCAGTTCTGGCTGTCTCTCAGTTCTGCTTCCCTCTGGGCTGGGGCTTCTCACCCAGAGGCCAGAGAGCCCCTGGCACGTCCAGGCTGACATGTTACATGCTCTTGGCAATCTTGGTGGAAGTGCAACTTCCCTTTTCTGAGTTAAATTCCAGAAGGGTTTGGGTGGTTTTTTTTGTTTTGTTTTGTTTTGTTTTGTTTTGTTTTTTCCTATATTAGACCTAGAGTCACAGGTCCAGTTGGATTAGTCATGATCCTTCCTGCATGACACCTTCTTGTCATGGGTTCATGAACACTTCTCCTTTGTTTGTTTATTTATATAAATAAACACTTGGGACCTGATCATTCAAGAGGAGAGTCAGAACATTTATTTTAAAATGTGCACGTCTGTGGGCTTCTCTCCTATTCTACTGTCAGCCCCCCTCTATCCAAGAAAGCCACCAGAGAGAAATTCATTTGTTATTACTTTCAAAGCATATACATGTATTTCTTTCATGGAAAAAAGAGTTCGAGAAAAAAACTTCAAGCCAGATAAGTGTAGGTACATCGACAGAATGAGTAGCAATTGGTCCGTGTGTGCTGCCTTGGAAAGGTGTCCCCAACACATTATCTAGAGTAAAGACGAGTTGTAGAACAGTATTGATAGCATATGATCTAAGTTTGGTAAAAGAAAAAAAATAAGCGAGTGGATGGGGTGTTCGGCAACAATGTGGAGAAGGCACACGGGGAGTTCTGAGTGACGGCAGCGGCCTCTGGTTCGCAGGAGAGAACAGAGACGCCGCACTCCGTACTGCGTGGAGCCCTCTTGACAGTCAGTGTGCCTTAGCCATAAAGCGAAAATGTGGAAAGAAGGAAATAAATGTGAAGCAACTGTGATTTTTTAAAAAGATTTTATGTATTTATTTGGGGAGGGCAGGGGCAGAGAGAGAGAGGGAGAAGCAGACTCCCCGCGGGGCTGGATTCCAGGCCCCTGGGATCACAACCCGAGCCGAAGGCAGATGCCTAACCATCTGAGCCACCCAGGTGCCCCAGCAAATGTGATGGTTTTTATTCCCATCAGGAAGGAGTGTGACACCCAGAACCATGCTCCCCGCCCTGCCCTGCCCTTCCCGTCTGCCTGGACTTGCGCAGGAATTCCCACTCGCCCCCCAGGAGATGGGATGGTAGACGTGATCCATTTCTGGCTGGGCCTTACATCCCAGTGGCCTCTGTTGAGGGGTCCTGAAGGTGGGGCTAAAGTCATCCTGAGCAATTTCCTGACTCAGAGATGAGCTGGCTCCTGAGCCAAAAAAGCCTTGTGCTTTGCTGTCTCCATGGCAAGTTCTGTAACTGAGAGCAGACAGGTCCAGGTGGGCCCAAGCAAGACATCCTCTGTGAGTGGTGATGTGAGGGGTATCAGAGAGCACCCCCAACAGCACGTCTCCAGGTATTCATTCATTCACCCACCGAGTGTGTGCTGAGCTCCCAACAATATTAGCTCAATTCTCACCACTTCATAAGTGTTCTGCAAACTGGTTCTCCATCCCCTCATACCCGACACCATCTTTTTATGTTAAAATTATGTAATATCCTCTTTAAAACTCCGAAATGACTCCCTTGGATCCTGTAACCTATCTACACACATGATTTTTTAAATAACCATATAAAATGCCCCAACTAGGATATAAAGGAGATGTATAAAGAAACTTATATGAAATCGAATCTGTCGGAACAAGTACGCATTCAGGCCCAGCTGCTCCGGAAGACATAAGGAAGGTGTCAGGAGCTCGAGCCCGGCGCAGACCCCTCACAAGGGTGACGGCTACAGGTGCACAGGAACGTGGGGCGCAGAGTGGGGACGCCACCACTCCCACAGTGTCTCCGTCCAAAACTGTGAGCAGTTCCTGGCACGTTCCAAATAGAGCTAAATACAGACTTCTCGTTTTTGTCTTTACTCAGTTGCACTTCTGGAAAATTCAGTGTTTATTCTAACTGTGCAAAATGCTTGATATTCTATGTAAAGCAGAGCCGGAGTCTAGAGTCCTATCATTATAAACATCTTTTCTCCCCTGCATGCATGTCTAGCAGGACACGTGGCAGTCATGTGGGTTATGGAGCGATTCCCCACTGGGCGGGACTCTTCCCCTCTTTGCTCATCCCTGCCTTCCCCGGTCCACTGCCCACTCAATCCAGCGGTTCTCCCCAATTGACCCCACTGTTGGGAGGATCCAGAATGCCCCCGTCCATTTCCAAAACATCCCCTGGGGTCATGCCACCCAATGATTCATGCCATTGAATCATCTCAACAAGCTGATATAAGAGATACTAACATATCCCCATTTTACAGATGAGGAAACTGAGGCCATGCAGGTGGGAGCTGCTGAGCTGGGACCCCTACCTGAGTTTGTCTTAAGTCTACCCAGTTTGCTCCACTGCTTTCCCTCCTGTCTCTCAGCCTGGGCTGGCACCCGGGACACAGATATGGAAAGGCATCCCTCCAGAGAGGACACTGACCCCTCCACGTCAGCATGTCGAGACAACGGACAGGGGCACATGTGAGGTGCCGGGGACCTGCGGCGCAGGGGTGATCACAGAGTAAGAGCTCAACAAGAATGAGGCGGATGCACGGTGGGGGGATGGCATTTGGGGCGGGGGAAAGGCCCGAGTAAAGGCGTAGAGGACAAGGGAGCTTGCTGTGCTTCTTGTGAGGGGCAAGGTGAGGGGGTGGCAGGGACCTGGGCTTGCACGGGAGGCTGTGATGTCACCGTGACATGACCGAGAGGCCTGGCGAAGCACCGTGGTTCTAGTTGGGTCTAATGGGGAGCCGTGGGAGTTTTGTGAGCAGGGTATCTCCACGAAGGTGTTGGTTCCAGAACAATCCCTGGGAACAGAGAGGAAGATGGGGACATGAGCTATGGGACCAGGGAGGGGTGTCTGCCATCTGGGCTGGGGATGCAGGTGGCAGTGTGATGGCAGAGCCGTTTCAGAGACAGAGGTCTCAGCCTCGCGACCGAGGGGCTGGGAGGCCCGACGGGGAGCAGCCTCGAATGACCGGGGACAGCAGGTAATGGCTGGAGGGGAAGCCAAGTCAGGCAGGACTAGTCTGGATCAGGACATTGTGATGGTGAACTCTTTCTCCTCCCGGTGCCTCACCCCGTGGTCATCCTTCAAGTCACAGGGGGTCATGGGCACTTCTCCCTGAGCCCCCGGTGGGAAAGGGAGCTGTCGGGCTCTTAGTGGGAGCCCAGGGTCGGGGTGGGGTTGGGGGTGTCTGTGGGCCTTTCCCCCACCTGCTGCAAGAGGACGGTGGGAGGGAGCTCCTCTATCCTTGCTCCGTGTGCGTGCATGCGTGTGTGTGTGTGTGTGTGTGTGTGTGTACACGTTTGTATGTGTGTGCCTGTGTGTGTCTGTGTTTCTGTGTGTGTATGTGTATGCCTGTGTGTGTGCCTCTGTGTGTCTCTGTGTGTGCCTGTGTGTGCCTGTGTGTGCCTGTGCGTGTCTGTGTGTGTGCCTCTGTGTGTGTGTGTGTCTTTGTATATTGCTGTGTGTGTCTGTGTGTCTGTCTCTGTGCGTGCGTATCTCTGTGTGTGTGGGGAGGTGTTGGGGGTGGCAGCGGGGAGGCAGCCCGGGTCTTTCCTGGAAGCCAGAGGCAGGAGACCAGAGGCAGACAATTCCCAGGCCCAGGGGAGGAAGTGCCAGACCTGAGCTCAGCAGTTTGGAGAGGCGCCTGCTACCCCACCCCTGCCCGTGCCCTGCCCGAGGTCCTGCAGGTCTGGCCAGCACCCCCTCTCCCCTCCCCACACAGCTCCTCAGAGGATTCTGTGCTTTAACGCTAGAAGCTAACCGCCCTTGGCTATGCTGTGACTTCCACTGTCTCCCTTAACCCCACACCAGCTCTGGGACCTATCTCCCAGATGGGGAAACTGAGGCCAAGGGAGGCTGTGACTCACCCAGGGATACAGACTAGGCAGAGGCAACATATACCGTCATCGCCATCCCAGCCCCATGTGCGGGCGTCCCTTACCTGGGCCCCCTGCAGTGGCAGAGGGACCTGGCCGGATGGGGGCCCTTCAGCCCTAGAACGGTCTGCCTTGACCCAGAACCTCCAAGAACCTTGCTCCCACCATCACAAACCCTCTCAGGAGGGCCCGCCTTTTTCTCCCTATGTCCTTGGGCAGAAAATGCACCAGGGGGCAGATAAGGAGAAAGCAGGGGGAGGCCTCTGTGGACTGGGGGCTTTGGCCGCCCACACACGGGGCAGAAGAATAGAAGGAAATGGCCAGAGAGAGGCAAGTGTCTGCGGGGGTGGGGGCAGAGAGGTTATCGTCTATAAATAACCCTATCTCCAGGGTCCCTCCAGGAGAGGCACAGAAGGGGGTCAGGCCAGAAGGTCTGGTCTCCGAGGCCAGGGGTGGGGCCAGTGGTCATTAGTGTTGGCCTGCGATTTGGATCAAAGGGCCAGAGGATAATGGCCTGACCCAAGATCCGCCCCCCTGCCTCCTGCTAGAGGTAGCTGCTCTGACCCTATAGCTGGCCAGGCAGATGGTGTATTCTCGAATCTTCCACACATTCTTGGATCCATTCATGCATCCACCCATTCACTCAGTCATGCCCGCATTCAACCGTCCCTTCACCCCACCCCCTCATCTATCCATCTACCTACCCTGCCCTCCCTGCCGCTGAGCCTCCCCACTGGCTGTTCCTTCTGTCCACCACGCATTCCGTCCCTCTTCACCTTGCTCCCTGGGCCGTTAGGTCCCAGCCTAGATGCACCATTCTCCGGGAAGCCTTGTCAGACCCTCAAGGCCGGGAGAAGGAGTGTGCCCGGGGACTCCCACCGCCCTGGCCTTCCCTTTCTGTGGCTCTTAATCCCGATTCTCCTTGTGGCTTGCTTCCATCCCCAGCTGTCTGGGGGAGCTGATGTTTCTGTCCTGGGTAGCATGCACGGCAAAGCCTGGCACCTGGGAAGCACTTCATAAATTCGTTTGGCATCGTTATGTTCATATCTGTCTCCTCTCCCTCCTTCCTTCTTCCCATCTCCCTTCCAGGGCTTCCTGAACAGTGGCCTGAGCCAGGCCTGACGTTTGCCAGTGCCCTTGAGGACGGCTGAGCCTGGTGTGCAAGGAGATGAGAGGGAGGAGAGGGGAGCATGGGCTGGTGCACAAATCACATGACACTAGGGAGAAAGAGAGAGAACTCCTGGGACTCGGAGGGAGTGAGCTCTCAGTTGCGGGGGAGGGGATGGGGAGGTAATGAGGGTGGGCTTCACAGAGGAGGCGGCCCTCGAGCCAGGACCTGACTGCGTGGAGATGGCAGTAGGCGGAGACACACAGGTGGCGAAGCTCAGGATGGCGTTAAGAAGTGGGGCAGGTCTGAAGGGAGCCTTCCTGACACCAAGGAGGGCATGGGGAGAGTGAGGAAGCAATCGTGAGGTGGAGGGGGAGACAGAGAGGGAGAGACAGACAGTCAGGCAGAGAAATGAGGAGATGAGGGAGGGGAGACCAGACAACATGACAGGGACACAAAGACAGACAGTGGGCCATCCCGAGACCCCGTTCCACACCCAGTTGTGTGCTGGGGAGGTCAGAGGACGGTACAGGTGGCTGAATGTAGCACGTCCTGCCCCTGAGAGCGTGGACAGACGCCTGGCTCGTAACGTCCTCAAGACAAATGGTCATGGTCATAAGGCCTCGGGAGCCGATGACTCGTGGCTGGAGGCTGCGGCCGGTGCGCATGGTGGAAGGTATGGCCCACGAGGACAGCCGTGGCAGGGCAGCCCTGGCCCCACGGACGGAGTGCCGGAGCCAGGGCCGGAGCCCCAGGGCCTGCTGGCTGCCTGGACACCCCGGACGCAGAGGGGCTCTTCTCCAACAGAGAGGCCTCCCCGTCCAAGCCTCTGGCTGGCCTGCGCCCTCCGCCTACCCACTCGTTCCTTCCTCTCCGGGCTTCGGGAGGGAGGTGCCCTGTCTCAGAAGGGTGGGCTTCCCGAGATGAGCGGGGGCAGCAGGAGCGAGAGCCTTGAGGTCACTCGGAAGCTGAAGCTGCGGTCCCTGTGGTCTGCGGCTGGGGGCTGTCCTCGGTTCTTGCCACGTGGGCCTGTCCCGCATGGCCCTGTCCCGCGTGGCCCTGTCCCGAGTGGCCCTGTCCCATGTGGCCGCTTGCTTCCTCAAAGTCGGCAAGCCCGGAAGGCAGAAGAGTCTCCTCGCAGGATGGAACCCGCAAGCTTTTGTAACCTAATCAGGGAAATGTCATCGCGCAGCGCTGTGGTGTCCTCTTGGTCAGGAGTGGGTTACACGGTGGACAGGAAGGGTCGAGGCCATGCGCCCCGGGAACAGACCACGGGTGCCGTCTTTGAGGCCACCTGCCACACCTCTAGTTTATTGCTGTGGGAAAGCAACCATGGGGAGTTAGTCACCCAAAGTCCCAGCTAATCCGTGACAGGGCCAGGGCTTGGATGTGACTTTGCTGAATCTCCAGTCCACAGCGATACGGAGCCTAGGCTCTGACAAAAGATGGGCTCCACTGTAGGCTAGGGCTTGACCTTGGGCAAGTTAGTTACCACTTAAGCCTCAGTTTCTTCCTCTGTAAAGTGGGTAACAACAACAATAATGATATACAGCCTCATTCAGCACTTTCTGTAAGTCTTTTCAGGAATTAATTCACCTTATTCTTGCAAGCTCTTGCCGTGTGAGCCTTTCTATTCTGCCCACAGCAAATCACACCACGTCATTCCCTTACTCGAACTTGACAATGGCCTCCCCTCCCACTGGAGGTGAAAGCCAGAGCCTTCTCCCTGGCCTTGGGGGACCTGCCTGATCCGTCTCCCGCTCACTTCCTTCCAGCCACGCTGGCTCCTGGCTCTTTCTCAAACACGCCAAGCACGTTCTCCTCTTGGGCCCCTGCGTGCCTGGCTCCCCCGGCCTGGAATCCTGTTGCCCTGAGAAAGCTCTCTCTCTCTTCATGTAGGTCTCTGCTCAAGGGTCGTGTCCCAGAGAGGCCCTCCTGGACCCCATTTTAGATACCACCCTCTTTCATTTGCTATCCTCTTATCCTGCTCTTCTTGTCATCATAGTACCTGACATCATGTCCTATAAACACCGGCTTATCTATTTATTGTCTCCCTCCCTCACTGGACTGTCAACTCCATTGGACTGTCAACTCCGTGAGGCCAGGGACTTTGTTTTGTTCACCACCAGATCACTGGCACCCAGAATAATGCCTGACCTACGTAAAGGCACTTGGTAACTATTTGTTGAAAGAGAGAGAGAGAGAGAGAGAGAAAGAAAGAAAGAAAGAAAGAAAGAAAGAAAGAAAGAAAGAAAGAAAGAAAGAAAGAAAGAAAGAAAGGAAGAAAGAAGGAAGGGTGAATGAAAGCATGGCCAACCAGGGGCATGGCCGTGAAAGGCATCTCTGACCGTCCTGTCCATCTCCTGGCCTCACTTCCCCTCCACTCTTTGCCTCTCCCTCTGAGGGACCAATAAGGATAAGAAAGCATCCTCTGCGAATAGCTAAAAAGAAATCCCCCTGTTGATGCTCAGAGCAGGGACACAGTCGGCCCCCCAAAGGGCAGAAACTGCTCTGGGGCCTTCCACCTGTCAGCCCTGGCTGCCCTCAGCCACCATGCCTGATGCCGGCCCGAAGACCGGTCCATCCCACCAGCTTCCCTCACCCCCAGGAACCGCTAATTCCCTTGCTGCCAATGGCCCATTCAGCTGTCATCACTCCCGGCTGAGATGCCACCTGGTAGGCAAGACCATAAATCCAGGGACAACAGGGCACCACCACCAGCCAGGCCTCCAGGCTTTACCCAGCAGAGCAGACAGGAGCCAGGAGCCAAAGGCACATTCCTTGTCCTCCGGAGCATATTCTCCCTGAGTCCGACTAGCAGGGACTCCTCTCTGGGTTAGGATTTTTGTTTGTAAAGTAGTATCTCTTTTATGGTCTTTTGATTTTGTGTAAACAATTCAGTCCGGTGGAGTAGAGGCTTCAGTCGTCGTAGCGACGGAGAACACAAGAATAAACAACGCGAATGTGAATCCAAAGTCCAACAGCTCATGTTTACGGAGCTGTCACGGGTGTTCCGCGCTCCCGTGTGTCCCCTTGAAGTTCATGTTGAAGTCCTAGCCTCCAGCGCCTCAGAACGGGACTGTCTTGAGAGACACAGTCTTTGAAGAGGTATTTAATGTAAAAATAAGTTATTAGAATGGGCCCTAAGCCAATATGACTGATGTCCTTATAGGAACAGGAGATTAGGCGATTAGGACATAGACATGCATGGACGGTGTGAGGACACAGGGAGAGGCGGCCATCGGCAAGCCAAGGGCAGAGGCCTCAGAAGAAACCCTGCCCACACTTTGACCTTGGACGTCTAGTCTCCAGAATTCTGAGAAAATAAATTTCTGTTGTTTAAGTTGGTCAGTCTGTGGCCCTTTCTTATGGCAGCCCAAGCAGACGAAGATGCCAGGCATGGAGCTAGGGCCTAGGTGCAATTGCATCCAATGGGATGCAAGGAGAAATCTGAGAGCTGCTTCTAGAAGGTTCTTCTGCCTCTTAAAAAGGAACAGCAGGAGGAAGAGGCCCACCCTCTTTCTGGACTTCTATTTCTATGAGGAAATAAAACTCCCCTAGACTTTAGGCCGCTTTCTGTTGGGCTCCTTGTGCTTCGTATCCACACTGATGTGGCACCCAAGGATGGAGGGAGGCCCTGGTCACTGCTGAGGCTCAGACAGGTGGAGACGTGTCCCAGATCACCCAAGTGAGTGGGTTGCTGAGACTTGGGCCCGTCTTTCCACTCCAAAGTTCAAGCCCTTGACATTTTGGGTGGGACACGATCTCTGTAATCTGAAACCATTTGACCTCCCAGCTGCCAAAGGAGGCAAGGAGGACACACTAGGCCCGGAAGTGGATGCCTGATGGAAGCGGTCATGGGCTCAGGGAGACCCAGGACTTGATCAGAGCCTGGATGGACGAGGCTGCCTCCAGAGGCCGTGAGCCTCAGTTTCCCTGTAATGCACAATACAAATGACAATAGCGCCCACCTCTTTGGCTTGTCGTAGGGTTTACTGAGAAAAATACAAAATGTGCGGCGAGCAGCACAGGCCCTAGCTACGACAGGACTGCGACATCCCTCTCTCCTCCGTGTCCTCCAGGCCCAACTTGGGCCCAGCCTCCGTCCTCCTGGATCAGCACCTCAGCTGCAAATTGGCTTTGGAAATAGCTCGTAGCCCTTCGATGACAGGGATTCGTCTCCGGGAGCAAAGCCGCTCTGCGATGTAGCATATTGAACCCCAGGAGCTCCACAGGCAGGGTCGGAATTCAGGGCAACGGTCGCTCTGCGTTCCCCGCACAGCCGGCCAGGCCCCTTGCTGTCTCCTCACCGTGTCAGCCTGGCTGATCGGCGCTGGTCGCTGGGCCAGGGTTACAAGAGGTGCGGCTGGAGATGGTGGCCCTCCCTACCGCTGCTGTTTATCCAGCGCCCACCGTGCTCATCGCCTCCTTCACTCGTGCCACCCGCCTAGTGGGAGGTACCCTGGCCCAGAAGAGGAGACTGAGGTTCAGAGTGGCCAGGTCATTTTTCCACCGTAAGCAGCCTCATCATAAGCTCGCCCCAGACCTCTCTAGATTCAGAGCCTGCAGTTTTTCCACTCTCCCACGCACGCTGGAAAGCAGTCACTTTAGTTCTCTTCTAAGAATCCCGTTCACACCCCTTGCACAGAAAATGCTTTGGGGAAAGGTCGGTCTAGAGAAGGGGAATGTGGGAGAGAGGCTATCCGGAACCTTCAGCACAAACCCACCCAGACAAGGCCGCTTCCTCACCAGGAGGGCCCGGGGAGAGCGGAGAACCGGAAGTGGATGGACTCTGGACTTTGAAAGTCTCATCAGGGTGGGAGGCACTCAGGTCCTGGGAGGGTAGATCTGCGGGGAGAGGGGGTGGGGGGAGACAAAAAGATCATCTCCGCCCATGCTTCCAGCCAGAAGGAATTCTCCAGGCTGCGGGAGGGGAGACAAGGAGAGAACAGTGAGGGAGCTGACGCAGGCCCGGCTGTGAGGGTCCAGGGCAGAAAGTGGAAAGCTCTCTGGACCCCACGCAGCCACTGAACTACGTCAGGGAATTGGGAGTTGGCAAAACTGCGGGGAGAGCTGGAGCAGGACCGTCAAGGGGGCTGCCGGGACTTGGGTTGGGGAGACCATAACCATCTCTGTGATTTGGGCCCGCGGTCCCCACAGCTGCCACCCCCGTGAGGCTGGTGGCCGCCTCTTCTCGTCTTCCCTCCATACCTTGCGCGGGCGCCCTGACCTGCAGAGAGCCGCAGGCCCCGGAATCCCAGCCGCGGGGGAGTCTGGGAATCTGATTTTGTGGCTTTCCAACTTGCCTCCAAGGAAGGAGATGGAGAGAGCCCATCTGAGAATCTGTCACATCAGCTGACAGGAGGTTAAGCCTGTGGGGGTTTAGGCTTTTCACAGATCAGAATGTCCGGAGGGAGGGATGGCTGGTGTTGGGCTAATGTCATGACAACGTGATGGCAGTCAGAGCGGCCAGCCTCTCTGATCCTCTTGACTTTTCCCTTATGGTGGCAAGGTGGGGGATGGGCATGGTTGGGGTGGGGGTGCCAGCCAAGGGTGTCGGCCACAAGAGCTGAGAAGCCAGAAAAAGATTAGAAAAATCTGGAATGTCTTCCATCTTTACCCGCCCACCCCACATTTAAATCCTTTAAAGCCACCAAATCCTGTCCACTTGAATGCCATGATATCCTCTCAGTTTATGCCCCGCTTGTCAGCCCTTCTGCGTGGCCTCGGTCTGGGCTGTAAAGGCCTGGGTACCGCGACAGCCTACTGAGTGGTCTCCGGGCTCCTGTCAGTCCACGTTCACCCGGCGAAGTTCATCAGGTCCCGGGACGTGTCAGGCAGGACCTGGGCACTTGGGATATTTCCGTCCTGCCCTCATGGAGCTTATATTCGCATAGGGGAGGGGAAAACACAAACCGTCACCCCCACAAGTGAGCCACACAGGTGTGAGGCAGTGATCCCACTGCGTAAAAGTACAGAGAGACATTGGGATGGGGGAGGGTGGAGGTGGGGTACAATTTTAAATTGGGGGGCTGTTATGGGTGGAATCGTGTCTCCCCGCAAATTTCATTGGTACCAGAGCGTGGGACCTTGTTGTAATTCGTTTAGTCCAGATGAGGCCATCCTGGGAGCGGGTGGGCCCCTATTGCATCCTTACGAAAAGGGGCGATCTGGACCCCGCCAAGCACATGGGGAGAGCGCCTCGTGGAAGAGGAAGGCAGAGAGCCACAAGCCAAGGAATAGCGAAGACGACCCGCAAACCCCCAGCAGCGGGAGCAGACCATGCAACGGCGTTCTCCCTCCCAGCCCTCAGAAACAGCTAACCCTGGCAATACCTAGATTTAGGACTTGAGCCTCCAGAGCTGTGAGACAACAGATTTCTGTCATTTAAGTCCCCCTCCCCGCCCTAGAAAACTAATACAGTGACCAGGAGGGGCTCGTTGAGAAGATGACTTTTGAGCGAAGGTGCACAGGAAATGGTGGTGAAGGCCACGAGGCCGTCTGGGGGCAGAGCACGCTGGGCAGTGGGAAACGCTGGTGCAAAGGCCCTGAGGCAGGCAGTTGCCTGAAGCATTTGAAGAAGAGTAAAGAGGCCAGAGTGTTGTAAGTGAGAGGGTGCAGACTTGTAGGAGAGGCAATCGGGGACGTGCGGGGTGAGAGGGTAGACCCCGCAGGACCCTTGGGCCATTACACAGACTTAAGCTTTTACCCAGCGTCAGATGGAAACATCTCGGAGCTTAGAGTTGAAGAGTGACAAGATGTGACTCCCATTTTAACAGGATCACTGTGGCTGCTGGATAAGAGGAGACTGAGGGGAAGGGGAGGCATGGGGAGGGGGCAGCAGAAAGTTAGGGGCTGTGGCAGTAGGCCCGGCAAGAGGTGAGGGTGCCTTGGCGGGGGGAGGTGGAGGTGGGGAGATGCGGTTGGATTCCAGGCACGTTTTGAAAGTGCAACTAACAGGATTTCCTCACGCATCAGATGTAGGGGCGAGAGAGAGAGAGAGAGAGAGAGAGAGATGAGTCAAGGATGACGTCAGGGTTTTGGCCTGAGCTAGTGGCAGGACAGCGTTGCCATCAGCTGGAGAGAGAAGGCCACGGCTCTTCCTGCTTCTTGCAGCTTTGCGGGGGAGGTGAGGAAGACCAACAGGTCAGCTCTGGACATGCCACCCTTACAACTTCGAACTCCCGCTCGTCCTCCAAACAGCTGCCAGAGTTTCGTTTCTTTAAAAAGCAAGCACACAAACAAAACCCTTAGTTGGCTGAGGCATGAAGTCCCAACTCTTTGGCATGGATGGAAGGGTCTTTAATAAAACCTGCCTGGAAACTTCTTTGCAGTCCTTCTGCCCTGACCGCCTCCAGGTGCCTTGTGCCTCCAGGCTCCACTGAACGTCTGCAGCCCGTTCATTCACCCTTTCACTCCCTCCTTCAGCGTTTGTTTACCATGTCTTCTGCCTGAAGGAGGCATGGGGGCTACAGCCCTCACGGAGCTCCTGTTACCGGCACTGTGACATTCTCCCAGACCCCAGTGCCTTTGCATAAGCTGAAGTCATTTGCACTCAATCCCCAGTCACTCTCTTTCTCCTATCCCTATTCACCTTCTAGGGCCAGCCATTATTTTGCCCTCTGGGGGAACTTTTGGATGCCCTAGACTCAGGCAGCTTGGTGTTTCTAGAGTCTTCTATCCCTCTCATCTGTGGGGGCTTCTCAAAGGTAGAGACCTATCTTTATTCAGCCCTCTATCTGCAAATGTTTGAATGAATGAATGAATGAATGAATGACTACAGGCACGAATGTTAGCAAGGATTCAGCTGCTTTCATCTACGCTTGGCTAATGGTGTCCTGGTCATGAATCCAGCCAAGATGAGGGAGCCATGGGTCTAACTTCCTTTGAAGGAAGTCCTTCAAATGTCCTTTTGAAGGTTGATTGGCCTCCTAGAGAATTATGGTGGATCCTCCAGGCTGGGGTCCCTTGGAGATGGGGTGAGAGGCCTGTTGCGGGGGGGGGCCGGGGGGACAGGAGCCAGGGAGGTGTTTCTGGTCCCAGTTAGTCCAAGCCACCACTGCCAGCCATCCCCTGTGGCCTCTGAGGAGAGCCGCGGTAACCATGGCAACCAGGCACTCCAGCCAGGAGTGGAACGAAGCCAGGAGCCAGGACCACGGAGAGGCCTGCGGGCCAGGCTGGGCTCCAGGGCTACTCTGTGTGGGGGGGAGGTGGGGGGGAGACAGAAGGCAACAGGGGGTGTCCTAGAGACCAGAGTGAACAGGCTAGGGGGAAGGGGGGATGTGTAAGGCACAGAGTCAGGGTTCTGAGTTGATTCCCTGTCCTCGTGCTTCACACCAGCGAGGCGGGCTCCCAAGTCTGGGGACTCGAGCCCCCTGCCCGGGTGCAGGACCTTGAGACAGCCCTTGTCTGCTCCAGGATAGGTCATCCGCACTCAGGCAGGGGGTCCCAGGGCCCCGGGGCATGGGTCTGGGCTGTTGGGTGGGGACCGCCAGGAACAGCGATGGCAGGAACGGCAGGAACAGGTCGGCTGCTGGAAGCGTCTCCAGGCGGCTCCGCGCCCAGGGTCTTCCATATGTCCCTGTGCATGTGTTTCACAACCTGCCTCTGAACCAGGGGCTGCGTTTACACCCAGGGCGGGGGACAGCCTCTCCTTGGGGAGAGGGAGCCGGCAGGGTTTCGCGTTTCAAGGTGGTGTTGCCATCTTGCCAGGTTGGGATTCCCAGGCAACCTGCACTCCAGCTCAGCGGAAAAAAGCGCTACTGTTTTGCAGCTAAAAGATAAATTCCTCCCAGACCATGGTGCCAGGAAAGAAATTTTTCTCTTTCGGAAGAACTCAACATGCTTCCCCTGCCAAGACAAATGAGAGCTATAGAACCCAGCATCTCCTTTTTGCTTTGGCTGCTGGGAAGCTCAGCTCTGCATGGCAGTGATTAATGCGTTTAGAAATAGCTTCGAATCCATGGATTCTTCACTTGAAGGGCATGGATGCCCAGGGCTTCGTAGAACCCCTGAACTCGTACGCAAAACTGTGGTCTTGGGAGGCTCCGACTGCTAAAACAAAGTGCCACCGACTGGGTGCCTTAATCAACATATGTTTATTCTTCATGGTTCTGGAAGGTGGGAAGTCCAAGGTCAAGTTCCCGGCAGATTTGCAAATGGCTGCGTTTTCACTGGATCTTCACATGGTGGAAAGAGGAAGCTCTGGGTCCCTTTCTCTTCTTGTAGGAGCACTAACCCCATCATAGGGATTATACCCTCCAGACTTCCCTACTAATCACCTTCCAAAGGCCCCACCTCCAAACACCAGCGTGTTGGAGGTTAGGGCTTTGACATAGGCATTTGGCGGGGAGAGGGGTGGACACGAACATTCGGTCCATCGCAATCATCTATATGCATGTATTTCTGGGGAGGGGGTCCTCTGCTTTCTCAAGGTCCTCACAGATGTTCATCACCTTGCAAAGGGTAAGAAAAGGGGGCAGCCTGGATTAAGCTCTCAATATCCCGTCTGTTGGGTCAAGCCCCATCCAGTATCCCCCTGTTGCAGAGGCTGCTGGTGGGGCCTCCAATTCCTGTCCTCTTCCTCCACAGCAACGCAACTGCAGGTGTGCACGTGGCTTCCGAGGTGGCTGAATTTCCCCTCCTTCTCTGCCCCTGGACGTGGCCGCTGAACAAGTTCTGACCAAAAGGCTGTGAGTGGAAGTCACAGTGGTACTCCCAGGTCGTGCCTCAAGACCCTGGGTGGACCTTTCCCGCGTTCTCTTGCCCCTTCTCACTGGCTAGAACCTGGTGGTGCCAGGGTTTCCTTTTCAAACGACAATGACTTTGGTGGAAAAGCTTTAGAAGAGGCTTGTTGATCTTGGAGCAATTACATGAGGGAGAAATGCATCCGTATAGGATTTCACTGTAGTTTGGGGTCGGCTAAGCTTTACCCCATCAAATGTGCCGTCCTTGAGTTCCCACAGCAGAAGCACACATTTCAAACCCGAGCCACCTACTTCCCGGGGCTATCTAGCATGGTGGGAAGGTGCCCCTGTCCCCAGCATGACCACCCACACAGCCTTTGCCCGTGGCTGGACTTGCAACATCCTAACCTTCCAGTCCTCCCGGCTCTTCCCTTCCCCAGCAATAGATTGTCACCTTCCCATCGGGCCCTTGCTCATGTTCCCCCACCCTGAAATCCCTCTGAGTACCAGGTTTCCCCATCAAAGCTCCGTGTAATGGTTGAGGGTGCAAAGTTTGGGCTCAGTCCGGCCAAAGTCCTGACTCTACTCTGCATGGATGTTGTGACCTCAGGAAGCTCATTGGACCCCTCTGAGCCTCTGTCTCCTCATCTTTAAGTAGAGGGTGATAAAGATAAAAAGGGTGATAAAGCCCCACTACACAGGGCTTTAAGGGAGTTGACATCCGTATGCACGGGAAGCTCGGGAGGTACACAGCAACCCCCCCAGGAATCATCATCATCCTTGTCCGTTTACAAGCAATCCATCCATTCAACTGACAGCTGCTCTCCATGGAGCCCCCTTCTCTGCCCTCCTCCCCCTAAGATCCCAGGAGCCTCTCTCTGCTCTCTCCCAAGGCCAGTCCACAGTCCATTAATTATCCGATGCTACAAAACAAATCATCCCCACAGTTAGAGGCATAAAAGAATCTCTCACGTCCTGTGGGTCAGGAATTCGTGATGTGTGGCTAAGTTGCTTTGCAGTGGGGCATCTCGTGAAGTTGTAGTCAAGATGGCAGCTGGGGCTGTGGTCATCTGAAAGTGTGACTGGGGCTGGAGGGCCTTTTCCAAGATGGCCGACTCATGTGGCTGTTGGCTGGGGGCCCAGCTCCTCACCACAGGGATCTCTTCTTGTGGAAACTGGCTTCCCCAGAGTGAGGCATGGAAGAGAGAGATAGACAGAGACAGAGAGAGCTGGGGAAAGGGAGGCGGAAGCTGAAATGCCTTTCATAATCTAGTCCCAGAAGTCACACGGGGTCACTTCTGCCACGTTCTCTTTGTTATAAGGGCATCACTAGGGGCGCCTGGGTGGCTCAGTCGGCTAAGCGTCTGCCTTTGGCTCAGGTCATGATCCCGGAGTCCTGGGATCGAGCCCCGCATCAGGTTCCCTAATGCTCCCTGTGCTTGTGCTCTCTCTCTGTCAAAGGAATAAATAAAATCTTTAAAAAGGGGGGGGCATCACTAAGTCAGGCCCACACTTAAAGGGAAAGGAATTAGGCTCCACCTTTAAGGGATTTGCGGACATAGAACAGCACACACACCGTCTATGAAGAGGCTCTGCTTGTATCGTGAGCAGCTGCATGTATTCATATCCTGTCCTGCCTGCCCCCAGCCACCCAGCCCCACCCCAGACCCAGGCACCGGCGTCCTGTCCTATCACGGCGTCACGGTCAAGAGCACCGTCCCTTGGACGGCTGAGCCTCCCTTCACTGCTGTTGCTTCCTCTTCTGTGAAGTGGGCTGTAAGAGTAGGAGTGGTCGGTAAGAGCTGCCTGTGGGCTGAACGGCTGACACGCACAGCTGGGAGCAGAGCTCCTGGCCGAGAGCGGGTTCTGATCATCTGGGTAGCCCTCTGGCGTGACTTCCAGCATGGTGCCCCGTATACAGTAGGCATGCAATAAACATGTGCTGCCTGACTAACTTATTTTCAGCAGCCTCCCGGTGTCACCGGGTGGCTCTAAGAGACCTCTGTAAACACAAGACGAACTAGAGGAAATGTGCAGCAAAAGGGCAGACAGAAGAAGATGTAAAGGAAATAAATCCCGTTGCCAAGCCCCGCTCCCAGGTGAGCCCCTCCCACAAACAAGCAAGCTCACCTGTCGCGTCTTTTCTGTCTTGGGATTTACTGAACTGGGGGATTTGAGCCCAGGTACGGAGAAGGGGCACCAGGAAGCAAGGGCCAGGCTGCCTCCCTCGGCCAGTTCCAGTGATCAGCTGAGGCGGGGAAGAGGTGTTTGCCCTTGATGGTGGTCTCTGGAAGATAACCCAGGTCCTAATGGTCTCTCTTAGTCTTTTCCTTGCAGGGGTGGGCAGAGGAATGGGTGCTTGGAGGAAAAGGGTGCAAAGATTCATGCAATATTTCAAAGTTTCATTCCTAGGGATCTGGGTAGAGGACTGAAGTTTGTTCATTCATTCATTCATTCTTTCTTTCTTTCTTTCATTCCATTGGCAGTTGATCATAGAACTGTGAGTCAAGATTTAAGCCAGGCCCTTTTTCTATCTCTTAGGAGCGAGCTTTGAAGTTCACACATCCCAGAACGTGGGGCTGTGTCTGTTCCATAGCAAACATTTTCAAAATGTTTGTTGAATGAATGAATAAATTTGTTACCCTACTGAAGCCCCCAGCCTCCAGAACTCATAAAGCCAAAATTCTGTAGCTTATCATCTCAAGGGCTGCTACCTATTTCTCTGGCTTGGCTTCCTACCCCCTTCTCCCTGGGCATCCCATGATTTCATCATATGAACCCCTCACAATTCCCAGCGGGTTCTCAGGCCGTTTCCTGCTCTCCTCCCTTTGACTTGGAACATCCTCCCCCTTTCTTCAGCTGGTGAACTCCTACACATCCTTGAAAACCTCAATGAACATCACTTGTCATGAAAAGCCTTTCTTGGCCTCTCTGGTTGCATTTGCTGTCAGCGTCTCCCCTTTGCTTCCTCAGCATGCTTGGACTGTCCTTTTGTCTCTGCATGAGTCACTGGCACGGTGTCTGTCCGCTCTATCCGTCTCTGGGCTCCCCGACAGCAGCACTGGCTCTTGGGCCAGACCCCTGACTCCAAGCCCAGCTCTGCCCCTTGCCGGCAGTGAGACTTTGGGAAAGCTATTTCAGGGTCCTGGGCCTCCTCTGGATGTGGGGATGATGACAGGCCCCAGCTCTGAGCGTAGTCGCTGGGATTCAGTGAAGTCACAAATACAAAGCACTGAGGACGATGCCTGGCACCGTGAGTGCCAAGCCAATGTGAGCTGCTGTTGTGTTAGCGGTAGTGGCGGTGTTCCAGCAGCTAACTGGCTCCTGGAGCCTAGCACTGGGCTCAGCCCTGGGAGGTCCCCAGTCAGGGCCTGCCGCGTGGAAACAAAGACGCTAAAAACACTGCCTCTGCTCCCAGAGAATCCCTGTCCAAGGTTCCCATCCATCCACGCGTTCCCCATTTTGCATCTCCTTTGTTCTAGGCTTTGTTCTAGGTACAGGGATACAGCAGTGAACAACGCAAGGACCTCCATCCACAATGAGCTTATCCTCCAATGTTATGAATAAGTACATGATACAGAATCTTAGAAGACCCTAAGTCCTATGAAACTTAGGACAGGATTAGTGGTATTAGGATTGCAATTTTAAACGGGGTGGCCAGGGTAATCCTTGCTGCAAAGGTGACATTTATGGGAAGCCTTGGGACCAATGAGACCATGTGAGTCTGAGTCTATCTGAGGCAAGATTCCAGGGAGTGGGAATAGCGAGTGCAAAGGCCCTGGGGTGGGAACATGTCTGGCATGCCGGTGTTGGAGGAATGGCCAAGAGCCAATATGGCTGGAGAACAGTAAGCAAGGTGGGAGATGGGGGGAGATGATATAAGGCAAAGGGTAGGGGACAGGTGAGGCTGGGCCGGGTAAGTCATTGTCAGAACTTCAGCTTTTCCTCTGAAAACAACAAGGACAAATCCAGGCCTGACCTTTGCTCAACAGTCCACCCTGGTTCTCAGAGGTCTGTGTAGGGGTGAGGGTGCTCTGTGGGGAAACACCTACTAGAAATGGACTCCCTTATGGATGACAGAGAGAAAGAGCCTGGATCACCCTCTCTGGCAAGCCACAGGAAGGCCAGGTGCGGAGAGGCTGGGTCTGCCTTAGCCCTTTGCCCACGTGCTTCCTATGCCCCTGGACCACTGGCACCCGGCATTTTTACCTTTTCACTTCTGAGCCCATAGCGTAAGTTGGGGTTCCCTTCCAGGCCTGGGCTTGGCCGAGTCTTTTGTGCACCTTGTGGCCAGGAGTGCCTTAGGAAACTTGCTTTGGAGGGTGAGGGCACAGTCCTGAGAATGATACGGGACTAGCCAGGCGTGGGCACCATCCTATGGGAGGGACGGCAGGCAGAGAAGCAGGGAGGACAGGGAGAAGAGAGGCTTATTTATTAGAGCGACAGAAAGTGTGAGCTGGAAGGGATGCCTGGCTTTTCCTCCAACAGGGAGGACTCAGAAAGGGCGGGGCCTTGTCCTGGCCACCAGCATGTCACCAGCAAAGTTGGAACTGGAATCTGGACCTGCTGATGTTCCCTGGGGCAGACCCCGCCCCCACCCCATCCCCCACCCCCAGGCTGCGGGCAGGTGTTGGGCGTGCTGGGCTCCGGGGAGCTCTGTCTGGCTTAACTGTTCTCCTGAGCTCTTGTTAGTTCGTTTGTTTTAGGGGTCATGGCTCCAGGCTAGAGCAAGTTGAGTATGGATTACTCAGTGGGTTTGTATCTCCAGCGAAGCGCTGTTGCTCCCCCCCCACTGTGGGCCCCTTAAGGCTGGGGGTGAGTCACCTCCTCTTCCCATAAGCCGCCTCAGCGTCTTTCCGGGCCTTGGGATGCCAGGCGGGGAGGAGGGACGGGGACCACGTCTGCATTTCCAGGGCAGCTTCAGGCTGAGTAAATCCCAGGGTGGACAGCCTTGCCCGTGATCTGGGAGCGCCATAAAAGCAGGGGCCACATCTGTCGGATTCACCATCATATGCCCGGTGTTTACCCAGCACGGTTGCCAGCACACAGGTGAAACGCGAAAGCATCGACTGGCGGGATGGAACGTCTGCTTTGAGGGACGGTGCCCCAGAACGCGGCATGGTCTCTCTGGCATCGGGGCGCTGGGGGGCCCAGATGATCAGAGGAATCAGATCTTTTTGGCTGAGGAGGATAGGCTATTTGACATTTTTCCCTTCGGAGGATTTCATCTCCTAAGTCTGTGTTGCGCAAGCTAATATGTATTGATTATTTAATTCATGCGTTTGTTCACTAGGTATTTATCGAGCCCTTACAGGTGCCCGGTTCTGTGAATTCAACGCCGGACAAGGCTGTCCCAAAGTGGCCAGCCGCCGTGACCCCCTGTGCTGAGATCATCTGAGTGGACCCAAGGTCTTGTCGCAAAGGTCAGCCTCTTCAAAAATGGAGGCACTAAGCAAACATTCTGGGGGAGCTTGACGGAGTTAAGCTGTTTATGCTGGGGAAGCAGCTCGAAAAACTGCACATGGGGCCTTTTATCCCCCTTATAATTGGCTCTGGCTTCTCTGTAACTGGGGATAAATCAGGCATAAGCCTGTCTCTAGGTTATTAGAGGCTTACATCTTTGGAATAAAAAGCAAGGAATCAGGCAGGCAGTGGCAGAGAAGGCGGACACCTGGGGAGAAGAAAAACTAGAAGGAGAGACGTGGACAGCTGGACACACGGGCCTCGGCCCCAGGTCTGCCGTAAATCAGCCGACGAACTTGGCTGCCACCTCCCCCCGCGATCTGTGGGCTTCCTCATCCGCAAAGACAGTCGGTGGGGCAAAATCACTTTTGATAAACTGCCCGACACTCTGCACTGGCTCTCCTCTGGGGGCCTTCGTCCCTGTCTTCCTTCCCAAGCTCTCACACGTCCCCTTTTGTAGGGTCGCGAGCCAAGGCCAGCAGGCATCGCTGTGAAAAGGAAGTGATCCCCGTCCAGTGCTTGTTAACTCAAGAACAAGATACAGGCCAGATTTTTTTGGCCCAAGGGCCTTGAGGGTCAGTTCACATATTGGCACATGAACTAGCTGTTCCCATTAAATGAATCAGTCAAGAATTGAACGTTCATTTGAATAAGTGAATCAGCCTCACTTTGGGAAAAAAAAAGACAGAGAGAGAGATGCCATTAAGCAGTGCGGATGTGTCAGCGCACACGCGTGTGCACACACACACTCAAGCAGAGGACTAGCCAATCAGCACGGTTCCTTCCATCATCAAGGCCCCGTGAGCTCCATCATAGGAACTGAGATCCTCGTGCACGGAAGGGAGCAGGATTTTCTTCCTGCAAATGTAAGTTCCTATTTAACAGAGCAGGTAGCAGACGTGACAGATAATTAGAGGCAGCGAGAGAAAGCGGTGAAGAGCTTGGGTCCCGGAGCCAGATCGCCCAAGTTTGAACCCCAGCTCTGCCACTTAGCTGTGCAGCATGTGCCAAAGTCCTTAGCCCTTCTGTCCTCAATGTTCCCATCTGTGAAATGGGGATAAGGACGGAAAGTACTTAGGAATACACCTGCCGCACAGCAAGTACTCTGAAACATTAGGTGAACAAGGAGCCCATTTCTAAGGAGGAGGACAAGCCTCCGGAGTCCTAGGCTTGCGTGCATCCATTCTGGGGATGGGGGCACAGAGCACAGCTATCGGTGAGAACTTGACATAGGCAGGGTCTTTAGTTTTGAGCCTGGTCACCTTGAAGTGTGTGTTTGGAACATGGAAGCAGACGGAGTGAAAGGGGAGGCTGTGTGTTTCCTAGGGCGGCCTAACTTGCTTTCCGGCGGCTGAAAGTCTGACATCAAGGTGTGGACAGAGCCACTGTCTTCGGAGAAGCCGGGTTCTTCTGGCCCGGCATCTTCCCGCGCCTCTCGCGCTCGCTGGCTTCTGCTGGTGGCCAGCGAGCCCCGGCCTGCAGCTGGTGCCAATCAGCCTTGGCCAAGGTCAGGCCCTCTTTGTGTGTCTTCACTCCACCTTCCCTCCCGTCCGTCTCTGGGTGTAGACTCTCCCCACCCCTCACCTTTGCTTCTTCTTTTTTATGAGGACACCGATCATATCGGATTAGGCCCACCCTAGTGAACTCGCATTACCTCAATCATCTACAGAGATACTCTCTCCAAATAAGCCCCTGTCTACAGGTGGTGGGGGTTAGGGCACCAATATCTTTTGGGGGAACAGGATTCAATAATGGAGGGAGAGGGAGGGAAGGAAGGGGGTGGGAGGAGGGAGAGAAGGTTGGAGGCAGCAAGGGCGCAGGAGCCCCGTCACGTGGCAGCAGGTGCAGATCTGTCCTCGAGCTGAGTCGGGACACAGCTGGGCACGGAGCCAGGTTCCTCAGCTCTGCTCTCTGCTGCTGACTGGTGCGCCAGAACACGGACTGGACATCGAAATCAATGACCAGGAGGGGGACCGGCCTTCCTGTCGCCAGGCACACATCCCAGTGGCCTGAGATGACTCCGTGTGGGGTCACTTAGCTCCAGAACAGACAGCCCTTCCTGCTTGGAGGGAACCCATCGCCCCAGTCTCAAAAGTCACAGCCATTGGAGTGCATCTGGGGTCTTTCTAGCTCTGCCCTTGCACTGCGTGGTGAGTCACAACACCTGTCTAAACTCACGTCTTCTCTCTGCTCATCTGTAAAATGTGGATGGTACTAATAACCTCAGGGTAATTTGGACGAACAGAGGAAGAACGGACACGAAGTAGTGTGAGTCAGGATACAGAATCGTGGGCTCTGGAATATGACTGCCTGGGTTCAAGTTCCAGCTCTGTCCTCACCTGCTGAGCAATCGAGGACAGGTAACAATCTCTCCGAGCCTCAGTCTCCCCCTCCGTAAATGGGGACGATAATGGGTGCTTTCTCATAGGATTGTTGGGAGGAATTAATACAGGTATAGTGATGAGCAAAGTGCTGGGGATTTAGTAAGAGCTCAGAAAAGTTCTTGGCTGGTGGCCTTTGTAGCTTTGCCTCCCCCGAAGCACATTGTAGGCTCTCAAAGCTTCATGTATCCATGACACTTGGTCTGCAAGGAAAATAGGTACACCAGTCTTCCATACTTGCTGCGTGCCCTCTGCGTGCACTTTCCGTGTGTTCGCTCAATCCGCCTTCGCCCTCTCCTAGAGGCTGATACTATCTCCATTTTGCAGAGGCTGTACCCGAGCCTCAGTGAGGCTAAGTGACTTGCCCAGGTCTCAGCGGGCTGTGATTTCAGCCCAGAGCTCCTCTGTTCCAGAGTCCGAGAGCCGAGACATCCCAACACTGCAAAGAAGCTCATCTTAGTCCCACTTTTACTTCCCTGGCTGGATTTAACAACCTAGACGAGGTGTCCCCTGCTCACGGACAGATGAGCCCTTGGCCACGGACCCACCTCTAGGGCCTTCTGTGCAACTCCCGGATGTAATTTGCCTTGCCATTTCTCCTCGTTGGGAGTTGTTGGCATGGGAGCACAGAAGGGTGGGCACAACAGGCTCTGGGTTGGGGAGCAGAGATGATGCTGGCACCCACATCGCTGAGAGGGGAGAAGGTATCCTAGAGCAACCAAAGCTTGGAGCGCAGAAAATGAGGGAAGACGTTTGATCAGAAGAATGCTGATTTGGGAAGCAGGACCCAAACTCCCCTAAACTCTGAAGTCAACTTGCTGGCAGATCTTGGATAAGTGGCCCCAGCCCAACCCCAGCTTAACCTCAGCTGTTGCACAGGATGAGTCTTAAATTTAAAAATTTGCTGGTTATATTGACTGTTTCCCCCATCAGTTATCCAAACGAGGCTAGGAACCACGTGCATTCCTTTTTCTTTCTTTCTTTTTTTAAATTATGTTCTGTTAGTCACCATACAGCACTTCATTAGTTTTTGATGTCGTGTTCCATGATTCATTGTTTGCGTATAACGCCCAGTGCTCATTGCAATACGCGCCCTCCGTAATACCCATCACCGGGCTAGCCCATCCCCCCACCCCCGCATTCCTTTTTCTTACTCTGGTTTGAGCGTCCAGGTGTGGAGCCAGTTCACAAATATGGTACCTTCACAAATGTTTATTGCACGACTGAATTGTACTGGGGGGAACCCTGAGTTCCAAACTTGTCATCTCAGCAGTTCTACATGGATGATAAAGGTGATCCAAAAAAAAAAAAAAGTTACATTTGTTATGTGCTTTCTGGTTATCAAAGCCCCTTTGCAGATGTCCTCTCCTTTGATGTTGACAACTGTCCTGGCCGGTAGGTGCTATCAGAAGAGGAAGAAGAGGGAGGCTCAGAGGAGTCAGGCTACCTGGCCAAGGCCAACAGCTGGGAAGTTCAACGCCAGGCTGGCCCCAAGTCTTCGGACCTCCCCCTGCCCACTGCTCTCTCCTGCTTTCATGGAAGAGAAAAGGGAAAGGTTTGAACTTCCGTTCTTTATTTGCTGGGTGATCTTGGGTGGGTCTCTGATTTCCGTCTCTGTAAAACAGGCTCCCTAGCACCCCTATCTAATGGAGTTGCTAGAAGGCTTAAGTGAGCCTGTGTTCTAAAGGCTTCATCACAGTGCCTGGCACCGTAAGTGTTCCTTATGTTAAAGATTAGGAGTCTAAAGCACAGAGAGGCCAAGTGCCTTGCCCAAAGCCACACAGCGAACGAATAAAAGAACCAGGCTTTGGACTTGGGTTTATCAGCCCTCACAACCTGAGCTTCCCTGATGGTAGTTATTAGTATTGTATTATTACTAGCAGTTAATTAAAACAATGAAGGCGGATGATGAGGGTCTAGCCGTCTCCCTATCTCGTAGGATCTATTCCGGGGAGCTGCTCTCTGGAAAATCTCTACAAAGCACCCAGGAAACCCTACCCCGGGCCCCTCCCAGCATAGCCATCCAGAATCTACCTCTTTTCCTACAGAGGCTGGGAGGAGGGAGGGAGCACCGCCGGCATTCCTGGGGGTGAAGGAGGACCTTGGCAGGCAAGCCCTTGGCCCCAGTGCTGAGGACACTCAGAGAGGCTGGTCACGGCCTGCGGGCAGCTGGTTGGAAGGATGCCAAGAGGGCAAGCAGGAGGGTCCCTGCAACTGGTCCAGGCCCTACAGGATCAAGACCCTATTCTTCAAACCCTCAAAGGACGTTCCTAGGATTTTCAAATTTATTCTATGAAAATCATCACACAGATAAACAGATTCAATCACACTCAGTTGTACATTTAATGAACTGTCATTTTTGGGGAAATGATTGCAAATTGCACATAAAAAGAAACAATTCAGACAAAAAAAAAAAACCCAGGGAGGCAATGATTAAATATTTAATATGCAAGCTGCCTTGGAAAAGCCTGGTTGTAAGGTCAAGACGCCTCCTGGGGTAAGGACCTGGCCCTTCTAGCATCCTCCACTTACCCGTTCACACGTGAGTCTGCCCTTTGTTGAGCATTTATTATGTGCCAGGGGCTGGGCTGAGAACTTTCCTTGAGAAACTCACAGCCACCCAATGCCAGAGGCGTGGTTCCAATTCCCATGCAAACACGCATCAGGTGGGGCTCAGAGAGTTTAAGCAGCTGGCCCACGGTGGCACAGTTAGGGAGCGGCCTCCAACGTCCCTCTGAGGGCCGACTCCAGAAAGTCCTGGAGACCCAGACATGAACAAGGCAGGGCCCCTGTCTTTGAGAAGTTCCCAGTCTCAGCAGCCCTGAATTTATAAAGGTTAGGAGCAAGAGGTCATCTCTTCTAGTGACTTCGAATTCTTTGTAAGTGAAGGACACTTTCTCATGTAAGACACCTTTGTACAAAACAGATGAAAAGGGAACCGCTTCCGGTGAAAGCTGGAAAGGAGCCTCCCCTTCTCTCCCACAGTCCTTAGGCACCTAGGGAGGGGACTGGTGGCCCAACTCGAGACCCACTGATAACATCCAAATCTGTCATTTACAGATGGGAACAATGAGGCCTAGGAAGGGAAGGGAATTGTCAAGACGGCAAAGGACTGGACCCTGAGCCTGTGGACTCCTGGCTTGGGGCTATTTGCTCTCCATTAGGGTCCCCAGGATGCCAGCGTGTGGATACTCACTTCCGGTGTCCTTTGTCCAGTGACACGGGCTGCCCAACACGGGCCACACTTGGATGAGTTTGGGGCTTTCAGGCCATTTTATCGTTTTTTCCAGCTTTCAGAGGAAAAGGAAGTCTAAGAGCCCCTTGGAGGAGAGGTGAATATTTTAAAAGGAACCATTTCTACTAGAACCCCAAACATGGGGAGTTGAAAGGGCCTCAGTTCAACGCCGAGCTCTCTAACCAAGACTAGGATCTAGTCCGTGTTTCTCCCTCAGTGTCCCCATCTGGAAAAGGAAGTGGTTGGATTATAATGGATTCTCTACAAGGCTCCTTCCAGAAGGCGTAAATGGGGAATCTGGAACCTTCTGGGCTGGGCCACTTCTGGATTTGGGACGACCTAGACTCCAGTCAGTCAGCAGTGGCCCTAACACCCCGTTCACTCCCTCCTAAGGAGTGCTGACCCTCGTCCATACCCCTGGCCACGTTCTCTCCCTTTCCAAGCCTCTCCCTCCCCTCCCCTCCCCTCCCCTCTCCAGGGTGAAACCCTCTCCTTCTCAAGTTGCTGATAAGCCACAACCTGGTGCCTTTCTTGCTTTTATCGAAGAAGAGCAAACGGGATTCCAGAGACCATTTGTCCAAGCCTCCTGCTGTACGGAGACACTGAGGCCAGAGAAGGGAAGGACTACCCCAGGGTCACCCTGCCCTCTGCCACCAGGATCACCTCCTCCTATCCAGGACTAAGCTCTTGGGTTCTTAACTTGTGTCAACAAATACTTTTTAGGGGCTCCTGGGTGGCTCAGTGGGTTAAGCAACTGCCTTCAGCTCAGGTCATGATCTCAGGGTCCTGGGATCAAGCCCCGCATTGGGCTCCCTGCTCAGTGGGGAGTCAGCTTCTTCCTCTCCCTCTCCTCTGCCTGTGCTCATTCTCTGTCAAATAAATAAATAAAATCTTTTAAAAAATCTATAATAATAATAATAATAAAGTACTTTTTGCCTCTCCACTTAGAATTGAGTTTCCTGGGGCATCAGAAATCTTCAAGGAGATTTAAGGAGCTCATCCATGGGCCTTCAGTCTCCCTGCTGGCCTGTGAGGAGCTGGAGGTGGGGGGCGTCCCTTTCTGTTCTCTTTCGACCCTTTTGATCACAACTGGAGTCTCAGTTTGTTGCTAACGTGTCTTTAACACCTTTCAAGCCCTTGTTAATCTCCCTTTACAAGAGAGTGGGGCCTTGGGCTCAGCACCCTCCTTAGGCAGCCGTATTTTGCTGGAAATTTTTTTTATTGTGGTTAAATACACATTGTTAGAATTTAATAACACTGTTTTATTTTCATTGTATTTATTTTTATGGGACCTTCTATTTATAGTAATGCGATGCTGGTTTTCCATTTATGGGAATGATATAACATTTCTTTGTAAAAACAAGCACATTTAAGTAAAAAAAAAAATAACAAAACAAGAGTTGATTTAAAGAAAGCTATTAAGCAAACAGCCTTATCTGGTCCCCAGGTTCTCGATGGAAGCAGGGGAATGGCCGAGGTCTGGGAAACTCTGACTTGGAGCCGGATCTATCCTCCCAGCTGGGCCACTGAGTCGTCCAACTGGCCTGCTCTGCCTTCCCCCACGCCCCCCTGCCGGCTTCTGCCAATCCCGCAGACCCTCAGAAACTCCATCCCTTGCTCCCGCTGTCTCTGGCCTCCACCTCCCAGGCCCCAGCACCCTTACTAGAGGCTGAGCCTTTTCCCTCGTCAAATTTATGTGGCGCCTCGCGTCCAAGGAGGCCCACACAGACAGCCTCTTCCAACAGCATTCCATAAACGCAGGGCCTGTGGGGTTTCTCAGCGCAGAGGGTCAGCCTCCCCCAGCCCTGTTTTGGCAGAAGAAGCGTGAACGTGGAGGCTGAATCCGTTTAGCATTTTCCTGGTCCTTGTTTTACACAAATTGCGCTCTCCGTGATTTTCTTCCCTTGGGTTAAGCAGTACTCCCTTGCGGTTATTTGAAAAGGCAGACCAGGTTGATTTCCCCCAGTCACACCTCTACTCTATCAGCCCCTCGGCGATTTACTCCTGGGACTCAGTGAACCGGTAGAAAGGACCAGACATCCTCGGAAATCCTTAGAGGGATGTATCCTTTTCCTGGAATGTGGGTAAGAAAAGGCAGCGATTTCCTGCCCCTGGAAACTCTGCTCTGGGGCCCGACATTCCCAACCCTCATACCCAAGACTGGAATAGGTTCAAAGCCTATCAGTCACTCACTCTTTAGTGGGAATCAGTTGACCAAGGGGCACCCTGCAGAGCTCCTGTGTGTGTGAAAGTCCAGGGCCATCAGGCACTGCCTGCAGGGAGTAGGAGAGGGGGGAGAAGCTTCAGAGCGGGAGGAAAGAAAGCTCCCCAGGGAAGAGGAGTGGACATCCAGAGCCCCTCTCATCTGGGGGGTTACCAAGACTTTCACTTGGGCTGTCGCCTTCGATCTCCTTGCTTGGTCATTTTGTCTGCCGCAGGAGGGGTAGGGAGCTATTTCGCCGAGGAGGTTCAGAGGTTAAGTGTCTCAGTGAAGTCATGTGTCAGGGGCTAGGCAGGGGGTGTGAGGCTGTGGCAGCCGAACAAAGATGAAAAGATAAGTCCTGAGCTTGGGGACCTAGCGCTGGCCTCTTGCAATCAAGTAATTTGCATCTGGTCTGGGGTCAGCCCCGCCCCCTCCTCCACCCACGCCCCCCGCCTGCGGCCTCTATTATCAGCAGCCGGCCAAAGCAGCCCTGGGCGGGGTGAATCCCTCCGGCTTTCAACAGGTACTCCCAGGGCAGCAGGAAGCCCAGGAGAAGCAGTGAGGTCCGGATGGACGGTCATCCCCCTTGAACCCTGCACTCGGTTATGGGGGCCAGCGTGAAAGTTTCCCCGGAATAAATATTCCGGGGGTGGCATGCCACTCTCCCCACTTCCCCAACGGATCTCCCGAATTCAGACGAAGCGAGGGAGCAGAGCGGGAAGGCGGGCAGGGCGTGAAGGACCGGAGCGGGGCAGAGGGTGGCCCCAGGGCCCCGGAGCTAGGCCCGGATGCCGCACCGCAGGCGGGGACCGAGGCAGGGAGGCGGCGAGGGGCAGCCCGCCGGAGGAGACGTGCCTTCTCGGCGGCCGCCACGGCAGCGGCAGCGGTGGCGGCGGCGACTGGAGACTGGCGGGGAGGAGGTTTGGGAAGGGGAGGGAGCGCGGGGGAGAGGGAGGGACGGAGCGGTGGCTGGGAGGTGGGGCCGGCGGGCGGGCGGGCGGCTGCAGCTGCCGCCGGCGTCTCGGGGGCTCCAGGCTGCGGGGCGGACGCAGCGCCGAGCGATCCACAGAGGAGCCGCGCGAGGCTGCCCGAGCCCCGGCCCCCGCCCCGAGCCCTGAGCCCCGAGCCAGCGCCGCCGCCCCCTCGCTCCAGCCGGTCCCCGGACACGCTGCCGCCGCCGCCACCGCCAGGAAGGCAGCCGGCGCCGAGCAAGTTGCGAGCGCGCCTCTCTGCCCGGGGAAAGTTTCCCCCGCGGCCGCCGGCGGGAGTTGGCGCAGGGTCCGGCTGCTGCTGCTGGAAGGTAGGGGGCTCCGCACCTCCGCGCCCTCCGTGCGTCCCGCTGCTGCGCCCCCGGGGACTTGGAGACCCCAGGCGCCCTCCCCCCGGTGACTGTTGGGCACGGTTGGGGGTGGGGAAGGAATGGGGGAGGGATCCCAGAACGGTCCGGGGGAAGCCCAGAAACCAAGTTCTACTTAAACTCGTCTGGGGAGGGGACAGGGGAGACGTGTTCGCCCCGATCCCCTCCCGGGATCCCTGCCCCGAATCCGCGGGCTAGAGGCTTCCCCCCGGACAGGTGCAGTCCCAGTCGGCGCTGGGCGCTCTGGGTGGGTGAGTGGGGGGCGTCGGGAGGATGGCGGGGGTTAGCAGGTGTGGTGAACAAGGTTGGGGTCTCATTGGGGGCTGCACCCCGAGGGCGGGGGTGCGCGCCACGCCACTCTGTAGGAGGTCAGGTACAGACTAGGGATTAGGAGCGAGGATCCAGGCCCGGAGGATTGTTGGGCCCAGCCAGGGCACCGAGGGCGAACCGCCTTTGGGGTCCCAGCAGCCGGGCGGGGCGGGCGGGGCAGGGGCGCCACGCTTTCCTCCCGGGTCCCCCTGATCCCGGACGTGGTGTGCGCGGTTTGGGGAAGCGAAGCGGAGACTCGGTGGGTGCTCGGTGGGTCCGAGCCTCTCTGACACGTCCAGATTTAGGGGGTATGATAGGAGTCCTCTGGGAGGGTTGTTTGGCTCGGGTGGGCTCGCGCCAGCTTTGGATCCCGGCTAGATTGAGGTGTGTTGGCCCCCGCCAGGGGGAGCCCTTCCCTGGCCCTTTCACCCGCAGGAAGGCGAGTCCTGATTCCTGTGAGACAAATGCTCCGAAATCCAGGACCTACAACCACAGACCCTCCAACACGCGCGGGGGTCCGCGCGGAGGAGCACCCCCAGCCCCCGTCCGACGGCGGGGGAGAGGTCCGAGTGTGATGCTGGGTGGCACCGTGTGCTGGAAAGCTTGGTGGTTTTTCTTGGGGAGCAGGCAAGGTGTATGGGGGAATAAAAAAAATTCAGCCCCAGGAAAACAAGAGAAACTTTACACTAACAGCGAATTGGTGTAGAGATAGGGGATGCGAGGCTCGACTTGCCGACGTTTCTTTGGGTTCTGCAGCCCAAATTGCTGAATGCATCCTTCTTGTAAAAGTTGTACCTTTGTTTTCTGGATGTGGCCACATGCCTACCTGGTGTGGGCTGGATGACGGCCTTGGGGTACCCCTCTTCTCCATCCTCTCTCTGGGCACAAGTAAGCTGGCAGGCACAGGACCCGGGTCATGAGGGCCCCTTAAGGATTTCAGCAGTCCAGGCTGAAGTGGTGGACTTCTCAGACGGGGACAAGAGTCCCTCTGCTCCTGGGTCTGGGTCTACAGGCCACTTTATCTGGTCATTTCACGGCTGTTGGTGGACACCTGCAATGTGTCCCATTTTCTGACCTTAGGGCCTGCGTGCGTGGAGTCTGTGTGTCTATGCGGAGGCCTTGGGAAGCAGGACTGCTGCTGGCGTCTCTGAAAGCACCAGCTTTGTCCTGTACGGGACGTTCGATGTTGAACGCAGACTAAAGGGACTGGTGCCTTGTCTTTCTCTTTAATTCCCTCCCTCCTCCCTGCACCCCAAGAGAGGCCACATGAGCAAATCAAAGACTGGGCGGTGGCCTCATAGTGGCCGTGGGAAGTTTTCATGTGTGTCTTGGCTAGCAATGTGTGCTCACTGGACAGCCCCTCCCCCTTGGGTGTCCCCAGGGTCCCCTGCAAAGGTAGTGGAAATGGGAGCAGTCCCTGAAAGAGGGTTAGTGGAGATTCTATACAGCCCCCCGCGTGTTTGCTGGATGTTACCGAGATGCTGTAGGACAGAGGTGTCGCAAAGAAAGAGCGGCATGATTTTTATTTTGAACAGAAGCGGTGGGGGGAGGAGACAGAGGAAAGGGTGGAGAGGCCCGATGGATGTCTCTGGATATGTCTTCAAGACATTCCACGGGACCCGAAAACAAAAGGAATTTTGGGTTGTGTTTTGTTTTTAGTGGCTCTTGTTTTTCTGCGGAAGCAAGCCTGCCCGGCACAGCCCTGCCCTGGAACCTGGGTGTGAGCACGGGGCCCCTGAGGGCCGGCAGCTCCTGTGTTGTACCCCTCTTCTTTCTGTACTCCCACCCACGACCCACCCCACCTGCCCTAAGGAGAAGAGGGAACTGAGACCCCCAGGGCTGCTGGGGTTTGCATTGGGGCAGCATATCACATGTGAACCTGGTGTAAACTCCAAGATCTCTGATTCAGCAAAATTTCAAGTCTTGGAAATTCAGTCTCCTTATCTCTCGGTCCCTAAATCCGTCCCAGTGCTGGCCCTCGGGACATCTTTACCCAAACCTAGGCTGAAATGGCAGTCCCTGGGGCATTTTCTAGAAGCAGAAGTTCGTCTGGAGTTGGAGTTGGGATACTTCGGGTCATCTAGGAAGTATTCCCTCCTCCTTGAAAACATTCCACGGCAGCCTGGAAAGAGCTGCTGAGTTGCTGGATGAGGTCTCAGCGGCGTGGGGGTGGGCTGGAACACAGGGTGCTGGGCGGGACGGGGGGGAAGGGGTGTCTAGGCAAGGAATTCAGGCAGGGATTTGTGGGAGGGGATAGGAGGGGAGGAAACAGAAAGGTTTGGGGGCTCGGTGGGGGCTGCGTTGAAATCTTCCTTTCCTGGATCATCAGTGCCGCTTTGGGTGAGTCACTTTCGGTCTTGAACCTGCTTCCCCAGTCTGTAAACTGGACGTTGGCCCAGGAGATCCGGGTGGGCTTGCAGCTTCAAGGCAGGACCGTATAGCCTCTCAGGGCAGTAGGCTGCTCTTGCTCTGCCTCGAGTCCAGTGGAGGGCACCTCTTCTACTGTCTTGCCCCATCCCGCCCCACCCCTGCGCAACAAAATGAGCCAGGTTTCCATCCCCCATCCGACTGCTGTTTCGGACGGAGAAGGTAACGTCGGTGACCAGTGCCTGCCGGGAGCCCCAAGTCTGTCTGCAAGCTCACCCGGGGCCTTTCTCCAGATGCTTGTCTAGCCCTCACTCCCCTTCCCTGAGGAGAGCACATGTTGGTGGCCGGGCCGCCCCTTTTAGGGACCCCTCTTTCCAGAGGGCTGCTCTTCTGGCCTATTTCATCAGTCGAGAGAAGGAAAATCAGGAACATTTGTTCGTGCTTAGCTGGTACACGGCAAAGGGAGGGGGCCTTGGAAACCAGCACTTCGGTCCCCCGGAGCAGATGATCAGTCGATCGGTAGTTCTGCAACCTGATGCCATGGAGGAAACCTGCCAGCCTGGGCTCCTGCTGCGCGGGCTGCCACCTTGGACCCGAATCAACACTTCGATCCTGCGGCGGGGGTGGGGGCGGGGGATGGGGTGTGCGCAGAGAATGAAACTCTTTTTAAAAAGAGAGGGTGAGATGATGAGCCCCAGTGTTTGCAGATGGCAAAGTAGGTCTTTCATGTTAGCCCTGATTATCTTAAGGTCCAACCTTTGTCCGTTGTCTTCACCCAAGACTGCTGCTTTAATGAATGAATCGAACACCTCGGAGATGAGCAAAAGCACGTTCCCTGGTCCTGTGCGTGTGTGTATGGACTGAGAGGCAACAGGGTGGTGTGGGAAGGTCCCCAAACCCTGAGTAAGGAGACTTGTGTTTAAGCCCAGATTCTCTTGCAGAGGGAGCTGTGTGACCTCAGTGAGTCACTGCCCCTCTCTGAGCCTGTTTTGCTCTTTCTTTAGCAGCAACGTGGTGTGGTGGTGAGGCTGCCCGGGTTTGAATGTTGGCTTTCTCCTACTGATGAGCTGTGTGATGTTCGGCCAGCCAACCTCTGGTGTCTCGGTTTCCTGATTTGCAAAATTGGACTCATCACACCTCATCAGATGATTGCGGATAGTCAATGAGTTAGAACATGTGGAACACTTTGGACCGTGCCCTGCATGTGCAGATACTCCGCGAATGTTCGCTATCATCGCCGTCATTCTGTGAAATGGGAGGGGTCAATTTTGCTGCTTTCCAGCTCTGATATACTGGGGCTTGGCGTGCGTGTGTGCGTGTGTGTGTGCGCGCGCACGTGCAGGGAAGAGTCTGCTTTGAGAATGGAAGACATAAGTGAATAAAATAAATTACTTTTTTCTTTTTCTTCCTTTCCCTCCCTCACTGAGGGACGCCCGAGTTCAAACCTTGTGTGTATTCTCATGATAGCCCCATCCCCATGGCAGGAAGCCCAGTGTGACGTCACTGAAAAGATCCCAGTTTCTGGCACTTGAGGGATGATATTTCCTCCGCTGTGTTTGCCCATCCTCTCCCTTCCATCCTTTGTTTCCCGCCCTGAACCATAGTATGAAGACCATATGTGCAGATAATGAGTTTAAGCTGATAAACAACTCCCAGATTCACCCAAATAAAAGGCCATCTTGCTAGAAGATACTTGCGACTTTAAAACAAATAATCTGGCTTCTCTGCTCTGTTGCATTATGTCTGGCCGGCCCCGCTTCCCTCTTGGTCTTCTGCCCCTTGGCGTGCTGTGGACACACAGGCCGGGCCACGGGTACGCTCTGGGCTTTATCGGCCACCCTGGTGGGGCAGCCTCCTCCCGCTGCCCCTGGGCCTCACCCCCTCTGGCAAGGCTGGTGCTCTGAGCCACCCCAGGGACGATCTTCGCGGTGGCTCACGTGTGGGTGTGCTTGCCGTCGGGGCAGGAGCTAGACAACACTTCATCCCATCTGCACCCGTGAGGCTGGTGCAGATCTCGGCCCCATTTTACAGATGTTAAAGTTAGGGCTCCGAAAAAATCAAGTGAGAAAGCGGTGGTGCTGGGCTTGGAACCTAGGTCGATCTGTTTGCGCATCCAGGGCCCTAAACCACCGTGGGATACTTCCTCCTCGTGTATCGTATCCGTCAGACCCTCCCGTGAGCCCCCAAGCCCCACAAACGATGGCTTTGAGATTCCGTCAGGACCTCTCCTGCCTGTTTTTGCTCGGCTCCCGGGCTCTGTGCCTTATGAGAGTCCCTCTTTTCTCCTGCCTCGATTTCTCAGCCATCCTGCGGTCCCTGAGGGGGAGGAGCTTTGGGGGCCCAAGCTGCTTCCTGGAGGGCAACGAGCTTACGGGGCAACAGCAGGTTGTTGCTGGACGAGGAGCGTGTTGGAGTCACAGATGTGCCTTTGAATCCTGTTTCTGCCACTGACTGGCCTTATGGCCTTGGTTTGCTCACCTGTGCAAAGCAGGAGAAGAGCCCCGGTGCAGCAGTGACACCATTCAGCTTAGTATCGGCTGCCACTGCCAAGGACTCCGGACTCTCGGACTCCAGACTCTCGGTGGCTTAACCCCGCGGGTGTAATTCCCGCTCCCATGACTTGTCTAGTGTGGGTGTCTGCTCCACATGGATACTCAGGGACCCAGGCAGATGGTGACCCCGCCGTCATGGTAGCGGCACCTTCTGGAACATGTGGCATCCCTGGTTACTGCCGAGGGGCAGAGAGAGGTGGGAAAGGCACTCTGACAGAGCCGGAAGGTGACCCACATCACTCCAGCTCCAGTGCATTGGTCAGAACTGTCACGTGGCCCCCAGCCAGCTGCAAGGGAGGCTGGGACTGCCAGGAAGGGCAGGAATATTTGCTGAGCACTAACTGCATTTACATTTCCCAAGGGGAGTACTTTGAGGATTAATTGAGACGATGCATTTAAAGCTTCTAGCATAGACCTCGTATGTAGTCAGTCCTTCAAACATGGATGCTTCCATTCGCTAAGGATCCCCGGTATGCGTTGCTCTTTATAGAGCTCGGACTGCGTACATGGTCGTGATCACAGGGCAGATCGTCTAGTGCCCATAATACCCTGGAGGGAGGTAGCATGCAGAGGGGCCAAGGGGCTTGCATGCGAGTACACGGCAAGGACCCTAAGCCTGGGCCCTCGACCTGCATTCGGTCCGGCGCTCCCATGGCCTCCTTTGGCTTACTGAAATTTACTGCCTTGCAAACTTCTTCCAGAAGGAAGGATCTTCCAGAACCTACCTGTGATATCCCCTCCTCCCATATGCTAACGGCGTGGAGGGGAGACTGCAGGAACTATCTGGATGCTGAGGGAGAGGGTAGGGGCATGAGGTGAGAAAAAACCATAGTTGTAGGTATTCGTAATCAAAGCTGTAGGCACTTGGTCCCCCCCCACACCCTGCTTTGGGAGTCGCTTGGAAGCTCTTAAGCATTGGAGCGCCCCCCTCCCTCAGCCCATGACATACAGGGTTACCTGTGGTTCCTGTCCCACCTGTGCGGCTCTGTGCTGGCCCTTTTGCTCCTGTGGGATTGGGCAGGGAGCGAGAGAGGGCCTCCAGGCCTGATTTTCTGCCGGCAGGAAGATGGTCAGGCCCAAGTTTGAATCCTGACCCTTCCACTTAGTGCTCATTCATTTTTCTGAGCCTCAGTTTTCTTGTCTACAAAATGGCGAGTATGTGGGAAGCCATAAGGCTAATCAGGCCCTGGCTCGTAGTAGGGGTCAGCACGTTTGCGTATCTCTCGTCTGCCATTCGAGTCAGAAGGACGAGATGTCTTTGCAAAGGATGAGACCCTGAGGAGAGGCTAGGAGCCGGCCCAGCACAGGGGCCTGGAACTCCCGCCTCTGGGATGTGGAGGTGCTGGGCTCCCCCACTCCCACCCTCCTGTGGCCTCCCCTCTGCTCTCCCGTGGAACTAACACGACTTCCATGGGAAGTGGGAGAAGAATCTGAAGCTCTGGCCCTGGGATTTGGGCCTGTCTTTTGGAGTCTAATTACCACGTGGCTGCGGGGCCCAGGGCGTGGCTGAGCACCCCCTCCCGTGTTGCTGCCTTTCCTGCTGGGCCCGATGGCAGTGCTCTCCCTGGCAGGACTGCTCCCTCTGGCAGTGTGCCTCAGCCTCCTGGGGGAGCGGCGCCCCCCTCCCCCGCTGCTGCCACCTGGTGCCTGACATTTCAGGCCCCCTCCAGCAAAGCAGGCCCGGGAGCCCCTCTGCTGTGGGTTTTAGCCCGGAGGGGAATGAAGCGCTTCTCCAGCCAAAACATAAACACCTGCAGAATAATGGGGATTAACTGTCCCCCTAAAGGAATAGCTGGTGGGCTGGACACCAGAATGGAAGGGTCTTTGGTTAGGAAAAGAGTGGTTCCTCAAGACAGGATTTTGAGGGGGGGCTTCCCAGGTATAGTGGACACTTGCACCTGGGGCTGAGGACAGTGGCCTTCGGCCAAAGCTGCCACCAAGATGCTCGGGAGGCAAGCTGACTCCTGCTTCTCTGCGAGGCCCTGGCGGGCACGCAGGCCACTGAGGCCCGGGACTTGGGCATCGCGGGGTCCGTCAAACACATCTCATTCACTCCTGCCCCCAGACCTCGCTTCGGCAGCCTCTGCCACCTGGAACACTTGGAGTAGGGCTCTGGAGCAGCTCGAGAGCCCTAAGAGGTGGCTGGTTTCCTAGGGCTGCCGTGACAAGGGACCACAGATGGGAGCTGGAAGCAACAGACATTTCTTCTCTTCCCGTTCTGCAGGCTAAAACCCCCCAATTAAGGTATTGGCAGGGCTCAAGGAGGGGGTCCTTTCTTGTTCCCCCTTAGCTTCTAGCGACTGTCGGCCATCCTTGGTGTCCCTTGGCTCATGGACAGGACCCAGTGTCTCCTCCTGTCATCACATGGTGTTCCCCTGCATCGTCTTTGCTCTCCTTATGAGGACACTGGTGTCCTACTGGATTAGGGCCTAAGGACCTCATCCTAACTTGATTACATCTGGACCCTATTTCCAAATAGGGACACATTTACAGGTACCAGGAGTTAGGACTTCCTGGTATCTTTTTTGGGGTACACCATCCAGCCCATAATAAGTGGGTACTAGGATTGCCCCACTTTACACCCAAGACGTCAAAGAATTGGCCCAGGTTCCTACAACTATACCACTGGCAAGTAATTGGGAAATCGTTCTTGGTATATTTCAATTTTCTGAACAATAAGGTGGGGATTTATAGCCACTTCCTAGCCCAGCGAGGAGCAGAGAGGAGGTAAATGTTTGCATTAAAGCACATTTGGTCCACAACTAAGCACCTGCCGGATGCTGCTGTCCGGACAGGCAGGGTGTCCGGTCTGGATTCAAGGAACAAGGACGTATGTGAATTGTAACCAGTTTCAATAACGATTTGAAATGACTGAATGAATGGCGCCAGCTATGTTCTTCCAGCCCACCTTTCTGGAGTCGTCTGTCTTTTCTGCGTTCTCCTGTGTTAGGAACAGCCAGTTGAGATGAATTGTCCCTGCTTGCCATCTTGCCTGGGCTCTGTTTCGCGCCAGAAGTCACTGTAACTTTTGCAAGTTGGGCTCTTCTCCCCAGGGGCCATGTCCGAGCCCCTCTGCTTGAGGAGGGGTCCTAGGGTGCATGAGCAGATAGCTCTCGGCTCCATAGCCCATCCCATAGGAGCACCAGAGGGTTTGGGGGTTCAGCTGATGCGGTTGAGGGTTCACATGCACAGCCTGGTCTGCCCTCCTCCAGGATTTTTACCTAACAGGTGCACCTCACTCAAGGCAGCCTGGATCTATGAAAATGCCAGCTGGATCGGGGGCCCTCATTCAATTTCCAGACAAATCAGCTCTCGGATTCCCATTGCTCCCAACTGCCTTAAAAATAAAACTCAATTTACGGAAGCTCGACTTCCACACTTTGTTAGGAAAAACATCTGTTGTCCGATGTGATCGTGTTAGCCACCTTGCTTGTGACCCTTCAGTGGATTCTCAATTGTGTTCAAAGGCTTTCCCACAGCCCCTGCCCCCTTCCATCCCAAGCCTGCCTCTCTGCTCCAGCCCACCTGCCACCTTGCTTCCTTCTGTGGCCCCCACTTGCAACAGGGCCCCTCTGCATGCACTACCCCCTCCCTGCAATGCCTTTTCCTCCCTTCTTAGCTACCAGACTCCTCCTCATCCTTTGGAACCCAGCCCCTGCATCACCTCCTCCAGAAAGCCCTCCTTGACTCCTGCATGGGCCAACTTCTCTTCCTGTTGGCTCGGATTGGGCCATTGTTGACTTGCCTGCGTGATTCTTTAATATCTGCCCCCCCATATCCAAGCCCAGAGGGCAGGGACGACCCCCCCCCCCCGCCATTGCTCAATGCTGCATCCCAGACCGCAGGCACAGGCCTGGGTAGCTGGCAGGTGCTCACGAGGCTCCTGTCTTCATTTTCTCCTCCGCAGGCCGGTCTTTTTCAGGTTGTTGTGGGTGATGAGCACAGCTGACATGTATGGATCGCTTGCAGTGTGCCAGGCGCTCACAGGTCTGATGTCATCGAATAGAATGACGGTTTACGGTCCCGGCTCTACCCCTTCCTGACTCCGCGGTCTGGGGCAAATTCCTCAGCCCCTCTGTGCCTCATCTTCGTACCCATAAAATGGGACTAAAAATAACACCGAATGTATTGAGTTGTTGTGAGGTTTAAATCAATTGATTCATGTCAAATTTATTTTCTGAGTTGGGGAGGCTAGAAGTTCATGACCAAGGTGTCAGCTAGTTTGATGAGTTCTGAGGTCTCTCTCCTTGGCTTGCCTGTGGCTGCCTTCCCGTGTCCTCGCGTGGCCTTTCCTCTGCTCCTGTGCCTCCCCACCGTCTCCCGGGTGTCCAGAGCTCTTCTGGTAAGGGCTCTACTCAGATTGGATTAGGACCCACCCCAACAGTCTCCTGGTAACTGCATTACCATTTTAAAGACCCTGTCTTCAAATACAATCACATTTTGAGGTACCGGGGGTTAGGGCTTCAACCCATGAATTTGGGGGGAACAGAGTTTAGCCCATAACACCTTCTAATTCTGTATTAGGATTGTCCCCATTTTATGGCCAAGGAAACTGGGGCACAGAGAGGTTTAGTCTCTGGCCTTAGGCCACACAGCTGGGAAGCAGAGGTGTTGAAATGCAAAGCCAGGTGGTCTGAGCCGCCAGCCCACTCTCAAGCATTAGAAGGTCTGTTTCCTGGCTGCGCTCCTCTGCGCAACACCTGGGTCTTGGCTACTGGAGCCAGCCTGTGTCTCAACAGCCAGAGCGGGGAGGAAATCAGGATCCAGGGGTCTCAGTGCTCTCACTTGGCCCTTTGTGTCCTTCCGGCCCTTGAATCCCTTGTTCTGCGACTGCTGCCGAGCCTGTGCTGGACGGGGACCTGTCCTCCTGCTCCCAGGCTAAGAGAGAGGTCAAGGCCACCATGGAGTGGGAAGGAAGTGAGAGGGTCTCAGGAAGGGAGGGGGGGATTCTCAATCCCAGGGTTTTCTCCCTCTCCAGAGTTCATTGCTCTGATTTTCCAGGAGCTCTCAGAAGCTCTTTGAAGATAGTCATGTTTTACCGAACATAATAAGAGAATAACAACTGGAACAAAGATATATTCCGTGGAAACTAACTCTCAGTCTTCACCCAGGCTACCAGACCGGAGACCACCCGGTCACTAGCTTCCTGCCTCTCTTGAACTGTTCGCTAGCTAAACGGGCATATGTGTGTACCCAGCACCCTTTGTCGCATGTCCCGGGGCGCTCCGTCCCTGCTGCCCTGCAGCCAGCCCTGGTTCGGTCCTCGCGCTTACGCTTCTGCCTTGTCCTGGCTGGGTGACTCTCAAAGCAGACCCTGAGCAAAGACTTGTGTGCAAATCGTTTATATACGAGGTTGGCCCCGGAAAGGTGAGTGGGCAGGGAGGGGAGGAGAGTCACTAAAAGATGTGCTGGGTAGCCCACTGCTGGGGGCAACCGGGGACTTTCCCAGTGACTGCGGGAGCACACTCGGAGTCATCCCAGCGAGTGGTCACCAACTTCTGTCCCTCATTGGTTGAGGGTTTTTCCTAGGACATCAGCTTCTGGATACTTCCAGCCTATCTTCAGGCCAAGAGACAGAAGGGGGTGTTTGGGGGGGGGGCAGAGTGGACAGCACTCTTCCCTGAGCTGTGGAGAGTCTCCAGGCTGGACCATGGGGTATGGGAGGGGCACAGCTCACATGTCTGCTCCTTCCCGCGTCCCTCTGTGATGGATGCCCCCTATTCCGCTGCACGGGTAGCCATGATGCTTTTGCCTGATGCCCCACTGATGAACCGAAATGGTCCTCTCGCTCCCCTACCCCTTTCCCGATGCCCCACCAAGTGGACCATCTGTGGGGACCACCTGTTGTGGCGTGGCCAGCTGGGTCAATGGCCATCTTCTCTCCCGCCATAGTTGCTTGGCTGTCTCTGGCCTCTTCCTGCCCCTGCCCTTCCCCACTTGGTCCCCACAGATGCCATTGTGACCCTTCCGTCTCACGGGGTCCAGGAGCCCAGGCTAGGTGCGGTGTGTGGAAGAGCCCTGGGCCCTTCGGGTAGGGCCTGTGGGAGGGAGGCCAGCAGGTCATGACAAAGGGTGATTTCCACCTTCCCCCAGGGTTGGATGAGGCCATCAGAGGCAGATCAAAGGGCTTTTTGTTGTTGTTTCATTTTCTTTTCCAGCGGCTTCTTGCTGGGGAAGTGGGCTGAGAAGCCAAGGCAAACAGAGGGAACTCTGAAGCCTCTGCCGGCTTGCTCTCCGACAGGCTGGAGGAGCTGGAGGTCCCGCTTCACAGGGGCTAGAACTGGGACCACAAGTGGGAGCTGCCTCGGGCTCCTCCCCCCTCATCTGGTGCAGAGACCAGATGGGGACACCAGGAGTCGAGTTCAGAGCCTGATGCATCCCAGGAGACCTTGGAATGTGGTATTGCCATGAGGTGGGGTGTAGAGTGGGGGCACCAGGAGCACTGGACTGAAGCCCAGCCCCCCCTCCCCGCCCGTGAAATGTCGTCATCCCCTGTCCCCCAACTGAAGAAACAGGGAGAGCACTGGACTGGGAGTCCAGAGTCGGAGCCTGGGGTCTAGTCCTGGCTCAAACCAGCTCTCTGTCCCACTGTGGATTTCTGACATCTCATCCATGTACTGGGGAGTGGGTGCTGCTTTCTTCTGGGTCTTCCTCTGACTCGACAGTCTCCTCTCAGAGTCTCCAGCGGGGAATATGACCAAAAAGCCTCCAATCCCCTGGAGAAAAGCACTCAGGAAGCCAAGGCGTGGTTGTTGATGGAAGTGGGGTGTTGTTTAAATAAATTAAGAGCGCAAGAGGAAAACCCATCAGCATTATTTTCAATAGCTGGGATGATATGCATAACATTTCCTTCCTTTCATTTGATAATTTTTCCTTTGCAAAGTAGTTTGAAGAAAGAAAGTGTCTGATGCTTTGCTACACAATGAGCTCAAATAAAAATATTCTTTTTAAAAAGTGGTTGCTATGTAATTGAATTTGAATAATGGGCAATTTTTGTTTCTAAGTAGCCCAACCGCTCACAAAGGTCTGCTCAAACCTACTGGAGAGGTACATGGGTGTGCAGAGAAAAAGAGCTCGCCGACAGCATCTTTTTGGCAAAACAATAATAATGCTAATAATATATTTAAAGTTGCGTGCATGAGTTCACGCACGTCTGCTGGGTCGAAATGCACGGGCTTAAAATGAACCACTCTTTTGGAAGGAAGAGTTCCAAAGGCAGCCGTGGCCTGTGCGTGGCATTTGAACGGGAGCTGTCTGTGAGTGGGTGGGAATTCTGGCTTCTGGGGCCCATAGATCTGAGTTCAAATCCCGGCTCTCAGCAGCGGCGTGATCATTGGCAAGCTGTTTATCCTAACTGAGCCTCTGTTTTCTCATCTGGAAAAAAGGTCACGGCACAGGCCCGATCAAGGGCCTCACCTGGCGCTGGGTGTGGGGCCACCTGCCCGTGGGCCCTCTTCCCTTCCCTTTTCTCTCCAGGAACACAGCAGAATTTTTCCAGGTACACACCGGACCCATATACGTGATCCCATTTGATGCCCAGCCAATCCCACTGGGGGGTGGGGGAGATTTTTAATCCCCATTTCATGGAAGGGAAGCCCGAGGTGCTGAGATCATGGAATTCCAGAGATGGCCCAGTTGGTGGAGGAGGCTATGAGAAACAGGAGGGTTTGTCTGAACCGTCCTGCAAGGCCTGGCCCTTCCCATCCCAAGGGGAGTGTTGCTGTGAGGTCTGTGGAATGCGGAATGGGGCTCCCAGTGTGGCTTGGTGGAGGCGTGCATTCCTTCCTTCTTTCTTTCCTTGTGTGTGCACTAGACTATTTCTGGAGATTGGCGGCTGAGGGTAGGTAGCCAGCCACCCCGGCAGCACCGCGAAGCTGTGCAACCCCTCTGGGCCTTCAAGCCCTGAGCTGTACCCACCATGAGGAACTCTCTGGCCAGGGCTGGGCCCTCCCAAGCTCCTCCCCAGGCTCAGACGCCCTCTGTCCCTCCTTCCGGGGACACAGGGTTTCGGCTAACTCTCGGTCACACCTGGAGGACTCTCAGCCCCTCGTACGGGTGACTCAGGTGTGGTACCCCTACCATCAGAGAGTGGGGGGAAGAAACAGCCTCTCCCGCGGCCAGCGCACCCCCTCTCCTGACAGCCGTCTCTGAGGCCTTTTCTAGCCGGCGCTGGCCGTCCGGCCCTGACTCTCCTGAGACTGCCCAATTCCCAGGGACTGACCTAGGCCTTGGTCCGCGGACCATCCTTAGAAGACATTGTTCTTAGAGCCCTCCTGTGGGGAGTGGCAGGCCATCTTCTTAGCTTACATCTGTCTTCTTGTCCTTCCTGTCCATTAGCAGGAGGCTGTGAACAGAAGTAGCACTCCTCCCCTCCCCCCACCTGACCCAAAGAATTCAGGAGCCGATGACGTGGGTGTGCAGACGTCACACACAGGTGGACCCATGTATGCGCACACACGTTTCATGCTTATGTGGATTCTGCGCCTTAGGGCATCACCAAGGGCCGAACGACTCTACCTTTGGGATGAGGGGATGAAGGGAACTAGAATTGGGTCAAGGCCTGTCCCCGCCAGTTCAGTGCGTAATGGGAAAAGAGCCGTGTGGAGCTGTGGTCGGAGCTGGGGGCCTGGGATGCAGCCCTCCTGGATGGATTCTGGCCCTGCCACTTTCTGGTTTGTGTGACCTTAGGCTGGTGGAGTCTGATGCTTCCTTTCCCTTCCCGGGAAACTGGCTCCCAGTGGCGAGGGGGGCGGGTGGCTGAAGGAAGGGAGTGGACACGCGGTGCTGAGCAGAGCGCGGGAGAGGCCTCACCCCAGCCGTGTGCCCGCTGCCAGCAGCCAGTCCCCAGGAGTTTGGGGAGCAGTGAACTAGACCTCCAAGAAAGGTGTGAGCTGGAGCTGGGAAGTGCCCCAGCACCGCAGGCCCTTTCTGGAGGCCCGCCTTCACTTCCCAGACATGGACTGGGGGGGCGGGGAGGGGGCCTTCCTCTGCCACCTCCCCCCTCACTGCCCCTCCCCCCCAAGGCCCAAAGCCCCATAGGAGAGAAAGACTAAAGGTCAAGACAAAGCTGTTCCTGAGGGAGGAATTACTGCTGGACCCAGCTTTGGGTACATTTTGCTGAAAATGGCCTCAGAAGGCAGATTTGCAGATGTTAAGGAACTTTGGGCATTTTTGAGCACCCCCCCCCTTTTTTTTGAGTTTTAGCATGAGGGCAGGGGGAGGAACAAGAAGGAGCCATGTGGCCTGGTTGAGGGGAGAAAATGAGATTGCTTGGTTTTCATGTGCAGCAAGAGGCACTGTGAGTTTCTGTGCAAATGTTAATAAAGACGGAAAGCAGCAAGACAGCCGGGGCCTCCTGGGCTTCTGGAAACACGGCCACGTGGATGCCCCTCCCTGGGGTTGTGCGCATTGTCGCTTCGGAAAAGGGCAGCTCTCGGCTGTGTCAGATCACCAATCTCGGCTGCATTGGGGAAAGTCTCTTTCTCAAAGCCCAGGGACCAGCAAGAGGACTCGCCTGGCCTGCTTTTGGCTGCGGCCCTTGTCTGTGTGCTGAGCTCCCAGCCCACAGCCAGCCTGGGCGCTGTCCCCACTGTTCCCCACTTAGCCGGGAAGAAGCGAAACAGATGTGATTGGTTTGAGCTGAAAGAGATTACTGTCATGTGTCTGCCTTTTCTGGTGGTTCCTAATTGGCTGGGAAAGGCCCACTGGAGTAGAGAGAAAGAACCCCCAGTTAGAAATGGGGAGGTGGTTCAAATTCTAGCGTTGGTGCAGCCTCGCTCTGTGACCTTGGGCAAGGCACTAGCCCCTTCTGGGCTTGTTTGCCATCTATAAAACCCAGGGCAAAACCCAAAACCAACCAAGCAAAAACACCCCAGTGCCGAGACAAATAATTTTCACAGCTAGCTTAGCAGCGTGGGTGTGGGGATCAGATTCAAATAAACCAAAGAACGAGGCCAGGCTTGGGTTTGGTCCTTTCTCTTTCTCTATAACCATCCTGAGTGTAAGAAGGCTAAACCACTTAGAGTGGCAAGGGTTTCCTGGGCCAATACATAGCAGGAGTATCGTGACGTGGTCCCTGGGTGGCAAAGAATTTTCTTCCCGAATGCCAGCTCTGGTTGATGCGTGGACCTGCTCGAGTCCAGGAGAGGGCTGGGACAGGATGTCTGTTGTGATGGGTGGAGGGTGGAGAGCCAGCACACAGGGGAGATTTGGGGAACCTTGGGTTGCTGGATAGAGCCTGTAGGAATTGTCGAACCTAGGTGCTCTGCTGTCACTGGCTCGGCTGCTATACGACCTAAGGTGATAGTTCTCAATCGAGTTGGATTTCAAACTAATTATTCCTGGGTGTGCCCATCCTCAGAAAGTCAGGTTGGTGCAGAGCGGTTGGACTCGTGCAGCGCTGGGCGTGTGTATTTTAAAGAGCCTGCTCAAGTGACTTCAATGTAATTTCATCCTGATACAGGAGCACTCACTAAAGGACAGCCACATTTCGCTCATCAGTATGGGGGGGTATTAGAATTTCCCCCCACTATTACATTAATTTGTGAGGTGCCAGTATGCTCTCAAGGAAGATGGTCTGGCCAGGGGCTAAGAGGGACAAAGCACATCGACCAAAGGTGCAAAACGATGACCTATACATCCAAGCTGCGTGAAATTCACCCAACATTGACACACTGGGAAATGTAGCCAAAGGTGAGTATACACTGACCTTATGACCCGACAATTCCACCCTTATCCAACAGAAATGCATATGTATGCATGCAGTTTCCCAAGGGGCATGTATAAGAATGTTTCTAACCTCACCGTCCAAGACAGACAATACCTGGAAACGAAGCAAATGTCTACAGAAGTAGAATGGATGTAGTCCCATGGTGGAATATTACACAGTGGAGAAGGAGCTCCCGCTGCTGACAGCAACTTGGAAGAGTCTCAGGATCCCAGTGCGGGATGAAAGACACCAGATGTGGAAGAGTCTACACAGTGCAAGTCTATTTATAGGAAGTTCAAGGTCAGCCAAAGGAAGCTCTGGTGTTAGAAGTCACAATAGTGATAACCTTTGGGTGGGAGTTGGGGAGTGCCTGGAAAGCAGCATGGGGGCTTCTGGCTGCTGGTCTGTTTGTCCCCTTATTCTGGTTGGTACGTTCATGGGTACGTTTAGTTTGCCAACAGTCACTGCACTGTTCACTTCAGATCTGTGTACTTTTCCGTGTAAATGTTATATTTCAATTTTTAAAATTCTATTAACTCAACAGAAGATATAAAGTGGATTCTAACCCATTGAAATACTGAGAGATGTGGCCAACAACACTAGATTTCTGCTTTCCTTGATAAATGGGACGCTCGAGAGCCTGCGCCCCCACGTAGCAAGAGCGGGCTGAGGTGAGCAGGGTGTTTGTTGGGGTTTGCGTTTGGAACCCATAAGAAAATGCTGCCCTCTGGGACTCCCAGCCTCCGTCAGAGAGAAGAGCTTTGCAAGTGATGGGTGGGTTAGAAAGGACCAAAGGGGTCCTGGTCATGCTGGGGTACAATTCTGTGTCTAACTTTACCATCTTGGTGACTTTGGGTGTTATTTAGTCTCTCTGAGCCTCAGTTTACCCAATGGTAAAGTGGGAAGAGTAACACCCGCATCCAAGGACTGTTTCGGGATTAGGACAAGACCATGGTTAGACAATGCACCCCTGGCCTGGTGGCTACGGATGCCTGAATCTGCCCCCTCCCCCAGCCCGCCTGGGGCTGCCCCCTGCTGCTGCTGGTGAATTCGAGGTGTGGCCACCGCATTGCCTTTGCTAATGTTGGGGTGGGAGATGGGAAACCCCATCTCTGGGGCCCCGGCAGTGCCCTCCTCCCTGGCCCACCCTGTGTACCGGTGCCCCGCTCGCTTGGACGGGCAGGTGTCTTCCTCTGGGTGGTCAGAGCCAGGTGCGCAGGCGAGCTGCGGACCACAGCGAACGCTGCCAGTCTGGCACTGGGCGCTCCGGGACAGGCGGGCACACGTTTTGCCTTGTGGGGCAGCGGGCGCCGGGACGTGCTGTCTTCACTCCCTGCTCCTGGCCTCGGGGCGGGGGGCATGGCTCTCTGGGACGTGGTGCTTCCCTGCACATCTCCTGGTGGGGTCTCTGCTGCCTCCCAGAGATCCCCACAGCAGGGAGGTGTGCGGGCTGCGGGACCTGCGCTCTCCTGGCTTCAGTAGCCCCATCTGGAAAGGGGATGTTAACCATACCTGGCTCATCCCTGGGACTCAAGAATCCTGGCTATGGTCGTGCATCTTATTGGGGCCATTATTTCAGGCCATGAGAAAGCACCGAGGGGGCCATTTGGGGTTGACTCTGGTGTAAAGGATGTGGTTTGAAACGGCCTCTTTGTCTCAGAACAATCTGTTTTGATTTATTCAACTGTGGGAATTTGAAAATGGCCCAAATGTTTTCCCTCTTGTTCTCTCTCTCCAGCAAGCCCATTTCCTCGTACTCACTCCCCTCCCCCACGCCGGGCATCCCCCTTGCTCACTCATCCACCCTCATACTTGTTCACGCTCATTTTTCACACCCAGTGAAAGGGCAGGTGGGACTTCAGATGGCCTGAATGTTTTCCCTGTACCTCAGAGGCTCCCACTTTCTCAACTGCATACACTCATTCTCACACCCACCTCTGTGTCCCTCTCTTGCTCTCCCTCACCCCCTCACCCCTGAACACTAGCAGAGCCACGAGGGCAGGAGACCTGGTTCTCGCTCTGTCTCTTTGACCAACTGGTTCCGTGGCTGTGCGATGTGGGCCAAGTCACTCAACCTCTCTGGGCCTTCGTTTCCTGCTTCCCAGCAGAGGCAGGGCTGCCAGTTTATGCTTAGATCATCATTTGCTCCTGTGTTATCTCCGATGCTCTAAGATAAGGTTCCTTCTGCATCTTAAATTCCCTGGCTGCGCCGCCGAGTGGACTCAGTCTCGTTCCACAGCCTGTGTGCTGACCTGAAATTACTCCGCGAGCCTTTTCCGGGTACTGAAGAGACATGGTTTTATTTTGAGCTAGGAATTAAGACCAGGGCAGGAGAAAATAGAAAGTTCAAGAGGATGATTCACTCTTGACTTAAGGGAGACATAATGTCGTGGCATCTCACTTGGACTCGTTCCTTTTACTTCCTCCAGATGTCCCAGGCAGAGGTGACTGGGGAGATGGGGGGACAGTGGTCCGTTTGGCACTGCTAATGGAGGAGGGGTGGTGGAATCAGGGCAGAGACCCTATGTTTCCTGCACTGAACCCACCAGGAGGATCCACTTCGTTCTGTGGCGCCCTGTCACCCTGCCCCCAGCCTCCATGGACAAAGAGAGCTAGAATTCACTGAGAATATACCACGTGGCATACACCGTCCTGCCGAATCCTTGCCACAGGACTGCGGGTCAAACACAAATGTCATTCGCGTGTTAAGGATGGTGAAACTGGGGTGCGATGAGGCAGGTGTCACAGGCTGTGTTGATGGCAGAACTGGGTCTTGAGCTGGACAGTGGTCTGTGCTTGAGCTAACTGCTATGCCGAGTGGCCTGATGGTGTCCAGGTGGCGTGGAAAGACGAGATTTCAGGACAGAGTCTGAGTTTTAATCCTGCTCTCCTGCAAATTCATTCTCGTACCTTGGGCAAGTCCCCCACGCTCTCTGGGCCTCAGTCACCCATTCTAAAATGGAAGCGAGGGACCAGTTGGTCCCCAAATCCCCATTCAGCATGGTGTTCTATGGCTTTCTGGGGCAGGATTTTTCAGACGGTGATGAAGAGTCAGGATGCTGTGCTTAAATCCTGCCTTAGGAGCTTGTGGCCTTAGGAAGGTTATCCGACTTTTCCAACGCCCAAGTTCTCTTGTCTGCACAATGGGGAGAAGATCAACACCTATCGCATGAGGTTGCTGTGAGGACGGAGGGGTGAGGCACCTGGGACGATGCCGGGGCCCCTGTTCATGCCAGCTCTTACTGTGGCTTTAGGATCTGTCTTGGCAGACCCTTTGGCTCGGGGGCTTGTTACCTGGCATGGACAGTCCCCCGTTCCGGAGTTGGAGGCATCTATTCCCAAGTGATGTCCATGGGTTGCCATGATGCCTCTGGAAGGCCTTGGGGTTTCTTGACCATGGTACCATCTTGGGCATTACAGATACTAAAGTGAGAAGGACCTGGGATGATGTAGTCTAGTGGCATTCAAGTTACTTATAGCCATAGAACTCAAAGAAAGTTCGACGTGGAGCCTCCGAGAGATCACTCAAAATGCAGCTGGCCCGTTGGAGCAGCCACAGGGCTGCTCCTTCCTCCCACCTCCTGTCTCCACTTTGATGGCTTCTGAGGCCCTGGGAAACCCCATTTTGAGAATCACAGGCCATTAGGTGGGAGATAATGAAACTGAGACCCCGAAAGGGGCAGTAACGCATCCAGGAATCAGAAGCAGGCACGTCTGCTCAATTATTTTCATTAGCGAGATCATCTTCTGTCTTTATAAGAGAGCTCGCCTGTGTTTCTTTTGTCCATACGTCTTAATTAATCACCTAGAGACGCGTCTTTCAATATTGACACTGACTAAACAGCTGACATTTCTGAATTATTCTGTCCCCTCCCTTCCTTATAAGCCATAGGTAAAGCCTGGACGGGTATTTATTGCTAAATCAAGGAAAATGGGGCTTTTTATTTGGAAGCCTTTGAAACACGGTATTTACCCAAATAACCCTGCCTGAGTTGGCAGGTGTTTGGAAACCTAGGGAAATGGGTTTGACCCAAATAAATGAAGAAAGAAAGAGTGACCAGCACGAATCCACGGATGTGGTGGTCTGTAGGGGTTCTCAGGAGTCCTATTTAAATGAAGCATCTCTCCCCGCTCCCCACATCCCCCCTTCTGCAGTCCCCTCCACCCCCAATTTGGTCTTCAGAGATTACATGGTATTCCTCCCTCAAAACCTAATTTCCGCGCAGACTTAGCCGCCGTGACCTGCCACGTGGAGAGCCTTAGTGAGAATCAATAGGCATGAGTTCCTGGTGTGGGCTTCACGCCTCCCGAATATAAAATACCCCGGAGGCGAAAGCCAGATGGATGCTGGCCAAACAGCCTGGAGCATCGGAGCTCGATGGGTCCCCTTGCCCATTTTTAAGGTGAGGCGGCATGGCCCAGGGAGGCGTGGTGACTTGCCCAAGGTCATGCGGTGACTTAGAGGCAGCGTCTATGGCCTGTAGGACTCCTGGAGGTCCTTTCCAACACTCTGAACCCTCTCTCGGCTGAAGCCTGGCTTCCCTTCGCTTTAGGATCTAGGTAATGAAGCCGTTCTGTAGGACCCGCGTGGGCGAAGAGAGGGGTGGAGGGACCCGTTCCGTAGCCTGTTCCAGTGCAGAAACTGGTTTAGCTAGAGGTGATGCTATCAGAGCAGATAGAGAGGGGTTGGCTTTCATTTGCCCAGGGCCCATCGTGCCCCCTTCGGGGTGATGGGAGGCCCAACGCGGCGAGGACCGGTTCCCCGGCGAGTGTGGGGGAGACACATGTGAATTCACTTCAAGGCTGGCGAGGCCTGCGCCTGGCTTCCCAGCGCGCTGTGAGCTCTGGGAGTGGGTGGGAACACGTCTTCTCCAGGCCCGACCCCGGCCGCCAGGCAGATGTGCTTATTTCTTCCTTTTCCCCTTGGGAGGCAGAAGTCTGGCAGGGTGGTCAACAGGCTGCCTGCGGTTTAGATCCTGCTCTGACTGCCTATGCCTGGGACCTGAGGTGAACTTCTGGAGTTTCCATCTCATCTGTAGAATGGGGTAGTTATCGTCCCCTTCTCCTAGGGTCGTGGGGAGGCCTGAGAAAGATAATCCGCATAAAGTGCTTAGAGCGATGCCCAGTAGACGGATGGACGGGATAGGCAAGCAGTTTGCATTAGCTGTTGACTGGGTCATTTTAAATGAGTGTGTGTGTCTCCATTTTAAACATGATGTTTAGTACTTTTTTTTTGATTACGAAACTTCACTGGCATACCTATGCCAACTACCAGAAGATACCCATGGGTAACATCTTGCTCTATGTCTTTCCAGTTTTTTCCCTGTGCAGTGTGTGTGTGATCGGGCATATTACTGCCAAAATATAATTTTCTTTTTTTTTTTTTTAAAGATTTTATTTATTTATTTGACAGAGATAGAGACAGCCAGCGAGAGAGGGAACACAGCAGGGGGAGTGGGAGAGGAAGAAGCAGGCTCATAGCGGAGGAGCCTGATGTGGGGCTCGATCCCCTAACGCCGGGATCACGCCCTGAGCTGAAGGCAGACGCTTAACGACTGCGCCACCCAGGCGCCCACAAAGTATAATTTTCTAAAAACTAGAAATCCTGTAAGATCTCATCCAAATCTGCAATGAACATGGGTCAAAGACTGATTTAACTCCCGAGGGAGGGAGCCGGCAGGACGGTGAAGCCAGCTCTCAGGAGAATTAGACAACCGGCAGTTATCTAAGCATTGGAGCAATAATACTGAACCAGGTGGCTTGATTGGATATAAAACTGGAGAGGGCCCTATAGGCGGATGAAATCACAACCTTTGGGGCAATTTTCTCTCCCAGACCAAAACAATCTACTCCAAGTTCACAAGTAACTTCACATGAGTCAAAGTTACATTCCTCTAGAATCCTGGACGGTGGGTAATTAAGGAATCCGTAGGTGGGCCCCCAAAACGATACTCCGTGATGATGTTGGAAAGACAGGCCTCTCCTCGCCTGGTTTCCAGCTTTTGCATCGTTTATGATCACAGTATCTGTATCTTTGTGCACCTTGCCTTCTGCTCCTAATACCACATCACATCTAGTTTCAGAGGGAAGTTTCGAGGAAGGACAGGAATGCCCCCAAAGGGTGAGACCTGCTCTTACGCCCAGCTGGCAGAGGCCCCCTCCACCTCGGGGTCCCAGGACAGCTGCTCTTGCCCCCTCCTTCACCACATTTTCTTCGATTCATCCACATTTCTCTCTCTTTCTCTCTCCCTTGCCATCTAGACTGAATTTCTTGAGATCAGGGATTTGCTGAGTTTATGTCTTCCTGCTCCTTCTCCTCTAAGCCTTTGCTCTGTGGCACATGGTGATCCCTTGGGGATGCTTGCTGACTGAGCAAACGGGGATGGTAAAGGGCCTGGCCTGTGTCACTGAGGAGAGACAAATGTGCCCTTGGCACTCCTGTCGGGCTCGGCTGGGCCCTTCTGGAAGAACCCAGTGCCCAAGCAGTGTGTTTTCTCGGCCCTTATCCCTGCTTCTGTCAAATAATTGTGTTTAGAAGGCCTTCCACACGCAGTCTAGAAAACTCTTCTCGGTAGGACTCCCCTGACTTGAGTTCCTAGCTTTCTTTCCTAATCAAGATTTTCAAGGGGTAAAAAGTTCTTGGCCACCTCAAGCTGGGGAGGGAGAGGCAGGTCTGGGATTAATCTCCACACTATGAATTTTAAACTGCTCTTGTTCCACGTGTTGGGAAAACCCATCAAAATGCTAATGACTCTGCGGTCTTACCTCCCGCAGACCCTTCTCTGCATTAGAATATATTTACATGGACTTGAGCAAGGAGAAGAATTAAGAGACACGTGGGGTGCCCTTTTCCTGGATCCCACCGCAGGCAGGCAGGCAGGCAGGCAGGCAAGTAAGCGGGGGTGGAGGGCTATAAAGTCTGAATGACAAGCCCCAGAGCCCCAGGTTTCGGAGGGAAGCTGCTGTGGGTTGTGGGCTTGGCCCCTTCACTCAGCTCCAGTTACAAGTTCTCAGCTTTTGGCCTCCTTGCTAGCTGCAGGGTGGCCCGTTTGGAAACATCTCTATTACTGTCGTGTGGCTTTTTAAAACTGCTCCTCTCCGAGGCAGAAACCCTTGGACAGGCGCTCCTGGATGCATAAGACCGCAGGGAGGATCCACGTGGGATTCAAGGTCTGGAACACGTTGAGACACTCATGACTCCTAGCAAAGTCAACTTCAGCCTTAAGACATCTGCTGTTCTTGACCCGTGTGCTAGAAGCGCTGGGCTGTTGTTGCAATCTTTGGAAGCCCAGGTATCTTTGTGCAAGCAGCCAGTGGCTTGAGAAGCTCTAGATGCATGCTCCAGAGCACAGACACGATGGGGACAGCCCAGTGCAGGCTGGACTCAGCAAAGGGGCTCCAGGGACTTTGGGTGCAGGCAAAATCCTGGGCTCTGGTCCTCTCTTGGCCCGGTTTGGCTCTGTGACTGTAGACAAGTGGCTGGACCTCTCTGAGCATCGGCTCCTTCCTTTGCTAGGGATGGGAGGACCCTGGCCACTGGGTGGAAGAGTTAGAGAGCTCACATCTTTCCTTTTTTGTTTGTGTAGACGGCACAGTGGAATCAGTGGGGTGGGGGTGCCAGGCTCCACCGTCAGTGATAGGAGCCTTAAACCAGCAGGTTCCTCCAGGTCGCTGTGGCACCAAACACCCAGGTCCGGGATGCTGGGCACTCGCCCGGCCGATCTGCTGGGGACCCGTCATGAGAATGAGTGAGCCTTACTTGGCAGACGTGGTTGCTAGAATCATGTATGCTTTCTGTTTTCCTTTTTCCATGAGCAGTGCACCCATGTTTACTTATGTAAATCTGCTGTGTCTCTGGCTCCCTTTCCTCATCTGAGAAATGGGAAGAGTGTAGGAGGGAGAGCAAAGATCAAAAGGAAAAGAGAGCTCCAGGGGATGGACAGCCCTTGTCCTTGCCTCCTTCAGGTGACGAGAAAATGCTTCCAGGCAGGACAAAGAGGCGGCAAGTGCAGGGCTGTGCCCACTGGAGACAAGGGGGTCTCAGGCTCCCAGAGGCCACACGTTCTTCATGGTCAGGTGAGCCTTCTGGAGGTGTCTGTCTCCCGCAGGTGCTCCGGGGGAGGTCACGAGAGACCCTGGCTTGCCCGTCTTCGGGAACCCCCAGACATGATGGGAATGCAGGGACAGGGGAGATGATGATTACTAGTGACGGCTGCACGGAGAAATAAGCAGCTTCTCGTGTTGATTTATGGGGTTGCATATGCCCTCTTCCCTGGCCCTACTACCCTCCGCAAGCTACCCAGAGCTCATGGGCTCAGATGGACTCAGATTCCTTACCGGCGGGGTCCAGAGATTTTGCTAGAGGGGCCAGCGCCTTATGCGCGGTGCCCAGTTCCAATCAGGGAGTGGCCCTCTATACCCAAGCCAAAAAAAAGAAAAAAAGAAAAAAATATCCCAGTTTTTCTGAGGATGTCAGGGTTCCCACCTCAGCCCCACTGTGACCCTGGGGCACACGTAGCAGGCCCATTCTGGGACTCATTATGGAAACAGAGGGTGGTGGGGCTGAATGACAGGGCAGGCAGCGCAGAGAAGCGCTCTCCCTCCCGCAGCGAGTCAAGGGCAGGTGGAGAGGAAGCAGAGACCAAGGCAAAGCGGGCTAGGGCAGGCGGCTGCAGTAAGGGCTGCGGGCTGTGGGGGGTGGGGGTGGGGTGAGGATCGTTGTTGAGTCACCGAACCCAGCAGGAACTCATCCCCAAACGTGTCTTGGCTCCTCTTCCTCTCCCTACCCCCACATCACCCCCCTGCATTGCCAATTTAAAATACAGCAACACAAAGCCCAGGCTTTGCTTTGGGGCCATAAACTGCAGCACTTTTATCTGTCAACATGCCATGCATCTGCTGGCAGTGGCCCAGGCTGGCATCGTGGGGGGAGAGGGGCCAAGGCTGAGCTGGCCTCCGGGCTTCTTGGGGCACATGACCAAGCGTCTCTGTGGTCAGGGGGCTCAGAAGGATGGCTGTTCCACCTAGGAGCCAGGGAGAGATGTAGGGTGGCTAACATGGGTGGGGGGCAGACAGAGAGAGGCTGAGAGGGGCAGAGGTGGGGGAAGGAGTGGAGAGAGAGAGAGAGAGAGAGAGAGAGAGCAAGCAAGTGAGGGGAGCGTAAAGCACAGGAGAGAGGCATTGCTGGCAGGAGCTAGCCAGTAAAAGACTTACCATTGGGCTGATCACCTCCCTCCCTCCCTCCCTTCTGTCCTTGCTGCCTCTTCCAGGAAGCCGTCCTTTCACCTCCCCTAAACTCCTACCGACTTGCGGTTCTAGGACACCAACCGTAAATCAGTGATCTTCCACATCACCTGGGAGTGTAATGTATAAAATATGAGCAAGTCTGGCTGCCATGAGCTAAGCGTTACGGTGTGTATGACACATAAACTCCATCTGTTCTTCGTGCGGACCCCCGAGGGAGAGAGGGAAGGGTCTGGAGAGTATCACTTGGAACCACTGATCATGGCCACTACCCCTTTCCCAGAAAGTGGCAGCAGACTCTGTTTTATGTAATTCCCGTGTTCTCTATTGATCAAACACCTGCTAGTGCCGGGCCCCGTGGGAATCACGCACAGCCCGTTAGCTCTGCTGACCCCCAGCTCAGGCCAGTGGGGGAGGACTGTGATTGTCTACGCTTTGCAGGTGAATAACCTGAGGTTTAGAGGGATAAGGAACTTCGCCAAGGTCACCTGTGACCTTGGCATCGCTGATATTCAAACCCAGGCCTGTGGGCCATGAAAGCCTGGTCTGTGGCCCACCCTTCAGTGCTGAGGGCTCCCCACCTGCAGCCTGCCCTGCCCCACGCTGCAGACAGACAGCAGGCTCTAGAGGCACTTTGTTCTCCCAGAAGTCCTCTCACAGGTAACCATCCAAAGGGTGCCCTGCTGTCCTTGTCGCCCGGCCCTTTGGCCATTTTAGGGTCCCCCAAATGGCATTTTTGCAAGGGAGGATGCCACCCCCATCAGCAGCCATCCATCCGCTCCAGACCACACAGTTGGCCTCCCGCAAACCTGTCCAGCGGCTGGCAAACCGCCTGCTCCACAGGCTGGGGCTGGACTCGGACACAGGGAAACTTCGATCTCCTTGTAGCACTGGTCTGCACCGCCAGGATCAAGACCAAGGCAAGACGTAACTCTGACCCCTCCTTCCTGAGGCCTCATCTTGTGGGTCCACAGCTAGGGCAGTGAGGTGAGATGGGCAGAGCGGGGGGCTGCCGATGTTCGAGCGAGTGGTCTCTGCACAGATCCATAAACTCTAGAGGGAGAAAGCAAGGCCCTGCCCGTAGCTGCCGGAGGCTCAGCCCTCCAGGGTCCAGAGAAAATTATACAAGTGGTTGAGTCATTTATTCCTTCTCTCCTCCTGTTAACCTAGTTCCGTCTTCCCGCTGTTCATTTCACCCGTCCTTTTATAGATGCGTTCCCCTTCCACCTGGCCGTGTATCCATCCCTGATTCCTCCATCCCTGCTATTATCCATCCCTCCATGCGTGTGTCCATCCGTCCATCCATCCATCCATCCATCCATCCATCCATCCCTGCTATTCATCCATTCCTGCAACTAACTATGACCCATTTCCTCCCTCCCACCATTCAAGCTCTTTTATAGATCCGTTCTCTCCTCCTCCATCCATCCATCAATCCTAGCAGCTATCCATCCATCCAGCTTTATTTGCTGAGTCAGGAACTGGGACCTCAGAGGCAGTAAGGACCATCCCTATCCTTGAGGAACTCATAGTCTGGTAGAGGAGAGAAATCGTATGATGCTGACTTGACTACCTACACACACACATTGTTATTGGAGCCCAGAGAACAGTGACTAATCATTGCCTGTGGAGCCCTGGGGAGGTTTCTCAGAGGAGATACTGAAGGAAGGTTTTGAAGGATGAGTAGGAGTTGGCCAGGTGTTTTGGAGAGTGGAAGGGGAGGCAGAGTTCAGGGTTGGGAAAGGAAGAAGGGACTGCCAGGCGAAGTGAGCAGCAGTGAGGTTGGGCCGAGCATGCCGGTGGGGCATGTGGGTCCCAGTGAGTTCAGTTTGACTGTGGGGTCTGTGCGTATTGTGGGGACCCGAAGGGCCTGGAAAGGACAAGTGGGGCTCAGATGATCAAAGGCCTGTGTATAGGCAAAGGGAAGCCAGGGGACCCACTGAAGCAAGAGAGAGACACCTCTGTGGGCTCAGTCTGACAGCAAACGAGAGGGCGGTTTGGAGGGAACAAGGCCGCAGGCTAGTGGACCAGCCAGGAACCCGTTTGCAGCAAGCCGACGGGCAACGGTCAGGCTCAGCCCAGGCAGGGACAGGCAGGGGCCGCGAAGGAGGAGGGTCACGGGTGACTTGGGAGAAACAAGGGCTGGGAAACCAGAGAGGAGTCTGGGATGTGGGCGCGTCACGCGGGTGCTGAGTTCGTGAAGGCTCAGGAGGCTGTGTCCTCGTGGCGCATTTACCAGTGTGTACGTGGGGTCCGTTTCGGTTTAAAACTAGAGCGGGAAACATCTACCTAGAGATTCGAGCCCCTCGGCTGGGTCTCATCCAGGACACCGAAGTACCTCTCAGGATTTGTCTTACACACCGAGGGCTGGTTTCCCACACACACAGCAGCTTTGCTTTGCTCGGAAGGAAGAAGATAAAAGTTTTGAGCTAGACCTTAGACAACAGGAGAACTTGGCTACTAGGCATCCCGTGTCCTGCCCTTGATCGAGTGCCTCCTTTATTTCGTGGATTTCAAGGCACCCTTTGTTTTATTTTTTCTATGTTAAGGTCTCCGAAACCAGGACATGTCATGCACGAAGGGCCGTGTCGTAATTAACTAAGCGAGGCGATCAAATAACGGTGTTGTTACAACCCGAGGAATCTTTTTTTTTTTTTTTAAGATTTTTTATTTATTTATTCTACAGAGATAGAGACAGCCAGTGAGACAGGGAACACAAGCAGGAGGAGTGGAAGAGGAAGAAGCAGGCTCCTAGTGGAGGAGCCTGATGTGGGGCTCGATCCCATAACGCCGGGATCACGCCCTGAGCCGAAGGCAGATGCTTAACCGCTGTGCCACCCAGGCGCCCCCAACCCGAGGAATCTTAATTCAAGAAACAGGGTGGTGTGTGCCGGGCTCTCCAGGGTCCTGTCTGTCCATTTTTCACGTGATCCTCACAACATCGTAGGAACTATCAGCTGTGGTTAGCGGTTTCCCAGATGAGGCGTTGAGGCCTGAAGCAGGGAGGTCACATGCTCACAGAGCCAGAGCTCGTCAGAGGTGGACTCAAGATCTCAGGGCATCTTTGTTCAAGGCAAGAGCGAGCCTGGGGCTGGGAGGGTGGTGGCTTTTCCTTCCCATAGCCGGGGACGACCGGGTCCATGGTGAGCACCGTCTCCCAGCCCATCGTCTTCTGATGCAGCCTCTTGTTACCCAGGCCTTTCCCCCTCTTGGCCCAAAACCCTGGGATTCTTTTCCCGCTCCCAGGAGGGCTCCTGCTCTGACATCTGTGGTGACCCCCCTCTCGTCCTCCTCAGAGAGGAGAGGGATGGAATGAGATCTCCGGGGAGGGGGAAGAAATTCTGAGCCCAGCTGGTTTCCCTCACATAATGCAGGTTTGCTTAAATGGGAATTAGGATTAGTGCTGGGTTTTGCCTTTCCTGGCAGACTGGTAATAAACTAATCTCCTCTCCGGCTGCAGCAAGGCAGAATTCCATCGAAGACGGGAGACAGCTTCGGGCTCAGGAGTGCAAAGCCTGGAAAGTAATTTTATTATTGACAGGCCCGGCCCACGCTGCCTGACACGCAGCCTGCAGCTCCTTCCCGACGTGGCTGCAGCCTTTAATTTTGTTAATGTGTGACATTCACCCAGGCTGCGTGGCTGATGGGCACGCTTGACATTAATACGTGTTCCTCGTGGTCCCCAGAGCTCATAAAAGCTCATTATCAGTTCCGAGCCCGTAAATGTAGTTCCCGGCTCAGGTGGGCCCGAGTTCCTCAGACACGTCCCCAGGCAGCGGAGCAGTGGCCGTCTTGTGGGAGCCAAGATACAAATGCCTCCCTTTGTCTGGGGGACTCGGCCTTCCCGGCTCCTGGAAGGTGACCAGAAAGACAACTCGGCAGGCAGAAGAGCTCTGGGTGCAAATTTACACCCAAGAAAAGGAGGCTCCTTCTGTCCTGCTGTTTCGGGGAGTAATTGATCCACTATTTGGGGAAAGTGGTTTGTCAGAAGCTATTCAAATGTGGAATGTGCAGAACCCCTGCCCCGCCGTCCCACTTCCAGGCATCCGGGTTGTGGACTTGCTAGAACATTCCCACACGGCAATGTAACTGGGAAGGGGATGGTGGCAACAAGGTTGTAACGGCTAGGAGTGGAAATACCCCGCATATTGAAGGTGGGAGAGAAATAAATGATGGTCCACACCTATGAGGAGGCAGAAGACCCAGGAAGATCTGTAGTTTTTCAGATCCATGGGCAGACATGAGAGCAGCTGCTAGCTGGGGGTGCAGAACGTGTGTGGTAAGATTGCATTTGTGTAAAGAGACACACCAGCTCCATGGGGGCCCATGCAGTCACGTGCTCTCACACACATACACACACACGCGTAAGGGGTTACACAGCATAAAGCCTAGAGGGTCGTGTTACAAAGATTTTGCAATGGTTCTGTTAAATACGGTGGACGGATGAGGAAGAACGTTCACTTTTGTAGCTGCGATCAGTTGTATACGTATACCCCCGTCTCCCTACCGACAGGTGCCTGTCTTTGTCTACAGATGGATATGGACATGTGTACGTATATAAATCATGAATTCCTTTGATTGTAACCTTCGTCTGCTGCATGAGATGTGAGGTTCCCTGGGTCTAATCTGCCTGGGTAGACTTTGGAGGCAAAGATAGCCAACTGGGGTCACGTCCTCTGGCCAAGCCCTGTTCCCCATCGGTTGGCAGGGAGTCCTGAGAAGTTACGCGCAATGTGCACTGAGCTAGGATCCGTAGAGCAGACCTAGAGCTCACTGCTCTCGTGGCCGCGTCTCTCCCCCTGTGGACGTGGTACTGATGCCAGGTTCGACCTGTCACGGACCTGACTTCTGGTCCCGGATCTGCCCCGTTTCAGCATTACCGCCTTGGGCAAATAGACAACGTGAAACTTGACCAGGGCTTCTACTGTGCGGCCGGTCCTGGGGGGCGGGAGTCTGGGAGATTTGGGGGTCAGGGGACTCGGCTGTCCCATCTGCACTGGCAGCTTTGCTCTTTTGTTCCTCAGCTGTGCGTGTGAACAAGCCAGCCCCCAGGACTGGCCTCAGCCATGGCTGGCAGGTATGTGGCCTGGACGTGGCGAATTTGATCCTTCTCCTGTGACCTGGGGGCTCTCCGTCAAACTGACAGAGAGGAAGTGGGGGAGAGGCCGGACTTCTGGGCCCTGCACTCTGGGGCTGAGTTGTTTTTTTTCACTACCGTAGACCTATCCTCTTATTATTTATCTCTTCATGGATACCAGATCTGGAAAGTGTTGGTCTGCCCCCAAAGCCTGCATTCATTAAGCAATGATTAATTCTCCTTCACATTTTCACAATTACTCAGAAGGCCTTTTTTCCGCCTGAGGAGAAAGGAGTTTCGGTGACGAGTTGGTAATGTTCTCGCCAGAAGCAAAGCAATGTGATGTGTTGTTGTGATTAGCGGGCGTGATGTCATCACGTGCGCACTGTACAGGCTTCTGGGCTGATTTTGGAAGACTGAAAACGTGCCAATCCGCAGGCTCTGGGGACGCCATCCTGGAAGCCTCCGAGGGGCCGGGTGCTTAGTTCTGGCTTTCTGGCCGCGGCTGCCCTGTCTGGCTTCTGCGCCTGCAGAGCCGGAAGGAGAGAGCAGGAACCAGGGGGCGGGCGCGCACCTGAACTGAGGTGGCCCCCAGCAGCCACAGGCCCCACTAGCTGTTGCCTTTTTAAAATTTATGTCTCTCTCTTCTCCTTCTAGAGTTTACCTGAAGCCATCAGAAGACACCTCAAGAGAATTCTCACTCTCCTGGAAGGAACAGACGCCAGTTGAAAGAGGTATGATCTGGCCACATGGCAACGTGGCAGCATCTTATTCAAATAAGAGTCTGATCTTCTCTCCTCTTCTCTTTCTACTCAACAAACCCTCCATTGCCAAATGAGAGAGCTGTCAGCTGGGCAGGGCAAGCAAAGGGCGGCTTCCCTCTTTTCCCCACCTCAGACATTTGTTCAGGGTTGGCAAGCACAGCTGAGGCGTGAGGAGAGAGAGGCTGGAGCCAAGGTGGGGTCTCACTGGGGCTGGCAGCCGCCCCATGAGTGGGCTACCCATCATGGTTGCTCCTCAGGGTCAGTCCAGGAAGTGAGGGTTGAAGCATGGAGGCAGTGAGCCCTCCAAGGGAGGTTTGCTTTTTGGGTTCTGGAAGCTTCTTGGGCTGCCTGCAATTCCAGGACTGGTGATGGGCTGTGTGGCCTCATGGAAGATTTCCGAATGAAGAGCCAGGACATCTGTCCTCTGGCCCAGTCTGTACCACCATTGTGCTTCAAGAGTCCTTAGAAGCCATTTCTCTCATGGGGCCTCGTTTTCTCATCGGTAGAATGGGCAGTAGTGACTTGAATCTCAGTCCCAGGCCTCATGGCCTCCGTTTCTGAGGTTCCCAGCCCCGGGCTGAACCAGAGGAAGTGATGGGTGTGGTGAGGCAGCAGGGAAGCAGGGAGGGGGTCGAAGCTTGGGAAAGGCTGTGGAGAGGAGGGGCATTTGGAAACTCAGGAGATTTGACTGCCAGTCTTGGCCAAAGGATGCCTCAGACCCTTGGTGGAAAGACCCCAGAGTCTGAGGTGTAGATGGACTGAGTTTGAGGCCTGGCTGACGGGAAGCATCAGATCAACCAACACTGACTAAGGGCTTTTGTATGCCAGGCGCTGTGCTAGGCACAAGCCCCGCACCGTCCATTCAGTCCTCTTAACAGCCCTGTGGTCTTGGCACTAAAATCACGTCCATCTTAGAGAGGAGAGAACCAGTCCTCAGAGATGTTACGTAACTTGCTCAAGGTCACACAGCAGCGAGTGAGATACGGTGGAGATTTGAAGCCCTGTCTAAACAACCCTACAATTCTCGTGTATTTTCCTTTGAGTGACTGTGACTTGAATCTTAAGGTTAACATCCTTTAAGCCAGAGTCACCTCGTGAAATCACATTGCTTGATAGGACTTAAAAATGATTTGTTTCCTTATCCTAGACTTTGGGCTCATCGTGACATCTCTGCAGGTGTTGGTTTTCTGACCTCTAAAGTGGGAGCATAACCCTAGCCATGGGGTTGTCTTGGGGAGAAGAGGAGATGAAGGAGGTACAGATCCTTCCCCCCAGCCCGCCTTCCCACCCCAAGACTGCTGCTCTGAGGGTCGATGGCGCGTGCGCACTGTGGGGTGCTGCGCCCAGCCGGGTGATGCCATCTACGGTTCCAGCTGCCTCTGGGCCACTTTACCAGCCACCGATCTGATACCTCCCCGGCCTCTGGGCTCATCCTTTCACTTTTGGAGTGTGCGGCGGGCGGCCAGGAGGTGTCAGGCCGGAATCCGAGGCACGGTGGCTGGCTCCCAGAGGCAGATAACGCAAGGCCAGGCGGGGCCCCGGGGAGACAGCGGCGGAGGAGCGTGAGGCCCATGTGTCGTGCGGCTCACCCCGCCCTGCTGGCTGCCCGGGTGGGAGTCTCAACCGTCAGCCTCCTGGCGGCCCGCCCGGCTCCCCACAGGAAGCCGCTGCCTATCGCAGCGCCAGGATCCCACACGCTTTTCTTAATCAGGAGAAGGCGCTGAAGCGAGCCAGGAAAAGCTTCATGTCCCCAGGACTTTTCTGCCACGGATGTGTCTCCATCAGGCGAAGCCACGGGCCTCGGTGCGCGAGAGGCAGGAATCTCTTTAAGTACAGAGAAAAGCAGCAAGGGTGCTTTTGTTCTCGGTTTACCTCCAGGAAGGTGGCAGGGGAGCAAAGCGATTCGGCCTCGCCCCCCTGGTTAGCTAGGAAACACATCGGTGTAGAGTCACGGGGAAAACACAGGACCAGCAGCGGGAGGCAGGCAGCGTGTGCCGTCGTGGGAAATGTCTGCTGGGCTTGGGGGCCCGACTGGCGGACTCTGCTCTTCGGTAGCTGTTTGACTCCGGGGGAATGATTTGGTGTCCAGAGTCTCAGTTTTCTCATCAAATGGGCAGATGGCATGCACCTCGCTGGGTGGCTGTGACGGGGAGGAACACGCCAGCAGGACCCTCCTGCTTGCTTTGAATGACAGAAGCCCCCGGGATAATGTGGCCTCCCAGGGTGACCCCCTTGAAGAGTCTTGGGCTCTTGGGATGGATGAGCTGGGTGTTTGTGACCAAACAGGGAGGTTACCGTGGAGACACATACCTCTTTCCGCATGTGGTCTAAAAAAGGGCTGAGAGCGGGGCCTGGGTTGTGTCAGCTCTCTGTTCTGACACCCTGGGGTGTGGGGCCACCTTGGGTGTGAACGGCTTTTCCTGAGCTTTATCCCATGGTTTGCGCTTCAGTCCCGACGACATTTACTGGATCCTTTCTGTAGATAACCGCTGCTCCTCCTCACACCCCAAGAGGCAGGCGTTAATAAGCTCTTTATAGGTGAGGATAGCTGGGATTCAGCAAAGTGGTAAATTATTCCAGGTTTCATGTCCAAAAAGCAGTCAGACTGGGACCTAAACACAGGGCTCCTGTCCCAAGGGCAGTGTGTTGGCCACAGCACCCCACAGCACCCACAGGGCCCATGTGGCAGGCACCCTTCTACACCCACGAGGTCTACAGCCACACCCCACAGTGGCCCGGTGGCTTCCCGTGTTGCCGATGACAGCACCCGTACAACCTTTGCGATGCCCCAGAGCACCCACAGAGGTACCTGCAGGATCCACGAGGCCCCCTGCAGGACTCACAGCATCACCCCGTGACACTCATGGTGACCCTCCTTCTGCGTTCTCCACCCAGCTTTGCACGGAATTCAGAGCTCAGGGGGAAAGAGAAGTCCCCTGATGTTTTCAGTCTCCCAGCCAGTGCTCTGTAGCAGGCTGAGCGAGCCAGTGAAGGCAGGTTCTAGGAAGCGTGGGGATCTTTCTCCTCCTGAAATCTGACAGCAGGAAGCAGGTGGTGGGGAGGGGATGACAGAAGCCTGGCTGCCCCAAGAGAACCTATCCCCGGGTTCCGGTTTATCTACTTTTTCTTTTGTTGTTCGCACTTTGGGTGTCATACCCACAAATCCATTGCCAAATCCAAATCATAAAGATTTATCCCTTAGTTTTCTTCTAGGAGTTTTATGGTTTCCGTGCTTATATGTAGGTCACTGATCCATTTTGAGTTAATTTTTGTATATGGTGTGAGGTAGGGGCCCAACTTCATTCTTTGGCATGTGGTTATCCAGTTCTCCCAGCACCACTTGTTGAAAGGACTATTCTTTTCCCATTGAATAGTCTTGGCACTCTTATTGAAAATCAGTAAGTGTATAGGTTTGTTTCTGGATTCTTAGTTCTAATCCATTGGTCTTTGTATCTATCCTTAAGCCTATACCATGCTGTTTTGATTACTATAACTTTATGTGTAATTTAGAGGAGCCCTACTATATTTTAAAGCTCCCTGGTGATTCTAATGTACCACCTAATGTCCCTGGATTTTACAAGGAAGATGAAGGCAGTTGGGATGCTTATATGTAGGTCACTGATCCATTTTGAGTTAATTTTTGTATATGGTGTGAGGTAGGGGCCCAACTTCATTCTTTGGCATGTGGTTATCCAGTTCTCCCAGCACCACTTGTTGAAAGGACTATTCTTTTCCCATTGAATAGTCTTGGCACTCTTATTGAAAATCAGTAAGTGTATAGGTTTGTTTCTGGATTCTTAGTTCTAATCCATTGGTCTTTGTATCTATCCTTAAGCCTATACCATGCTGTTTTGATTACTATAACTTTATGTGTAATTTAGAGGAGCCCTACTATATTTTAAAGCTCCCTGGTGATTCTAATGTACCACCTAATGTCCCTGGATTTTACGAGGAAGATGAAGGCAGTTGGGAGGCTTCCAGAATGATCTAGGGGAATGCAGCATGGAGAGAATGCAGCCCTGAAGTAAAGCCATGGTTATCGGGGTAAAGAGATCACGATGGAATTGAGAGAAGTTAGGGAGAGGTTCTGATCCTCCCGCATCCTGGGAAGGCCTTGGAGATGCCAAAGGTGAGAATGGAAGCCGGTGTTCCAGCTGAGCTCGATTAACCTCCTGCCTCCCCTCCGCGCCCCCCCCCCCCCGCCCCCCGCCGTATGATTTGGAGGAAGACGCGGGTCCTCGTCACCAGCTCTGCTCCACTGCGTCACCTTGGGCAGGTTGCTTGACCTCTCTAAGCCCCTCATTGCCTCTGTGAGGTAGGTCAGTACTCTCTGCTGCTTGTGCAGAGGGGTGAGCGAGGGTCAACAGGTCAGCTCCGCAAAGGCTGGGAGGGGCTTAAAGGCAACCGAACGCTTGGCAAAGTCTCCACCGCACAGGACCGGCCGCGTGGTTGTCAGTTTCCTGTCCACCTGTCTCTGCGGACTTGGGGCGCATGGCCTCCCTTGCAGTCTGTGCTGCCTTGGGCTGCCCTGGGTGGGCTGTGACAGGTTAAAGTGTCTTATTCTGCTGAGTTGAAATGTATTTCCTTGTACCCTCTGTCCGCTTGCCCCAGATCTGCTTTGGGGGCCTGCAGAGAAGAAGCATCACCTGCTTCCCTCCGGGCTGCTATCCGGCATCCCCACTTCACACACTTCACCCTTTGCTGCTGAAAGGTCATCGCTACCTCTACCTCCCTCCGAGGACGCAGTTTCAGTGCACTCCTGACTTCCTGTTCTCTTGACCCTCCTCTGGGGGGGCTCTAGCCTGAATTGGACACTTCCGTAGTTCAGCCCTCAGAGCCAAGGCCGGAGCTCCGGCTGTGTTCTGACTCCAGCCAAGGTGGGTGGGACTAGCACCTCCCTTGGTCCAGACCTTTTACTTCTATTCATGCAGCCACGGTGGCATCGGGGCCAATGACTCCCGCATCCCGGTTGGAGTAAAGCTCCCATCTTTCTCTTGGCCAGGTAGAAAAGGGATTCACTCTTGCTATGGACATCATTTTCCATCTAGTGTTTGTAAATCAGGGGGCAGTTTCACTCAGGAGGGAGAGCACAGCTTCGGCACTGGAGGAATGTCGGGGCTCTCTCTCATTTAGCTACTTGGGCAAAAGAACTCCGTTTACTCTCCTGTTATATGAAGACAGTCATTGCAATTACAGGCTTCATGGTCGAGATTCAATGAGATGATGACTATCAGGTGTGTAGCCCACCACCGGGGAAGGAGGCAACATTCCAGAAAGGGTGGGTATCATTAGCTGTACCATCGGAACCCCACCATTCATTTTTCCGCAATTCTGACAGATGGGGTGCCAGCCCTGAGTTTCAGGGCTGGATGGGACACCAGCCCCCGGGCCTCCTCTCCCTCCTGGCTTCCCCATCGCTCTCTGGCTGGGACACGTGTGTGAGGGGACAGGATGACAGGTTCTCACCACCCCAGTTTCCTGCTCACTCAGCCCAACGTCTGCCAGAACTTTCTGGCCTCAGGCCAGCCCTGTGTGCATATGTAACTCGTGAGAGCAACCTGGTCTTTTTCTGCCCTCTTGGATACTTTCCATCCCAAACCTTTTCCTTCCTTTTTCAAGTGTTTTAAATTTACACAAGAAAGTTCATCCTAGGGCCGGACACAACCTTGTCCCTGGTAGGAGACAAAATCAGTGGAGATTTCCCCGGGAGATGCTCTGTTTCCCTGACACGGGTGGCTATGAGGGCGAGGCCAGACAGACCCCTTCCTTCTGTGGAGTGACGACTCCTTGACATCATGGAGAGGGACTAATAAGTCTTCATTTCCCTCATCTAAAGATGGAGCAAATCATTTCTTTCTGGCTCCTGCTGCAAGACTGAGAACATGCCCTTAAGAGGCTTTCTTCTTCTTCTTATTTTTTTGGTAACGACCTCTAGTCACATTGTGACTCACAGCTGAAGCCAAATGGCCAGGTGTGGCAAAGAAGGAGGAAGTAGGAACACCGTTATCACATGCATGTCAGCAACAGAGAGGGGAAGTGACTTGCTCAAGGTCACACAGCTATTGGGTATGTCAGAGCTGGGCCTAGCCTGTCGTTCTCACCCGGTCTGGTGATCATTCTGCTGTGCCCAGCTGCCTCTTTCATTAGTTAAGAGTGTGAAATAATATATTGTCATTAACAGCCTAAAAATAAAGGGCAAAGCCCAAACCAGCCGGCAGTGCTGTTCTGTTGGCTGGGGTGCTTTAATTATCTGTCCAGAGCTGCTGATGCGGGAAGACATGAGTGACGTCATCCCCTGGGACTTGGGGGTCACCAAGGGGTCTCCCTCCCCGGGGCATGGGCAGGGTTATGTTAGGCTAGAAAGGCACTGTGGGCTGGAGGAAGGAGATTGAGCTCTGGACCCTGAAGCCTTTTTTTTTTTTTTTTTGAGACATTATGTTCTAGAACATTCGAGGTTCCCAGCAAACTTGCGGGCAAATGCAGGGGGTTCTCATAGTGTCCCTGTCTTCAGTCACCTGCAGACTCCCCACTAGGGACAACCCACAGCACCGCGGTGCCTGTGTTACCCCAGTGAGGCCGCACTGACACACTGGTATCCCCCGAGGCCCGTGGGTCGCGCTCTGCTTCACGGCTCGTGGCGGGCCTTCATTCCGCGGGTTTGGATAAATGTATCGTGACAGGTAGCCACCACGACCGCGTCCTGCAGGATAGTTTCCCTGCCCTAGAAATCCTCGGTGCTCTGCCAGTCCGTCCCTCCTTCCCCACTAAGCTGCTGATCTTACTGTCTCCATAGTTTCGCGTTTTCCAGAACGCCCTGTAGTTGGAATCCTACAGTGTGCAGCCTTTTCAGAATGGCTTTCTTTCACTTAGAAATAAGCATTTAAGGGGCTCCTGGATGGCTCAGTCAGTGAAGTGTCTGACCCTTGATTTTGGCCCAGGTCACGATCTCAGGGTCCTGAGATGGAGCCCCCCGTCCAGCTCCGTGCTCAGAGGGGAGTCTGCTTGAGGATTCTCTCCCGCTCCCTCTGCACTTCTGGGGGTTACTCGCTTGTGTGCACGCTCTCTCTCTCTCTCTCAAATACATAAATAAATGAAAAAAAAAAAAAGAAATATGCCTTTAAGCTCCCTCCATGTCGTCTCATGACTCAATTGCTCATTTTCCCCCCATTTTTTTTAATTTTGGTAAAATATACATAACATAAAATTTACTGCTTTGGGGCGCCTGGGTGGCACAGCGGTTAAGCGTCTGCCTTCGGCTCAGGGCGTGATCCCAGCGTTGTGGGATCGAGCCCCACATCAGGCTCCTCTGCTATGAGCCTGCTTCTTCCTCTCCCACTCCCCCTGCTTGTGTTCCCTCTCTCACTGGCTGTCTCTATCTCTGTCAAATAAATAAATAAATAAATAAAATCTTTAAAAAACAATTTACCGCTTTAACCATTTATAAGTGTACGTTGAGTGGTATTAAATACACTCACATTGTTGTGCGGCCCTCCCCACCATCCATCCCCTTAGCTCTTTTCATCTTGTACAACTGAAACTCTATACTCGCTAAAGACTCATTCCCTATTTGAATCCCTTTCCTCCCAGCCCCTGGCAACCCCCCTTCTTCTTCCTGTCTCTATGATTTTGACTACTCTGAGGACCTTATATAAATGGACTCATACAGTATTTGGGTTTTGGGGTTATTTTGTGTGTCTGTGTGTGGGGGTGGGTGTATGTATGTATGTGCGTGTGTGGGTGTCACTGGCTTATTTCACTTTGTATAATGTCCTCAGTGGTCATCTGTGCTGTAGCAGGTGTCGGAATTTTCTTTACACGCTGACTATTTTGATATCTAGATGGACCACAGTGTATTTATTCGTTCACCTACTGAAGGACATCTTGGTTGCTTCTAAGTTTTGGCAGTGAGGAATAAAGCCGCCCTAAACATCTGTATGTAGGTTTTGGTCCGCAGGTTTCTTTTCTTTGTCTGGATTTGGTATTGGGTTATGGCTGGCTTCAGAGCTTGAGTTAGAATGCATTCCCTCTGCTTGTCTCTTCTGGAAGAGATTTTTGAGAGTTGGGACACACTCTTCCTTATATGTGTGGTAGAATTCACCAGTGAATCTGGCCTGTGTCCTGTTTTGAAAGGTTATTCATTATTGATTCAATTTATTTAATAGATACAGGCCTATTAAGGTTGTCTGTTCTTGCATGAGTTTGTGTCTTCCAGGACTTGGTCTATTTCATCTAAGTTATCAAATTTGTGGATCAAAATTAGTAATTGTATTCTTTTCTTATCCTTCTAATGTTCGTGGGAACTACAGCCATGGCCCCTCTTTCATTTTTGATATTAGTGATTTGTGTCTTCTCTCTTCTTTTTCTTAGTCAGCCTGGCTATAAAGGCTTGTCGATTTCATCAATCTTCTCAAAGAACCAGCTCTTGGCTTTGTTGATTTTCTCTATTGATCTCCTCTTCTATGGAGCCCATATTTTGATTGTGGATCTATCACGGTCTGAGGGATCATGGGGGTAAATCCCTTCTGTTCTCTGTTCTTAGTTTCCGTATCTGCAGAATGGGCGTGGTGACAACAATACCCAGCCCAGAGTTAGTTTGAAGGCAAATATCAAATGTGAGCCCGCATTCATTGATTCAACAAATATATGTTCAGCCCGCGTTGTGTACCTTGTACTGCGCTCTATGCTGACAAGATAACAGTGAACAAAACAGCAAAGTCTCCGCCCTCGTGGTGCTTGTCTTCTATGTGGGGAGAGAGAGACCGAACAAAGAAACTGAATGTCAAGCAGTGCAAGGTGCAGGAAGGGACAGGGAGTGGCTAGGGGTTTGCTGTTTCGGGTAATGGGTGCTGGGAAGGCCTTCCTGATCGGATGTCATTTGAGCAGAGAACTGCACGCAGTGAAGCCTCGACTTTCATCTGGGGGAGAAGCCTTCCTGGTGAAGGGAAGAGCAAGAGTCAGGGCCATGAGCAGGTGGGTGGCTGACATGTTGCAGGACCAGTGAGGAGGCCAGGGTAGGGTGAGGATGGTGTGGAAGCAGAGGAGCCAACAGCCAGGGTGAGGGCTGGCTTTGCATTTTGATTCTCAGTGTGACGGGAAGCCAGTAAGCACGGAGGAGACGGGATGAAATTGACATGTTACCAAGATCGCTCTGGCTGCTGGGTGGAGAACAGGCTGTAGGGGACAGGGCGACCAGAGTGGAGGCTGATGTTAGAATCCAGGCACGAGAAGAAGTGGTCTGGAAAGACAAAATGGTGATGGAGAAGCCCCAACATTCAGGATCTATTTGAAAGTAGAGCTGCCAGAGCCACGGATGGGTTGGATAGGGGTGGGGGAGGAGTCAAGGATGACCATAGAGTTTGTGCCTGTACATGGGAGCCTGGGTGGGCTAGGCTTTGGTTGGAGGGGGAGGGGAACATACTGAGTTCTGTTCTGGGGCATTTTAAGTTGAGGCATTTATTAACCGTCCAGATGGAGGTGGCCAGAATGTGGATGGAGGTACAAACCTGGAGTTCCGGGTTGAGGTCAGGGATGGAGAGACAAATTTGGAAGCCATAGTGTATAGAGAGTATTTCAAACCTCAGGCCTTAATGAGATCGTCTAGGGAGTGAGTGTAGATGGAGAAGATGATGGGGGATGCAGGGTCTTTGGAGACCTGGGGAAGGTGCCCACTGGTGGCTATCTGGAGCTGCCCAGTGCGTGGCCCATTACGGACACTAGGAGAGACAGATCTTATTTTCGCAGTGTCCTGGGAGCTGTTGAGTGGCATGAATGAAGAGATGCCAACTCTGAGAGCAAGCCCTGGGCATGGTGCCTGCTCTGAAGGAAAGCGCTGGAAAGCTCTCGGTGCCTGACATAAAATAGAACAGGTGCAACTGGGTATTTGACACTCAAGGAAGACGATTTTTTTTGGTACCTGTATGCAACAAAATTATTTTTGGTAATACCAGTGAAATAAAGTTAATTCTCATAATGGCCAGAAAAGAAACGCAGAGAGTGAAACTTCCCTTTTAGAGAACTTCATGTATGTAACCAGGCCAGTTGACAAACAAACATTACAGCACAAAAAAGGAAGAAGTAATGGGTTCACACTTTTTAATTACATTCATTTATATTTTGAAAAAAGAAAGAAATACTCAAGGAAAGTTTCAGAAGAGTGAACTCCGCAGTTTGGAGAATGACCTGTGCAAATGTGGCAGCACTGGTGATGATCCAGTTTCTTTGTCTTCCTCCTCGCAATCGCTGTGCTATCATTGCTTAGTTCAAAACTACTGTTTGTGTGGGAGAATATCTAGTGGCATAGGGGCTGAAGATGAAAACTCCAGTGATTCTGAAGCCTTATTCTTGAAATGAACGTGCTTAGCAGAATCAGCTTGTGTTGGGTCTGGCTGTATGAGTGGTGTTCTTTGAATTAACTTCCATATACACACAATGTCTATTAAACTCCAAGTAATAAAACTATGCCCATTGGAAGCTTATATACATACGAAAACTCACCTAAGACATTGATGAAAGATAATGAAGGCGACACAAACAAATGGAAAGTTATGCCATGTGCATGGATTGGTAGAATTAATACTGTTAAAATGTCCATGTTACCCAAGGTAGTCTACAAATTTAATGCATTTCCTAACAAAATACCAATAGTATTTTTCAGAGAACTAGAACAAATAATCCTGAAATTTGTTTGGAACCACAAAGACCCCGAATGGCCAAAGCAATCTTAAGAAAGAACAAAGCTGGAGTTATTATAATCGCAGATTTCAAGATATACTTTGAAGCTGTAATCAAAAAAAGTATGCATCTGGCACAAAAATAGACAAATAAATCAATGGAACAAAGTAGAGAGCCTGAAGTATCCCAAATCTACAAAGAACTTTTCAAATTCAACACCCAAAGAACAAATAATCCAGTCAAGAAAAAGGCAGAAGATATGGACAGACATTTCTCCAATGGCCGACAGATGCATGAGAAAATGCTCAACATCACTCGGCATCAGGGAAATACAGATCAAAACCACAATGAGATACCACCTCACACCAGTCAGAATGGCTAAAATTAACAAGTCAGGAAAGGACGGAAGTTGGTGAGGATGCAGAGAGAGGGAACCGTCTTACACTGTTGGTAAGAATGCAAACTGGTACAGCCACTCTGGAAAATAGTACGGAGGTTCCTCAAAAATTTAAAAATAGAGCTACCCTACGACCCAGCAATTGCACTATGGGGTGTTTACCCCAAAGATACAAACGTAGTGATCCAAAGGGGCACCTGCACCCCAATGTTTATGGCAGCAGCATCCACAATAGCCAAACTATGGAAAGAGCCCAGATGTCCATCAGCTGATGAATGGATAAGAAGATGCGGTGTGTGTGTGTGTGTGTGTGTGTGTGTGTGTGTATACACACACACACACACACACACACACACACACACACACACTGGAATATTACTCAGCCATCAAAAAATGAAATCTTGCCATTTGCAATGACGTGGATGGAATGAGAGGGTATTATGCTAAGCAAAAATAAATCAATCAGAGAAAGACAATTATCATATGATTTCACTCATATGTGGAATTTAAGAAATAAAACAGAGGAACGCAGGGGAAGGCAGAGAAAAATAAAACAAGATGAAACCAGAGAGGGAGACAAACTGCAAAAAACTCTTAACCATAGGAAACAAACTGAGGGTCGCTGTAGGAGAGGGGGTGGAGGATGGAGTGACTGGATGATGGGCATTACGGAGGGTATGTGATGTAATGAGCACTGGATGTTATATACAACTGATAAATCAGTGAGCTCTACCTCTGAAACTAATAATTCACTATATGTTAATTAATTGAATTTAAATTAAAAATAAAAATAAAAAAAAATAGAGAGCCTGAAAATAAACCCACACTTATATGGTCCATTAATCTATGACAAAGGAGGCAAGAATATACAATGGGGAAAAGACAGTGTCTTCAACAATGGTGTTGCAAAAACTGGACAGCTACACGCAAATGAAACTAGACCACTTTCTTATGCCACACACAAAAATAAACTCAAAATGGATTAAAGACCTAAATATGAGACCTGAAACCATAAAACTCAAAGAAAACATAGGCAGTAATCTCTCCGATATTGGCCTTAGCCATTTTTTTATGGATTGTCTCCTCAGGCAAAGGGAAACAAAGGCAAAACTAAACTACTGGGACAACACAAAAATAAAAAGCTTTGCACAGCAAAGAAAACCATCAATAAAACGACAAGGCAACCTACTGAATGAGAAAAGATACTTACAAATAATATATTTGATAAGGGGTTAATATTGAAAATACATGAAGAATTTATAAAATGAATACCAGAAAAACAAGTATTCTGATTTAACCAAAAATGGGCAAAGAACCTGAATAGGCATTTTTCCAAAGACGACATGCTGATGGCCAGTGGACACATGGAAAGACGCTCCACATCACTCATCAGGGAAAAGCAAACGCAAACCACGGTGAGATAGCACCTCGCCACCAGTCAAAAAGGGTAGTAGAGTGTCCGAAAGACAAGAATAACAAGTGTGGCGAGGATGTGGAGAAAAAACAACCCTCGTGCACTGTTGGGGGGAACACAAAGTGGTGCAGTCACTGTGGAAACCAGTATGGAGCCTCCTCAGAAAATTATTAATAGGAATACCATACGATCCAGTCATTGCGCTATTGGGTGTTGACCCCAAGAATACAAAAACACTAATTTGAACAGATATCTGCACCTGTATGTTCACAATAGCATTGTTTGCAATAGCCGAGCTATGGAAGCAACCTAAGTGAATATTGACAGATGAGGGGATAAAGAAGATGTGTGTGTGTGTGTGTGTGTGTGTGTGTGTGTGTGTGTGATGGAATATCACTCAGCCATAAAAAAAGAATGAGCTCTTGCCTTCTGCACAGCATGGATGGACCGAGAGGGTATTATGCTAAGTGAAATAAGTCAGAGCAAAGCAAACACCGGTGATTAACAAAACAAATGAACGAACAAAGAAATAAACAAAACCAGCCACAGACTCCTGACTCTGGAGAACAAACTAGAGGTTGCCCGAGGGGAGGAGGTGGGGGATGGGCAAGAAAGGCGAAGGGGATTAAGAGGTACAAACTGCTTGTTAGGAATAAATAAGGTACAGGGATCAAAAGAAATGAGTCAGATTTCTTCGGAAAGAACGGAACTCAGCAGTGATTACAGCAATTGTTTAGAACGACGAAGACTTTTTTCAAGGCAGAGTGATTTATCACTGACATTGTTTAGAACTGTCAGGTTTGGTCAGTTTTATGTCTGTTTTTGAAAACCCTACAGACAGTTTCTCCCCAGGACCTACACCTTGCACCCACCGCTCCCGCTGCTCTGTCCTTGGGACACCAATAGGGAGCTGTTTTCCAGAAGGTGTTGCCGGGGGCGGCCGGGAGGTGGTGAGTGGACAGGATATTCTCAGGAGATGCTGAGGAGACGCTGTAGTGGGGCCTGCTGTATGACCAGGTAGTAGTACCAGGCGGGATGGGGGCAGACAGGCCTTCCCGGTGCCCAGTATTCACGGAGGCAGGAGGCAGCGCAGAACCTGAGCTGGTAGGTATTTGGCTCATCGGGTTCCGAGAACCGGCTGTGTACGGTGCCTAGCATTCTGGAAAGCTCCAGCCCTCCAGGGCGGTCTGCCCTGATGGCTGTGAGGCTGCATCCCTCCTGGGGACGTGTCCAGCCCAGCTCAGTGGGATCCCTGCCCTCGCCCCCTCCCTCCCTCTCTCTCCTTCTGTTTTTCTTCCACAGAGCAATCTGTGAAGGCAGCCGTTCTAATGAAAAATCTCATAAATACCAAGAGATAAAAATCCAGGGCTTTTGGGTTTTATTTCTGCTGAGACTCCCCAGAGAGCCTTTTAGGTAGGAAATGTCCCTTTGGAGCTGAGATTTTCTCCCAGACTTCAAAGACGGGGCTTCTTAGGAACACAGCATCTGTTTAAACTGAACTTAAACCAAAAGGCAAGTGTGTCCCGTGAGAGAGGGCCAGGGCAGAGCAGAGGGTGCAGAATCTGGTTTCTGTCCCTGCAGGGAGCTCCCCGGGCCTGTCCCTCTGTGCTGCAGTGGGTCCCCATGCTGGGTAAATGCAGGGGCCTGGGGAGCAGGGGGCCTCAGACCGGGGGAGGCTGGACTTGGTGCTGCCAGCTGTCCAAAAAGCACCCAGGCCTGCAGCGGAGTCCCCACCCAGGAGAGGTAGCGAGGAGCCCTGGGGCAGTAGAGCTGGCTGCCCCAGCCTGGGAGCTCCTGTGGCCCTCAGAAGTCCTCCCATTCTCCTCCCGTCCTCCTCCTTTCCCTCCCCTTCTCCCTCCCTCCCTCTGTCATTCACTAAGCATCCTCTCAGATACAGAGATGAAAAATTCTCAACATCCCCACCCCCACTGGGCTTCAATGAACTTGAAATCTGATCGAACCACCTGATGACTCCCGAAGATAAGAAAAGTCGAACATTCCGTGGGTGTGTGTGCTCACACTGTTATTGTTAAGACAATAAAGCCACATTACAGAGCATGGAGGGAAGAGAAATCATTCAGTGCCCTGCTCAGGACAAGAGGCCCATTTGTTTCCTGCTTTTCTTCGCTCACCATCACCAGGCCGTGGAACAGCTCTCTGGGCTCCTCCCTGAGCGGCCCGGCCCAGGGGCCCCTCGCTGGCTGTCAACAGGCAGCTTGCTTCCCCTGCCCACTCTCAGCTCCGTGCCTCCTGGACGGGGTTGCTGTAAGTCTAGCAAATAAAGCCACAGGCTGCCCAGTTAATTTGAACTTGGTGTAGACAACGAAGATTTTTTGGTTTTGGTTTAAATATGTCCCGTCGATATGAGTCCCACGTAATATCTGGGACATAAGCTAAAAAAATTTCTTCTTTTTATGTGAAATTCAAACGGAACTGAACATGTCGTGCTGTATCCGATAACTCTATACCTGGAACGTCTTTGTGTGTATGCAGTCAGTGCTGCTTTATTTAATATAGAGAAAACTATCTGCTGGGTTTTCTTTCCCATTTCATGGAAAAGGAACTTGCATCTGTGCCTTCTCCCGATCAGGCGTCCGGACAACTCTGGTCTCCATGCTCTGTGGCTTAGCACACTGGGAGCTCGAGGAATCCAGCCCCTATGGTTCATGCTAAGAACATCCCCTCGCCAGCCTCTTTCTGGAAGCTTCCAGGGACTGCAGATGTTTGGTTTGCTGTCTGTCGGGGGGAGAAGAGAAGGGTGGGAGGTGTGAATTAACACTCCCTCTGGGGCCCGTGGAGCTGCTTCGGAGGCAGTCCGCCACCAGTGTCTTCGGCAGAGAGGAGCAGAAGCAATTCCTTCTTGCCTCGTCCGTGGAGGTACAAGTTGGAGGGTGTGATCCAGGGCTGCAGACCCACAGAGGTTTCTGACACCTTTCTCTCCATCAATGAACTTACTTTTTGTTCCAAGGCGGCTTAAGGGTGATAAAAATAAACATGGAAACGGCAGACAGTAAGATACAAAGTGATTGACTGCACAGTGGAAAGACAGTGTTGCCTTGTGGTTAAATGGATTTTCTGTTTAACTGAGGGTTAAGTAGAAAACTGGTTTGGATTCAACCTCTGTTGTTGCAAATCTTTCTAAAATGTATTAGCCTGCTCCCTGGTTTTCCTAAGTGCACCGTAATGACCATAATTGAATCTCTTTGCTGGCCGAGCACCCTGCGGGACAGCGGGACGCGCTGCTGCAAAATGTCAGTCCGCTCCGAGCCGCCGGTGCTTGGGCTCCGGGGCCTGACGTGGAGGCTGTGTGCTTTGCAGGGGCCCTTCCCGTTCGCTGCCATCTCCTTCTTTCTTCCCAGCCACCTGGGCTGGGTGGGGCTCCGGAAGGCCCCGTTTTTACGGATGTGGAAACTGAGGTCTGCCAGGCGAAGGACCTGGTCCCAGTCACTACAGCCAGTGGAGGAGCTGGGCCCAAAGCCAGCAGAAGTGGCTGTGAGGAGCTGGCCCACATTGGAATCCCGGCCTGCCAGAGACCATGGGGCTCCATGAGCCTCAGTTTCTGGATCCGTGAATTGGGCGTAATAACCTTTCCTTCCAGAGCCGCTGTTGAGATGAAGTGACGTAATGATGCAGGAGCGCCTTCATAGATATATAGAGAGAGATAGATATATATCTATTTAAACATATATAGAGAGAGATATAGAAATATATATATATAGAGAGAGATTTATATCTATTTAAACATATATAGAGATAGATATATATCTATTTAAACATATATATATATAGAGAGAGAGATAGAAATATATATATATATACACAGAGAGAGACTTATATATCTCTCTCTACATATATGTTTAAATGGCATGCACAGGGGTGCCTGAGTGGCTCAGTCGGTTGGGCGTCTGACTCTTGATTTCGGCTTGGGTCCTGGTCTCGGAGTTGTGGGATCAAGCCCCACATAGGTCTCTGTGCTCAGCAGGGAGTCTGCTTGTCCCTCTCTGCTCCTCTCCCTGCTGGCTCATGCTCTCTCGCTCTCTCTCAAATAAATAAATAAATAAATAATATCTTTTCTAAAAAATGGCACACACAACCCCCCTCCTCCCAAAATATCAACCATACCCAGATCCCGAGACCCTGCACCCAGCTTCTTTCTACTTTACTGACCTCTCTCCTCCGAGCACTCGTTCTTCGGTGGCTAGACCCCAGGGCCGGAATGTCTGGTGTGACTCTTGACTCCACTCCCATTCCCTGCGAGACCATATTTCTGGGCCTCAGTTTCCCCATCTGTAAAATGGGGATGATGATAGTCACCCGCCTCCTCGGGCTGCCGTGAAGATTGGAAGCAAAGGAGCTCAGCCTCAGACAAGTGCTATGTGGAGGTCTGCCATTGTCCTTCTGGGAGCTGGTTAAGTGAGTCCAGGCTAACCAAGCTTTCCTGGATTTGGTTCATATCCTGAGCCTGTCAACAGGGTTGGGCTTTGGGCCCAAGCTCCCTGTTGGTGCTACAGGAGTTTGCACTGTCAGCTGAGAGAGAAGAGTGCTCCCCATACACCTTGAGCCTGCTTCCTGCCACCGTCTGGCTGTTTACCCTGCCCTGCGTGCTCGAAGAGCTTGTTGAGAGGGAGCTGTGGGTAACTAAGGACGGGCCCTGGTTGCTGGATGGGTGACTTCTACCCTGACCGGGACCGCTGCCCAGGGGACACTGGCCCTCGTATAGCCTGTCTGTCTGGGACCTTCTGGGTCCCTCTCTGTAGGTCATACATCCTAGCATTTCCAGGAGCCATTTGTTTTCTCCTTAGCAAGGGATTCACTGTGAGCACAAAGTCCTCTCTGTGTATGACCTCTGGACTCTTCACGGGCGTTCGGGTGTTTGGGGTGCGGGGCTGGGGAGCATGCTTGGTCAAACCCAAGCCTGGCAAATGAGGCCGCCGCGCTGCTGGGTCAGCGACTCCCCAGGTCTTGTAGGCAAACGTACTTCTGCTCTGGAGTGCCCGGTGCCCCCTCCTGCTGAGCCTGGTGCTTGCTCTCCCGGCACCCACGTCTGGACACCCTCTGGGACTTGGGGGTGGGAGAAGTGCAACTAAATAATAGTCGCCCTGCTGTTCGAGGACAGGAACAACAGCCTGTGTGCAGAGCCCCTGGGTAGACTGGTTTATTTATGCATTTATCTTTAATGGGAAGGCTAAGAGAACTCGCGCGGTTTGTGAATATTTACAGGCACATTACCTACAGGGAGGAAATGAATTCATTCTCTCTCCTCTCCCACTGTTAACAGATCACGCTGTGGTTCCCCGCCGCCTGCCTCCCACATCCCTCCCCTTTCTTTCTTGCCCCTCCTTCTAATCTTTACGCTGTGCGCCCCAGAAGAGGCAGCTGGGGAAGGGTGTCAGCGTAATTCACGGTGCATTTATTGAGCACCTACTGTATTCCAGCCCCGGTTCAGGTGCTGGGGGTGAGGACCATGTCTCGCCGTGGAGGGGGCGTGTAGAGCTCTGCTGGAGGAACCCGTGGCTTGGAGACCTGTAGGGGACTGGGGAGTAGAGCACGATGGGCTGTCAGTAGGACTCTGGGCAGAGGGGCTGCCACTAGTCCCGAGCCTTGAAGGATTTTTTTCCCGCTGCAGAAAGGGTAGCCCAGGCAGAGGGAGGCACACAAAACCGAGGAGGTGTGAACCAGGGGGCTTCCTGGGGGCCGGGCGTCTTCTGGTGGGTTAGAGCATAGCCCTATGGAAGGAGGACGGGGAGCTGGAAGTGTGGGTTGGGCCATACCATTTCTCTTTTTGCGGGATGGCAAGGAGGGTACCAAAGACGGAAGAGATGGCCCCAGGGCTGCCCTGTTTCCGTAGCTAGCCGGGCTGACAAGCCTCCCCTTGTAAGGGACGGGAGTTGACAAATAATGGCCTCTTACACAGAGAGGGGACTTTCTCCCCCATCTCCCCTTCACTTGAGGCTGGGAGGAGCAAATATGAGGCAGAGGCAGTCTCCCCTCCATCCCTTTTTCATGGCAGACATCGCCTTCACTGGACCCCAGAACCAAGTGAGGTGGGCCCTAACGCTCAGTGTAAGCCAGCCCTCGGAAGGGAAGTGGGGGCCTTGCGGGGGATGGCCGGACCTCGTGGTAGCCTCGGCAGTGGGTTTGTGACGAAGAAGTCACATCCCTCTAGGCCTCGGTTTTCCCACCTGTGAAATGGGGAGAGGGGTGGCCCGCCTGATCTCTGAGGGTTTTCGGTGCCAGCCACCGAGCATTTGTCAATCATGTCCTCTGTTCATTCTGCCCACAAAGTGTCATCGCGCTCCTCCTCTGTAGCCACTAGGAACGTGGTCCTAGGAATACACTGGCGCTCCAGGCGGCCGAGACCTTCCCTCGGTCCTGGCCTGAGCGGACAGTCCTGTGGTCTGTGGTTCTCCGAATCTTGACTGGGGAGCTCAGTGTGACCAAGGGTAGGGCCGGCCTTGACGGTCCCAAACAGATGGCGGTGGCTGCCTGTCTGGTGGCCAGAGGGCCTGGGAGACCCTTGGGACGTTGGTCCTCGTCCCCGGTGGCACACACCAGACATCCTTGCAGAGGTCAGCCAGATGCTCTCAGGTCCAATCTGTGCCGTGAGGCTCGGCCTAGGCTCCAGGCCTGCTGAGCCCGGGAACGGCCTGGTCTGGCCACCGTGGGCTTTGTGATGGCCGCAGGCTGACTGTCCGTCCTGGAAGCCTGCCCCAGGATTGACCCCTGGGCTCTTCTCAACAGAGAGATGCCCCTTTGTGCTCACTTTGCTTCTAGCTTTGCGTGTTCCTCCTCAACCCTCCTCGTCCCGCCTCAGTTTCCCTGTGGGCTCTGTCCTCAGTCTACCCCAGCTCATGTGAAGTAGGACCAGCCCTTTACCCCCAGGATTCTGAAATGGGCCCAGGGAGAGAGTGGAAATTTCAGCACCGTCGAGAGCCTCCTCAGGCCTCGCTGTCCTCAGACGCTAAGGAAAGCACTGTGCCCTTTTTGTATTCGGTGAGGGCCCTTCTCTGACCCGCTGTGGGCAGGCCAGCTGGGTCAGATCCTGACGAGGGTTAATAGGGGGGCAGTGACCTTCCTAGGCTGGGAGCCTTCAGGATCAGGGCTGTGGCTAGAATTAGTCCCCCCGGAAAGCGAACAGAACACACCACTGTGGCCTTGTTAGAGCCAGACCGCCTCCATCAGCTTCAGAGGGCACGCACCTGCTTACTGCACGCTGTGACTTCCTGCTCACCTTCCCGGGCACCTGCTACCCACATACCTACCCACCCTCCTGCTCCCACCCCCAGACTCCTGCACACGCCCGCCGTACAGCACTTTCACACCCCTACACACCCACCCCCGTTGCCATTTAGCACCCACATGTCCTTGCCTATGCATCCTTCCTCCTTCCTGCAGATTCTCCCACTCCAAACATGTCCTCCCTGGCCCTCCCCTCCACACATACACGCACACGCACGTGCATGCACTCACACATGCACTCACACACACACGCACACACACATGCACTCACACAGAGGTGCTACAACCAGACTTCTGGATGGTCTTGCTTGTTCCTCAACTCCAGACGTACAGAACTCAGGATTAGCTGGAACCCCTTTACCCAGATCCTAAACTCAACAAGGGCTCCAGGGAGAGTGGGGAGGTTGAGTCAGGAATAATCTTGGGCCCTGTGCAAATGCCCTCTGAAGCTGGGTGCATTTCCTGACTCCTGTTCCATCCATCCATCCCCCCCATCCCCCTATCCCCCCATCCATCCATCCATCCATCCACCCACCCACCCATCCATCCACCTATCCATCCGTCCACCCACCCATCCATCCACCCATCCACCTATCCATCCACCCACTCATTCATTCATTCATTCATTCATTCATTCATTCATTCATTCCAGTACATATTGATAGCAACAAACCAGGCATTTCCTTCATGGTTCCAAGGTTTGTCAAGGAGAAAATTGCATGACGTGCCATGACATGACTTCCTTTTGGAACCAGAAGCTCTGGAATCCAGTTTCTGCTGAGTGGCAGGCTGTGTGTCCTGGTTTCTGCACTTGTAAAATGGGGATCACGATGCTTCACTCTCAGGAAGGGCCCTTGGCCCTGTGGATGGCAGCCACAAGCCCCGACTTGGGGACTTCTGCGTCCATCATCAAAACCAAAACCCTCCTTCAGATGGGTGGGATGGGCTGAAGCAAATCCCCGCAACCTGCCAGCTTCCTGGGGCTGGAATGACAAGTGGGGACATTTGTGAAGAGTTTTGAAGTACTGGCGGGTCTTTGAGCCAGTCTGTGGAATGCCTGCTTTTTAGGTATGGCTGGTCAGTGTCCTTCTTCTGTCCGTGCAAGAGAAAGCGACTGAGATAGGACTGGCTTTGTCACACACAGTAAGGAAATAGGCTGCTCTAGGGGGTTGTGCAAAGGGCAGCAAGAACAGCCAGAAACTGGTGGCTTAGTCTTCGTGGGGCTGCGCTGGAGGCCCCGCCAGCCACGCTGTCTGTAGGGAAGAGGCAGTGAGGCCCAGTGAGGGCTTGGGAAACCTTGCTGGCGTCTGCATGTTGGGCCTTGCTGGAGGCCAGCCCGCAGTCACCGGAGTCCACTTAGGACCCTGCCCTGTTTCACCTGGCTCCCACCAGGGGCCTCCTTGATGCAGGCCCAGATGTTGGGGCTGCCAGGGGCCGGGATGGGAGGAGCCAAGAGGTGGCTGAGTGGCTGGTTTTTGTTTTTTTTTTAATACTATGACATTTTTTGTTGGTCATGGGAAAAGATGAGGCTAACTTCTAGAGAAGTGTGACACACGTGTGCACATACATACACATACGTGCACACACACACACACACTCAATGACTGTGAGCTCCTTGATGGATGGGACACTGTCTCTACCTGTCTTAGTTGTTCAGAGGCTGTAATAGCGCACAGTAGGGGTCGACAGATCTCTGTTGGATGACAAATGAATGGAACCTTCCAGCAGCCTGTGTGTGCCTCTCTCTCTTCTCCCACGTCCCTGGCATGTTTGGTAACAACGCCAGACTGCAGAGCTTTTTAAAAATGGGAGAATAGAAGAGATGTCATTTAAGGGTACAAACTTGCAACTGGTAGACAAGTAAATCCTGGCGACCTAATGCACAGAATCGTGACTCTAGACAACAAGATTGCATTACAATCAACAAACCGGCTAAGAGACTAGGTCTTAACTATTCCCACCACGAGAAAGAAGGGATGATTATGTGAGCTGATAAAAGCGCTCTTGCTATAAGAGCGGTCATATTACCGTATATAAACGTGTCACGTCTGGGGCGCCTGGGTGGCTCAGTCGGTTGGACGTTGGCCTTCGGCTCAGGTCGTGGTCCTGGGACCCTGGGATCGAGCCCCACATTGGGCTCCCTGCTTAGCGGAGAGCCTGCTTCTCCCTCTGCCTGCCGCTCCCCCTTCTTGTGCCCTCTCTCTATCAAATAAATAAATAAAACCTTTAAAAAATAATTAAAAAATAAATGTATCCCATCAACACGCCGTGTGCCTTACCTTTACACAATGTTGTATGTCAAATATACTTCAATATAAATAAACAAACAAACAGAAACATGTCTTAAAAAATAAAAAAAATGCAGTCAACATACATTTAAGTTTTTCTTTTAATTCCAGTTAGTTAACATCCAGTGTTATTACACGTGTTACAGGCGTGCGAGGTAGTGATTCCACACTTCCATCCATCACCTGGGTCGACGTTCTCTCCCCGTACACACACCCGGCAACTTTTTACTCTTCCCGCCCCCAAAGAACTACAGACTTCACTGAGGCACAACTGACATACAGATCGAGAAGTGTCCGCTGCATTTTGACCGCGTATATACCCGTGTAGTCCTCATTCCCAGCAAGAGCGCTCCCTCAGGCTCCTTCCCAGGCAACCGCCGATCTGCTTTCTCTCACTAGAGCTTAGCTCTGCCTGTCCTAGAACTTCCTAGACCCAGCCCGCTTCTGCGGTTCGCACGCTTGGGTCGGACTGCCCTCGTTCTGTCTGAGGTTCACCCATGTCGTTGCCTACGTGAGGAGCTCGTTACTTTTTACTGCTGCACGGCGTGGGGTCTAGAGGTGTCTGTGCTTGGACCCATAATGATCTGTTTATCTGTTCACCCCTGGGTGGCGTTGGGATGTTCCCAGTCTTGGCTGCTATGAAATCAAGTTACCGTGAACATTTGAGTACAAGGCTTTGGGTGGACACATGCTCCTTTTTTTTTTTTCTTTTTTCTTTTTCTTTTTTTTTTTTTTTTTTTTAAGATCTTATCTATTTATTGACAGAGAGAGAGAGCAGAGAGTAGGCAGAGCAGCCGGCAGAGGGAGAGGGAGAAGCAGGCTCCTCGATGAGCAGGGAGGCTGATGTGGGACTGGATCCCAGGACCCTGGGATCATGACCCGAGCCGTAGGCAGACGCTTAACCGACTGAGCCACCCCGGCGCCCTGTTTTTTTTTTTTTTTTCTTCCTCTTGGATGAACACTTCGGAGTGGAATGATTGCATCATGAGGTAGGTATGTGTTTAATTTATAAGGAGTTGCCACGCTGTTTCCTAAAATGGTTGTCCCAGGGTCCACCTCCACCGGTCAGGTGTGAGAGTCTGGGGTCCTCTGTCGCCCGGTCAATATGTAGTGTGGTCATGGTCCGCTTTTTAATTTTAGCCCTTCTGTAGCTGTGTGGTGTTATCTTACTGTGGTTCTAGTTGGCACTTGCTTAATGCGCGATGAAGTTGAGCACCTGTCAGTTGAGTATCTTCTGTGACGTGTGCTTTCCAGGCTTTGGCCCAGGTTTCATCGGATTATTTCTTTTTATTATTGAGTGAAGGGAATTCTTTGATTTTTAGAAGAGAACATCAGGGAATATCTTTGTGGTCCTGCGGTAGGAAAAGATTTCTCAGACGGGACATTAACAAGAGTGACCCTTAAAGGGCAATCGGATAAACTGGACTTCACCAAGTTGTAAGATTCTGCTCATCCAAAGACACTGTTAAGAAAACCAATAGGATGCGGCGCCTGGGGGGCTCAGTAGGTGAAGTGTCTGCCTTTGGCTCAGGTCAGCATCCCAGGGTCCTGGGATCGAGCCCCGCATTGGGCTCCCTGCTCAGTGGGGAGTCTGCTTCTCCCTCTCCCTCTGCCCCTACCCACCGCTCATACTCTCTCTCTTGCTCTCTCTCTCAAGTAAATAAATAAAATCTTTTAAGAGAAAGGAAAAGAAAAGAAAAGAAAAGAAAGAAAAGAAAAGAAAAAAAAAAGAAAATGAACAGGAAAGCCGCAGACGAAGAAGATGGTCACAGCACTTGTGTGTCTGGGATGTGGCACAACTATTTCTGGGGACTTGTTACACCAGGCACCCCCCCACCCCCGAGGCCCCACAGAGGCTGCTCCCGGCTCAGCCAAAGCACTCTCTGTGGCTCGCACATCTGGTCGTGGCTCAGCCCTGGGTCCCTTCCAGCACTCCCAGCATGGATCCCAGTATCCTCCATGTGGCCTCAAGGCTCTGCGCCTCCCACTCTCTGTCTGGGCCAGTGCTGTGTGCGGTGGCTGCTCTTTCCCCTGGAGCTGCCTTCACACAGGCTGCTGCCCGAGAACACTCCGCAGCTACATCGCCTTCCCCTTCCAGACGCATCTTCCCCTCCCTGCCTCCGTCAGGGAAACTTGCAGGTGGACCCCAGAGCCACAGCTCTTCCCCTGGGTGGGGAAGGATGGCTCAGGGCAGCCTGTGCTGGTGGCTTCTGGGGAGAGATTGGGGTGCAGTTTCGAACCCCATCCTTTGACTCAGGGGCACAAAGCAAACGATTTAAGGACACGTGGGTGCTAGCCTTGACCAGCTGGAGTGGACGCTGGTCATCTCGCTGGTTCAGATGTTTCCCCCTCTTGAGCTGCTGGGGCCTGGGGTGGGGCTGGGTAGGCTGTGGGAAGACTGGAGCCCAGAACAACAGCTAATTGCCGGCCAGTGCTGGCGTAGGGCAGGATTTTGTCCCGTGTGTCCTGGGGGGCTCCCGGTCCTGGCTCCTGGTCTTGCTTTTACCCCATTTTCTATAAAGCCTTTTCATTCCTGGCTTTGCAACAATCCTATCGACCCATTACCTTTCTAACAAGACCACAGATTATGAGAATGTGTTCAGGCATGAATGTCCCCAGCGCTGCCCCCCAACGTGGTGAGCCTCTTGCCCTAAGTTCTCTTGGGGACCTCGCGCTCTCACTTCTCTAATCTGTCTCCATGGAAGGAGGTACCCCCGTCATATGCTTTGTCCCCTGTCTATCCCTGGACAGCAGACTCTGTGAGGGCAGCCTTCTGCCTTCTGCCATGTCTCCTGCTGTGTCCCCTGCTCTCAGGAGTGCACACAGCCGCTGCCCAGTGACGACTTGGCTGATCAGGGAGGATTCACGAGCCATCACCTGACAAGATGGTCAGCCCAAGTATATTCTCCCATTTTCCCAGTTGGGAAACCAAGGCTCTGGGAAGTTCAATGGCTTATTCGGCATGTCAGAGCTGGAAAGAGGCAGAGTCGTGAGTGAAAGGTCGATCTTCTGGTTTCTAGCATTTTCCGCCCAAGTCGGCTGCACTCCTTACTTCTAAGTTTAAACACATGAACGGGAGTAGTGAGTGCTATTAACAGGTGGAGTATTATAGAGATAAAAGGTGCCGGTAAAAATATCTGTCTATGGTGATTTGAATCCTCCCCAACCATGGTAATGAGACAACGCACTATTCTAAACACAGTCAAGGCCAGTGTACAAATCCGGATGCTTCATAGGGGCTCGATATAGTCCATGTTGCGAATGTTTCCGTGAAACGCTGATGAGATGCAAAAGGATGTGTAGACAGTAATTGCAGGGAATTCGTGATAACAACGTGTCCTACAGATAAGCACCACTGAGACCCAGAGACACCCCAGACCCAAGGCCCTGCCTGAGCCCAACTCTTCCCACTCCAGCCTTTGCGCTGATCTTCCTCTTGTCCTTTCTTTTTTCTTCTATGGCTTTCCCACTTCCGTTTCTTTAATACGTTCTCTTCGTGTATATAGTCATGCAGCAAGAGCTTGTGGACCCCGCCACGTGCACACTACAGAGCTTCCTGCCCCTGCAGCCCCACGGCTGTTCTGCAAGGGAAGAGAGAGAGGTGATGTTATATTTTTCCCCGACATAAAAATTCTCCTGGTGGTATGTGCACCCCGCCCCCCACCACCACCCCCTGAAGCCAGCTTTTCCCCTCAAGGGCCTCATTTGCGTTTTGGCCCACGCTGCAGCGCACTGTGGGTTTTTTTCCACAAAATATTTGTGGCTTTGGCAAGGTGGCTTGTACCATTAATAGTGTTCCCTTTGTCCGGAGCCCCCCCCTGCCCCCCCGCCACGGTCCCGCCTCTGTTTCACACTGTCCGCATCGGGTCATTGACTAGACCTGGCACAGCAGAGCTCAGGGCCCCGGGGCCTCTCACCCTTGCCGGCTGCTGAACGGTGTGCAGGTCAGAGGGCAGGGGTGGGAGGTGCCCGCGGCCGGGGGAGGAATCGCAGCCGGGGCTTAGGAACATCTTCATGACCTTGGCCAAGTCACATAACTCCTCTTATTCTCACCCTCGTGGAGAGTGAGGAAGGTCAAGGGGAGGGGGCAGCTGGCTTAGAGGTTAAGAGCCACACTGAATGGCCTTCCTAGCTTCCCGGGGCCTCAGCTTTCCCATCTGTCAAATGGAAATAAATTTCTGATCTCATAGGGTCGTTATGAGGGTTCAGAGATATAAAACATTTAGCCTCTGGCCGGGTCCAAAGCAAACACTGCCCAGAGACTGGCAGGTGTGAATACTGTTTGTGTACAGGCAAAATCCAGGGATCAGACTGAGCCGTCGGCAACTGGTTCGGGATGCTTCTGAGGTGATCGGTCATGGTGCGTTGAGCGCGAAGGCTGTGCTCTGCAGCTCTTGGAAGCCCTTGGTGCCCCTGCTCACCTCACTTGCTGTCCCCAGGCTGTGTGTCTGCCTTCAAGCCCCTGCTAACAGCCCAGGGCAGGTCGCCACCCGGTGGGCCAATGGGGAGCCTGGCCCACGCCCAGGTCCGTTCCACGGACTCTTGCTGACAGAGTGGGCATCACATCCCCATTTTACAGATGGAGGAAAGACGGTGAATGCAGAGAATGGAAATGGGAGTTGGCTGGATATACGTTTTACGTATCTCTTCTTCCATGAGGCATGCAGGGGCCCAGAGACCCTCTATAAATGGTGGTAGGTCAAGGCTCTCAGAGAGCAGGGTTGCCAGGGAGCAGCTTGCGTCCTGGGGCCCTTGCTCTCCAGATGGACGTGATCACTGGCAGAGTGTCGACCACAGCTTCAGCAGCTCTGGCAGCCGTGCCGTTCTGTGGAATGTTCTAGGAGGACGGAAATGTCCTGTATGTGCACTGCCCAATATGAGAGCCACTGGCCACCTTGAACACTTAGCGTGTGACTAGTGTGGCAGACGGGGACTGGCATTTTAATTTTATTGATTTTTACAGCTTTAAATGTAAATAGCCACATGTGGCTAGTGGCTGCCATTTTGGAGGGCTGGTGGCACCCCGATGGTGGCTTTGTGTCTCCTGCCGCTGAAGAAGCCGGACAGGATTAAGGAGGTCATGCGTCAGAGTTGATTTTACACGTGTGCCGTCCCCACTGCTTGGAGGCAAGAGAGGGGCCAAGTCAGAGGAAGAACCCGCGTGTCTGGCCTGCCTTTGCCTTTCTGCAGACAGGGCTGTGCGGGGCCCGGCGTGCGGGGCAAACCACAGGACCACGCACTCACGGGTAGCGGGGGGCCTTTCTCCTCAGCTTTCTGTGAGAGCCACGCGGGGCATCCAGAGAGGAGGGGGAACAGCAAAGGAAGAAAGCCAGGCAGGTATCCCCCCTCGTGGCAACCTCACCGTAACGTCGGCGCGTCCGCCGCCGGATTTCATTCACCCGGGGAGAAGAGAGTGTTGCATGAATTCATCAATGAATTCTCATCACAGCTTATGAATGTTTACGTGAGGCGGAGCTGAGATCATCAGAGAAGCGGAGGTTCTCACTTCCCAACAGAAATAAGTCACGGGCAGGAGAGTAAAACAAACACCCAACGTCAAATCTTATAGGGCGCTTCCCATCGTTAGCCAACCCTGGGGTTACATTGTCCAAATTGGGGCTTTCTGGTAGGAAAATAGCTCTATTAGCATTTATGTCTGCTAAGGAAAAAGCTTTCTGTGATTTATCTGTTCTTTTGTGAACTTGCTGTGTGGCCTTCGACAAGTTACTTAACCTCTCTGAGCCCCAGTCTCCTTGTCTCTCAAAGGCTGGCAGTGATACCTTGCAGGGGGCTTGGAGGAGTTCTAGGAGGGGAAAGCGGGGCTGGCCTTGGCAAACGGCGAAGCTCTGTCAGTACTTCAGAGCGGCTGGCAGAGAAAGATGTGCTCTCGGGGAGGCTTCAAGATGAGTTATGCTGCTCCAGGAGCAGGGCAGGGGTGAGCTGTGTGCCATAAACCCAGCGCTGTGGTATTTGTGGAATGAGGAGGAAAAAAAGACCCCAGATCAGTAGGAAATGAGTCTTTATTTTCATAGTCTGTCAGCAGGACACCGCGAGCATTGGAAAAGGAAAAACAATTATAGTCCGTGTTCAGAACATAGCCCTGCCCACCTCCTCCCAGCCCTGGTCTGTGTGGGACTGTGCAGGGTGCATGCGGCGGGAGGACTCCTTCCAGACCCTTGCCTCAGGGCACTGCCCCCTTTCCGAGTGGTGTGAGGGCTGGAGGGATGCCGGCTGGTACACCAGGGAACAGGGTCTCTCGGGGTTTCCCGGGCTGTCAGAAGGACACCATCTGAGGGCATCCTCGTTCTGTCCCTGAGTCCAAGACCTCAGACATCATGGACTCAAACCTTTTAGTCAGTCCTGGAGGCAGCAGCTCTGTGTGTGTGTTTGTGAATGTGTGTGGGCACACCTGCGTGCTCTGAGCTCTAGCGGGGCAGGACAGGAGATAGGACGGCACACGTCCAAGGAACCCGATCAAGCAGAGTGAGGTACCCGAGAAAGACACCACGAGGTTTAGAATCTTGTGTTCCCTCTCTGAGCCTCAGCTTGCTTGTCTGTGAAGTGGGGCTGCGAAGAGCTAATTCACAGCGGGAGAGACCCTTCTCCAGGCTCTCAGAAAATGACGTCTACTCGGGGCCCCATTGCAATCGCAAGCCTGGTTGGAGGGGTAGCCTCTGAGACACTCCCGCCCGGGTCTAGACGGTGAGAATGGCCCCTGCTTCTCCCACTTTTTTGAAGAAAGAGGGAGGTATGCCTGAGACATCCTAATGATTTCCATTCACACTTTTGCACTAATTGGCTCGTCTGTTTATTTATTTATTTTTTTAAAGACTTTATATATTTATTTGACAGAGAGAGAGGCAGTGAGAGAGGGAACACAAACAGGGGGAGTGGGAGAGGGAGAAGCAGGCTCCCAGTGGAGCAGAGAGCCCAACGCGGGGCTCGATCCCAGGACCCTGGGAACACGCCCTGAGCCGAAGGCAGATGCTTAACGACTGAGCCACCCGGGCGCCCCTGGCTCATCTGTTGAATCAATAACAGGTATGTCGGGTCCCCAAAGAGGTTGGAGCGCTTCCATCTGGACCCCAGTGTGGGGAGACTGGAGGCCTTGGCAGTAATCAAGGAGCTTGGGGTTGGGGGGGAGTCTGTGTCTGTTCTGAATCTCTACCACCCAAGCTGCCACCAGCCCCACCTCCTTCCCGTGGGTACCAAGAGATGCTCGGGGGCAGCCTGGTCACCCCTTCTGTGGACTGTCTCCTCCCCAGGTCCCCAGTGCATCCCAGCCACAAGGGAGCCAGTCACCAAGGTTTGGGCATCTGCTCCAGAAAGAGGGGATGGCCTCCGGAGCAGCCTGTAAGGTGTGGCATTGCTGGGGAAGGTTCAAGGTCAAGGCCGGCTGCCAGGCCCCAGGGCTGTGCAGCTCAGGGTGGCGCCCTTGGTTCTTGGCTGTGCAGCTTTGGACAAGTCCTTTCTCCCAGCGAGCTTCAGTTGGTCGTAGCACTTACATCAAAGGACTGTTTCTCAGCAGTCCACGAGGGGCTCGCATTTTATGCATTCATTCAGAAGTACTCATCCAACCCCTACCGTGCTGTAGACACTGTCCTGGGTACTGGGGCTACGGCGGTAGACAAAGGGCCCTCCCTGTGGACCTCACACTCCAGTGGGAGCCACAGACGGCTAAGCACGTAGTTAACGTGAATTGATTTCTATGTTATATAAATATATATTGAATTGTATGCATATCATTAAATATACATATTTATTATTGGCTCATATGGTAATTATATATAAATAAATATATAAGGTAGTGGGAAAATCAAGGAGTGATGGTGGGGACAGCTGACAGAGAGGTCAGGGAGACCTCTGGGAGGGGAACGTTCGAGCAGAGACCGAGGAAGGGAGGGCGCACGCTCAGAGCTCCTTTGGGAAAGAGCTGTAGGCAGAGGGGACTGGAGGGGACTCAGTGGGGGTGAGGGGAAGGAGGCGGAGAGGCATCAGGGACATCAGGTAGGACCCTGAGGGTAAGTCCTGCCGACCACTTGGCACAAAGCAGGTATGACCTCAGTGTGCTTTCTCACCTCATTTGGTGTCTGTTAGCACCTCATGACAGCCCCTGAGTGGGTCGTGGGGGTGCAGAGACGGAAGCACAGGACTTGCATGGGGGCTCATGGCCGGCTCTGGGACACCAGGTACATCCCCTCCAGAGCGGGCCTTTGGTGGAGCCCTGTGTGGGAGTGACGTAGACGCAGTGAAGTCCCTGGGCCCCGTGGAGCCCCTTCCGTCTAGCTCTTGAGGGACAGGTGGACCTCCACTCAGGGAGCAGCCTGGGAAGGAGGCGTCGAGCAGAGTGCAGATGGATAGCATGTGCCAAGGCCCGGGGGTTGCAGAGGGCATGGCTGTGGGGAAAGGGGGTTTTTCAGTGTGGCTGGCAGTCCAGGATTTGTGGAGGGTGTGGAAGTGAGGAGAGCCCAGAGCGGCCTCATGTGTGACCTGAGGTCAGCTGTCACAGGAGCAGACCCTGTAAGGAGGGTTCTATGCAAATGATGCATTAAGAATCTGCCCAGGGCTGCCACTAAGGGAGAGGGAGGATGCCAAGCCAGGCAGTCCCAGGAAAAGTCCCACAGATGGTGGCTTCAGCTCGACTCCACAGGGGGCTCAGAGCTCCTTCCATCCAAGGCAGGGGAATGGGGCTTTCCTGCTCCCACACCTGCCAGCCACTGGCTCAGGGCCACCGCCGGCTCAGAGCACGTCCAGCTCTCTGCTGGGGGCAGAGCGGCTCTAGGGGCCCGGGGGCCATCTGCTGAGATAAGTCACAGGTGCAGGCATTCAAGCCCCCGGCAGCGGGATGCGCACCGTGTCTGTGGGGAGAAGAGATGGGGAAGTGGGCGAAGGTAAGCTGACCTGCCCTCCCAGTTGGCCAGGGCCCAAGGGGTTTCGTCGGATGCTAGACTTTGAGTTCTAAAACCGGGATGAAGGGTCACCTGGAGCACCAATAGTGCCCACTGCAGTGACCTTACCGCCTCGAGCCTCAGTTTTTTCTTCTGTAAAATGGAGGTCATCATCACGCCGCCTTTGTGCGGACGCCGGTGACATTCATCACAAAAATCCCAGGCACAGCCCAGTGCCTGGCCCAGAGGCCACTTGAAGAATATCTGTTCTCTAAGCCCTCCCCGTCACTTGCCAGGCCCCAGCTGATCTCGGGCCCTAGAAGGTTTTGAGCCGGCATTTCCAAAGCCGGGGGTCCTCCTAGTTCTTCGCCTCGCGCCCCCTCCCTGAGCATCTGACAACCTGCCGGAGGACGGAGGCCCCGGAGAGGAGGAGGCTGTGTCTTTAAGTGTTCCGAACAGCACTGAAATGTTATGACAGTGCATCTCACGAGGGATGCCGTTTCCACGGCAACCCCACACTAAGATAAGCAAGCCGCCTGTATTTTTTCCTGCAAGGTTCAGGAACGGGGTGGGGGGGGGAGGAATTAGGCGATCTGTCAGCCGGGTGGGGGGGCTTGAAAGCAGGAGCCACGTCCATTAATCCTTGAGCTCTGATTGCGTTATCCAAGAATGAACGTTAGTCGTTAGAGGAGGGAAAAGAGGGCCCCTTCCCCTGGTGCCCCGTCTTGTGGGCTGGGGCAGGGGCTGCCTCTGGACGTACAGCAGGAGGCAGAAAGAGAAAGAACCCCAGTCAAGCTGTTTGAGAAATCGCAGCCCTCTCCAGCTTCACCCCCACTGAGTGTTTCCTAGAGTTAAAGCCCAAATAGCCGGGGGGCTTTGTGTGTGTGTGTGTGCGCATGTGTGTAGAGCTCAGGGTGGGGTTAGCATTCAGGACTCAGGCGCTGCACTCAGAAAGACATAGTGTTCAAATTCTGACTTGGCCGGTGGCTGAAATACAGAGCTGCCTAACCTGATGGAGCCTCAGTTTCTTTATCTGTAGAATGGGAGACCAGTGAACAAGGAGCGAACAGCCAGGGGTCTGCCCTCCTTGGAAGGGTGTAGCTGAGACTACACAGTGTGCCAGGTGCTGGACTAGGCACTTTTACACGCAGGAGGTAACTTTAAAATCCCTCACGTTCACCCTGAGAGGTAGGTTTCACCCCCTGATGATAGCTAAGGTCGCAGAGTCAGTCTGTACGGCAGCAGACCACGAACAGGTTGTCCCCTACAAACCAGCCCACCGCGGGAGGCCGTGAGGAATGAGTGAATGCGTGAGTGAATGAATGAACGGACTTTCCAGGCTGCCACCATGGGGAGGGAAACCATGGTGGCGTGGTGGCCCCAGCAGGGCCTCTCTTCTTCTCACTCCTCCTCCCCACGTGCCCAGCCCCCCAACATCTCGGCTCCTGTTCCCCAGCCCCCACCTCCGAGCAGGGTCCGGTGGGGCTCAGATGTCCAGAGTCTGGTTTGCGAACTCACTGACCACGTGCCTTTGGAGAAGTCAACTTTTTGGAGCCTGTGGTTTCTCATCCGGAAAAGGGACATAGTGAGCCTTGCTTTGTCTGCCTTCCTGGGGTGCTGTGGGGGATCAGACAGGTGACAGTGCTGTGCACTCGGCAGACACGAGGGTTGTGACCGCGGACTTCCTCTCAGAGTATCCGCATTGGAAGGAACCTTGGAGGGCAGTGCTTGGCCCCAGGGGAAGTTTCTGCAAGGCTAGAATCGCAGGTCCGGGGATACCGGAAGTGAGAGGAGGATGCTACTTGGGGGCAGGGAGAGATTCTTGGCCCCCTCAGAGCTGGGTACGTAAGAAACCCAGCAGGCACGGCCCTGACAAATGCCAGTGTCCCACGAATGACCGTGTGCTTACAGGCTCAGGCCTGGGGTCCGGGAATATGCGTGCTAACCAATACCGTGGTGTTGCTTTAATCCACCTGCTAGGGCAGGATCGTGGGGTGGGGGGTCAGACAGAGGAGGAGCGGGTGGCTTGCGCCAGCCTGGGAGCAGCTGGTCCGTGGTTTGCTTGTTGCTGTGTGACTGAGGACGCCCCTGTCCTTTTCTGGTCACTGTCAGTCATCGCCCTCCCCCTCCCCTGACATTCAGGGTTCCCCTGTGGGCACTGTGAGTGGGCCATGGCCCAGAGAGGGTGGCAACGAAATCCAGGGAGGCACAGCCCAGCCAGGAACAGGGACATCGGCTTAGCCAGCCCGCATGACCCCGAGCGCTGGGTTCTTGTTTTCCGTCTCCGTTGTGCGAAAATAGGATAATTCATCTGTGATGGTGGAGGAGCCCCCCGGGGGTGGGTCTGGGGCGGGGGCAGAACACCCTGACATCTGATTCCGACGAGTCAGAGAAAAACCATAAAAGCTGCAAACGAGTCTTAGTCCATGCCTCTTCCACTGCACAAGACACACGCCTCTGGTCATCTGCCAGTGAACTCCGAAGCCTGAGCATTAATAATTACAATGAAATTACAGTTGTCATTTGCTCTGCTCCCCCTTGCCGTCCTGTGAGTTCTCGGTCGGCTGTCCTGGAGGCGCTGATGAGGGACAAGGGTGTCCTGGACACTGAGACAAATGAGTGACGCTCGGCGTGGTGCAGAAGGGGCAAGGGAGGGGTTTGGAGGGCGCAGGAAGGACTTACAGGTGCACAGACAGCCATGGCCCGCTCCTGTGGGCTGGGGTGGGCAGCGCCGGTGACAGGCTGCAGCCACAGGTCTAGGGACAGGGGCTCTGGTCCATCGCAGATCTCTCCAGAGCCACAGCAAGCCCTTGGAGCAAGTCTGCCGTGGGCTCAGGGCATGGAGGTGGCCCCATGTGTCCCCACCAAGAAAATAGGTGCATCCCACAGCTACACATCCTAAGGCCACAAACCACCTGGGAACTCATCAGTTCCAAGAAGTAAAACGGATTCTTCCAGGAGTTTGGGGGAGAGAGAGTCCACTTTTCTCCCAGCTCGTAGAGCATGAAATGGGTTCTCGGGCCCCGGGGACTTAGACAACCTGAAGTGGCAGGAGGAAGGAGGTAGCAGGTACTCAGTGTGAACTTACTGGAGCAGGACTCTCATTATGCCCATTTTACAGAAGAGGAAGCTGAGGTTTCTAGAAATCATCTGGCTCACAGTTCCTACATGAGGGCGATGGGACGCTGGGTTTGAACTCGGGGCGAATGGCTTCAGGGCAGGCATCATAAACATCATCTCGTGCCAACTTCACTCCTAGGGGACTGGGAGCGACATCTGCTGGAGGCTGTTGAGCCCTTCTTGCTGCAGTGGGCGAGCAAGGAAGAGGGGTCCCAGCACGGAAGGAGCTGCTGTGAGGACAGGGACTGGCCCCGTGTGCTGAGCCTAGGGAGGCCAGTACGGCTAGAGCAGGGTAAGCAGGGGGGATGTGGTGTGGATGTGGTGGTCGGAGCCCTCCCCACCCTGTTTTGAAGAGTCGGATCTGACCTTAAGGCCTGGGGGGTGATGGGGTGTGGGAGTATTTTCCTAGTCAGGCCAGTATGAGGGACCTCGGTGATACCACAACTCAGTGACTGTCCCCACCACTCTCTACTGAACATTCTCCTTCATTCATCCTTTTAGCAACTGTTTCAGGAAGCCCTCCCATGGATAGGCATTATTCTGGTACTGAGACTAGAACAATACATAAGATGAAGGCCCTTTCCTCGTGGAGCTTCTTACTGTCCAGTGTGAGGGGACAGAACATAAATGAGGAAACCAATTACATACAAAATTTTTAAGCGGAAGTAGAACTATGAAGGAGACAGGCAGAGAAATGTGGTAGCAACCAGCAAGTGCAAAGGCCCTGGGGTGAGCTCTGAAAGGAAACCAGCATGGCTGGAGGATCACAAGTAGCAGAGTGAATTGTGTACAAGCTGGTGAGTGAGGGAGGCTCTAGAAGATGGAACAAGGAACTTGGTTTTGGTTTAGTGAGTGGAAGCTGTTAGTGTTAAGCTGGGGAGTAACATGTCTGATTATATTGCCTCCATGGAGAAGAGATTCTGGTGGCGCAAGAGTGGAAGCTGGGAAGTCATTGAGGAGATCCCCACAGTATCCAGGCAAGAGATGATGGACACTGGGACCAGTGCAGTAGTAGTTAGAAACGGGAGCAGTACTTGTCTTTGGGACATGTCTTAGGGTATGTCTTAGTGTAGACCTGGTAGGACTGGCTAATGGATGTGAGGGATGATGGACAAGAGGAATTATGACTAGTAGATTTTGGATCTGAGCATCTGAGAGTAATGAAAGTGGAAGAGGGGTACACACAGCTGCAGTGCCTCCCTGATGGGACTAAGGATTCTTAAGGACTGTTTCTGTGCCAGATTCATCACTTTATCACCCTGTGCCTCGTTCGGGGCCTGGCAGAGTGCAGTTCTCAGGAATGGTTTGTGGAGTGCAATGTGAATGAAGGAGGGGAAAGGGTTCAGGAGGACGGGAGAGTGTAGATAAGTAAGTGAGGAATAACTCCCATGCGTGAGGGTGGAGTAACACCAGCCTTTCCCTAAGTGGCTGACACAGAACAATAACCCTTGGCTCTAAACAGTTGTGCAGCAAAATGGTTTAGGGACCAGTGTGAATGTTGCCTCCATTTCTGGAGATTCAAGATGCACATTGGGTCAAATAAAGGCTCTGAAAAGGCCTGCACAAAAAGACCCTATTTAACTTGGGTTAAGCCAGCATTTCCTAGACTTCACCTGCAGAGCTTATTTTGCTGGCTTATTAACATCTGAACACAGTTCGGGAAAGGCTCTTCAGCCCCCCCCCCCCATGTGCGCTCAGTTGCTGGCTGTCAATGAAGAGGGTCAGAGGGGCATCATGCCCTCCCATACTGAGCTCTTAAGAAATCACTCTGTCCTTGAGGATTGCTCCAAATATGGTGCCATCGTTAGCATCATAATAATGGCTATCCCCGACTCAGTCCTGAGCAGTTATAAGCAGTTTCCAAGCTTCTTCCATTTAAAGCTCAAAACAGCCTTTTGACACAGGTGCTATCATCACCATCCTCATTTCACAGATGGGGAAAGAAGACTTGGAAAGATTAGGTGGCTTGCCCAGGGTCACACAGCTGGAAAGTAGATATGGTCTCAGGAAGATTCCAGAACATGCCCTGCCCCCAGCCTGACCATTACGGTATCTGGCTAGGGGGCTGTGTCTCCTCCCCCCATCCATCCCAAACCCTGGCCAAGCCACACTGGGGGCCCTCAATTTGGTGTCTGCCTTCCTAGCTTGAGTCTGGACTCCCTTGGGCAGCCCGCCCTCTGCCCTGCCCCCAGCCGTCCCGGAGCTGATGCTGAGCATCTCAGAAGCCCATGGAATTGGAGAATTTTAAACAGGAAACTGGTATAATTTTGGTCAGGAGCTCAGGCAAGAGGGAGAAGCTCTGCCAGGCCCAGCCACATCCAAAAGAAATAAAGAGGGAGGGTTTAGGGTTTCAAGTTTGTGCGTTTAAGGGCTGTGAAGACAAATAAAGGACTTTTATTCAGCCCTGTCCAGGCTTGGCTGCCTTCTGCTTTTCCCGTCTCTCCCGTCCCTCCTTATTAAATTGAGGAGGGGGCCCATGCAGTGAAGCCCACCTCCCACCCAGACCTTTGTGACTTGGCTTGTCTTGCCCTCCCTCCCCCACCCCCTTGCCCCCTCACTCAGGCTCTGTCTCAGCCAGTGTCTGCCCCTCCTCACCCTTCCCCTCCCTTGGTTTTTGTTCTTGCAGGAGTCCCCCAGGGCCTGGGCCACTGGGGGGGCTGCTGGTGCGGGGAGGATACAATGGAAGTCTTGTGAGGCTGTAGACCCTTCCCGCCCCCTCCCCAGGGGCCCTGCGGAGCATTCCTCTGCCCTGGCCCAGACCTCTCTGAACCCTTGTCCCCTTGGAACACCAGACTAAACTTGGCTGGTTGGGGAGAAGGATTTTCTCAGCCCCAAGAGCCTGTCCCCCAGCCCATCCCCCCGTACATTACACACGTAGGGTCCAGACAGCACGACCACAGCACCGAGCCAGCCTCAGCCTTAGCAGTTTTACACATCAGCCCGTTCATTCCTCCCTTAGGGGTCCCCAGCCCCCTCTCCCTTTCATTTCCATCCCACAGACATCGCTTCCGTGCGTGGGAGAACAGCGATGAACAAGCCGTGGCCCCCGGCCCGCCCGTGCGGAACCGTGCAGATGACCGTTGCTGGCCATGTCACAAGGAGGAGCATTTCTTGAGTGTTTCTTATGTGCCAGTGATGATCTGTGTGGCCACAACAAGCCCTGGAGGTAGCTCTTAGTATTACTGCCTTCCTGCAGAAGACGAAACTGAGGCAGGGAGAAAGACGAGCCTTGCCCAAGGTCATAGTCAGCAGGTGGCGGGGTCAGGATTCGAACCTATGCAGGCTGCTTTCAGAGCCGCTCTTAGCCACCCCTGCCTATGTCAGAACGCTTAGCAGGTGTTTGTGAGACAGGCGCTCTTCCCACCAGGATGGTCCCCCCCCCCCCCACCTCCCCGGGGCGAGTGCTTTAAGATTCAGGACTCACTTTTGGATCACGATCTCCAGGATGACCACGCAGGTATTACGACGTTGTACCTTACAACACTCGATGTGTACGCTGGGAACGAAAGCCCACCCACCACCAGGGACCGGGCCCCGGGGGTAGATGAGTCCCTCTATTTGGGAGAAACTGCCACCTGTGCAGGGCTTTTTCTGGCTGAGCTAAATCCCCTGGCCCCTGTTTGTGCCACGTTGGGAAGCTTTGCCCAGAGTGCATTCATGTCCGATTTCCCCAGGGAGCTCCTCCTGGGTCCGCAGGTTTCCGATCTGCCCGCCTGGGCCTAATATCCCACAGGCTTCTCGTGGCCCCTCCCCGAGAGGGGCAGTTCCCAGGGTCGGGACTTCTCAGGCCTTGGGTCAGATCATACATCAAGGGTAACTGCAGAGCTCTCCCCCCCCAGGGAGACTTCCCAAAGGCCACAGTGGCTCTCTGCCATGCGGGCACCCCGCCTGGGCTGCGGGGGCCTGACCGCAGCCCAAGGTCACACCACCAGTCAAGGGCGGCGCCAGGACCAAACCTCAGCTCTTCGAACCCCGAGTCTGACACCTTCTAAACCACACGTGCTTATTTATTTTGTGGAAACTACTATCAAAATAAGAACGGCAGATTGTTGACGCCGAGGGATTGGTACCCGGGGGCGCGTTATAGTGTCTCTCTGTATGTTTGACAACTTCCAAATTATCAGTTAAAGCGATAAACTGAATGTCATCTCCTCAGGAAGCCCTTCTCTGAATGGAAAGATTCGTTTGCATTCTTCTCAATGGTCCCTTTTTTGTTTCCTCCCCAGACCTTAGCATCACTCACAGGCTGTTTATTCTTCGTCTGTTTACGTCCGTCTCTCAAGGGAGTGTGAGCTCCTTGGCTTTGTGGGCTGGTGTGTGTGTGTGTGTGCGTCTGCTAGCACAGAGCCGGGCATACAGCAGGCATCCAATAAATACCTGGGGAGTGAAGGAGTATACATGTGGCGTCTGGAGAAAGCTTCAGGAGTGGGCGTGGCAGGAAATGAACAGCGTCTCCGTGAGTCGGGGGCTCAGGGCAGCGGCCAAGTGCAGGGGACAGGAGAAAACCGTCCAGTTTGAAGCCCAGCTCCAGTTTCCCCGTGGCCTTGGGGGAGTCTCTGACCGGCTCAAAGCCCCCAGTTCTCCCCCTGTAGAGCGGCCTTCACGACGATGCTGGTGTTAGAACGAGGCAGTGACACACAGGCGTCTGGCACATAGTCTCCAAGCAGACGGTCACCCCCTTGCCCCAAGTCCCCCGACTGCCCCCTGAGTGGCCGTGGGACTGTCACTTAACCTCCCTGGACCTTCTTGGCCGCCTTCAGGAAGCAGGGCTGTTGGCGCCTTCTGTGTCTGAAGAAGGAGCTGGGCCACACCACCTCGCAGGGCCCCAGGTTTGGAGAGCCGCTGCTTTCCTCCCCGCGGAAGGTTCTTACTGCTAGTGTGGCTCTGCCTGGAAAGGGCGCCGTCTCCTCTTCGTGATAAAGGGGAAGTCCCTGGCCCGGGGGGAGAGAGGCCGGTGGCGTGCTGAGCTGGGTTTGGCACAGGTGGAACACCTCTCAAAGATGCGTTCCAGGGGCCACCAGTGCCTGGGGTGGAAGCAGGAGGCCAGCAGGTCCAGATCGGAGGCTGGCTTGGTCTCTTCCTGCCACGTGACTTAGGGCCAGAGTCCCCCAAAGCCCCATCCCCATTCCAGTTCTGAGAGCCTGTTTGCATGTCTGCAGGCCTGAGGGGCCCACCCCGGACTCTGGTGTGGCTGTGAGGGAAGGAAGTTTCATGGGGGAAAGGGCCAGCTCTGTGTCAGAGGGATGAGGTCTGGAATGATCTGGGCGCCCTGTAGATCCATGCTCTTTCTAAGCGAGGCCGAGGGCATGGCAAGCTGCAGAAAGCCCTGGTCCCCTAGAAGTTCTCTGGTGGCCCCCATACTTGCTGAGTGCGCCCAGCGGCCCTTCACGGGCCATGTCTTGTTTGGGGGTCCTCTTAATGCCCCTCCACACATGAGCGCCCATCTTCATTTCTGTTGTATACATGAGGAAACCGAGGCATAGAAAGACGGAGCAACTTGCCCGGATTACACAGCTAGTAAGAGGTGAAACTGGGATTTGAACCCAGGCCCAGGAGCCAGCTTTAGACTCAAACCCTATGATAATTCGTTCTTGGCACCCAGTAGATGCTGGACAAAGACAGATGTCCCCGCTCCCCTCCTTTTCTACTAAACTCCCCTTTAGGTCCTGGAGCTGGCTCAGGAGGAAGGGGAAAGGTCCCTCATGTGTGGAAGAGGCAGTAGAGGGAGTGTTTGGGAGTGCTGGCCTTGGGAAGGCCCCTGGGGGACTTCGATGGGTCTGGAACCTTCCAGGAGAGGGATCTGCAAACACAAAGCTTTGAGCTGTGCTCAGGGACCCAGACAGCAAAGCTGGATGTGGCTGGGTGGGGAGGGAGAGAATCCTTGGGGGATAAAGAACACTGGGGGGTGGGGGCTTCAGGTCTTTGAAGAGTCTCGGGATTTTATTCCAAGCAATGAGAAAGGTTCAGAGGGTTTTAAGCAGAGGAGCTCCAGGTCCTAATTTGCATTTTAAATAATTCTCTCTGGCTGCCTCATGGAGAATGGATTAGAGGGGTGAAAGGGGGAGCCAGGAGGCAGAAGTCAGGACTGCTCCCCAGGAAGGACCTGCCTGGGGGTGAGCATTGCTCACACACACACACACACACACGCACACTCACACATACACACGCACACGTCTTGTTTCTATCAGGGTGGACTCAGGAACCTGGGGGAAGAGGTGTCTGGGGGAGTGTCTACAGGTGGGGGGACCCTAGGCATCTTGCTGGGAGGTAGGAAACCTCAGTTTGTCCGTACTGGTCCCCGTAATAGTGAGAAAGAAGAGGAAATGATGAAGGAGAGCTTTCTATATTGAGGGCTGTGCGAGAAGAATCCCTCCCGAGTCCGCTCAAACCCATTGATGCTATTAGTGTTGTTGTTCACATTATTTTCAATGTGATTATTTAGCGGGGATATAAAACATTATTATAAACAGTAGTGGTATTTTAATATGGAGCTGCAATGGTAAATGGGCACACCAGCCCCTTGATGGCAGGGTACAGGGTGGGGACAGGTTTGAGGAGAGAAACAACCGAGGCGATTTTACTTAGCACCCACTAATTGAGGGGGCGCTGTTTTCTGGCCCTGCTAGGCATTAATGGTGATGCACTGGTCTCGAAGACCACACTTCTGCCCCCTAGGGATTCAGCCTTCTAAGAAAATAAAGGGAGTGAATACAGACTGTAGCACAAAGTAAGGTGTGAATGGTGTCAGAAGCAAAATCCACAAGGGTGGGCTTTTAGGGGATGAAAGTGGGATGGGGCGGAGAAAGCCATGACTGGAGTTAAGGACTGGGGGTGGGAGGGAGGCGTTCCAGCTTGCCGGCAGCATCTGCCAGCGCCTGGCCGTGGGAAAGCATGGGGTGTATATTTTCAGCAAAGAAGGAATGATCCCCTTGGTGGTAACCCTGGGAACGTGTAGAGGAGTAGCAAAGTATTAAATTGGAAAGATGGACTGGGGCCAGGTGATGGAAGTCCTCGAATGCTGAGCTTGGATTTAATTGTTCAGCTTTGGGGAGCCTTTGAAGGCTTGGAATCAGGCCAGGGGTCTAGGGCTCTGATAGGGTGCAGGGGATGGACTGAAGAGGCAAGAGACTGGAACAACTTGCCTACTGCAGCAGTCCAAGTAATAGAAGATACAGGCCTCACATGGGGCAGGGACTCTGGGGTGGAGGGAGACAAGAGGCAGATGCAAGAGGCAATGGAAGGTTCTACAGGACTCTGGAATGAACTGGGTGGGGCAAGAACAGAAGTGGTGATGTGTCTGAGTCTTTGAGCTGAGGTTCCTATGAGATTGTTGGGGCTGCCAAGAAAAATGAGGGGAATTCAGAGGTTGGGGAAACAGCTGGTTTGGAGGAGCCAGAGAGATGATGAACTTAGCTTTGGAAAAAGAAGTTAGGATTCTCACTCCATCACCCTTCCTACTTCAGAATCCCTTTCCAACAGTATCCTCTCCCCACTTAGATGGAAGTTCGACCTGCATTTATTAAGCCCTGAAAATAAGAATAGAATGTTGCCAACCCAGAGCCTGTCTGTTTGGTCTTTATCAGATTACAGGGTCATTCATCTTCACTCTCTTCCTTGCCGCCTTCTCCTTCTGGATGTCAAAGTCACTTAGGGCCACAAGGCAGGGACCAAGTCAATTCTTTTCTTTTCTTTTCTTTTCTTTTCTTTTCTTTTCTTTTCTTTTCTTTTCTTTTTTTTAATCCTTTGGACCCAGAATACATCACAGTTCCTGGTAATAGAAATATCTGTGGATGGAAGGGAGGGAGAGCAGGACAGAGCAGGGGAGGGAGAGAGGGAGGGAGGGAGGGAGGGAGGGAGGGAGGGAGGGAGGGAGGGAGGGAGCATTGCCTTGCTCACTTCAGTTCCGCACTGAGCCTAGCCCTTGGCAGCCCGCTGAACTCCTGTCTGCAGACCACTGTATGGTGGGTGTGTGATCCCTTGCAGTCTGAGGTTTCTGAGCTCCCCTCTGGTAGCTGCTATGCTGGAAGTGTGGTGTGTTTATCTTTATGGTGTGGATCGCAATTTTTCTTTCAAGTCCAAAGGCACTGACAAACCCCAGCCTAAAACAATAAAGTGGACTGTGTTTCTGCGGAAGGGAGTGAGCGGTGGGGGTGGGAGGGAAGAGGAAGAGGAGAAAGCAAGAGAACCTCTTTGCTGCCCTCCCCTGATGATTTCTGGGAGGGAGGTTAGAGCTAGCTAGCGGGGTGTTTAAGTGGGGTGGGCGACAAGCCCAGCCTCTGGGCTATGGAAAAATAATAGAGCTTCTCCTGGCTGGCTGTGTTAGCAGCGAGCCCGTGCCGCCTGGTGTGTGTGTATTGGCAGTGCCTGTCTGGCATCTTGGGAGTGAGCGCAGGTCCCCCTGGCCACAGGCTGAAGCAGCCCGGTGTCGTCCACACCAAAGAAACCACGCCCACTCTTGCTTTCTGTAAGGGTTGGGGCTGATTGGTGCTGGGTGGGGCTCCTTGAGACGGGAGCCGTGGATGGATGCATCCGTCTGTCTGGAAAGCCAGTGAGAACATCCCAAGAGACTTGGCCAATGACAGGTGGCCTCTCTGGCCACTTTTCACAGCTCTTTGTGATACAGAAGGTAAAAAAAAAAAAAAAGAAAAGAAAAAAGAAGTTGCTTCCACGGAGGCAAATAAGTCTCGGGGATTTTCCCCGTGTTAAATGAGGGAAGGTTTAGGGGAGGGATCTCGATGCCTACCTGGTGTTCTGGCTGCTGTTTTGGGGAAGCTACTGTTCCCCACAAGAGAAGATCTAGCCCCCGGCTAGAAGGCTGCGGTTCTAGTCCCAGTCCTGAGATGAACTCACTGTGGGGCCTCAGTTCAGCCGCCTGGCCTCTCTGAACCTCCATACTCGCCTTCCGTGTTAGTTTCCCAGGCTGCTGTGACAAATCACCCAAATCCAAGTGCCTTAGAACAACAGAAGAGCAATCGCCCATGTTTGTGGAGGCCCCCAGGCTGAAATCAAGGTGCGGGCAGGGCCACGCCCCCTCTAGGGCTCTAGGGAAGGAGCTTCCTGCCTCTTCCTGCTTGCTGCTGACAGTTGCTGGCCATCCCAGGTGTCCCGCCTCCCCCCCCCCCCGCCCCACCCCCCCACCGTCTTCACATGGCCATCTTCCTCCTGCGTCTGTTTCCCCGTGTGTTCTCTCGGACTGTCAGATGGAGGGTCCTCCGTCAGCGAGTATGACCTCAGCCTAACGAGCTACAGCCGCAAAGACCCCCTTTTCCAAATAAAGCCACACACAGTCTGAGGTTCCGAGGAAGAGTGTGATTTTGGAAGGAACAGTACTCAACCCAACACACCTTCCCCCTTGAAGGGGTTGCACTTTACGAAGTTCAACTTATGTCGTTCGTGAGCAATTATTAAGAGCCCGTTGGATGTAGAGTGCTTATCTTACTTGTAGAGTGCCTCCAGTGGGATCCAGATTGGAAGACCCAGACTCCACTTGTCCGAGAGAGGGGGCATTGAGGGGCTGGCTGGGTTCTAGGACTGTGAGCTGGAGGCGTCCCCTAGATGCTTGACCCTGGGGTATGATCCTGGGAGGGGTTCTAAGAATCCAAGCTTTTCCTAAGATATGCAGCTGCTTCACCCGCCTGTGCTGTTCGCGGCAGACAGCCTCCAACTTGTTCGGATGTCGACAGAAGCTTGTCTAAGCTTTCCTTTTTCTGCCACTTGTCCCACGACAAAAAAATCTGTCTAACTTGTCTTGGGGCTGGGAGAACACTTTCTGAGTCCATAAACTCTCAATCCAACAATTTCTGGAACATTGGCAGCCTAATCTAGGGAGTCTTTGGCAGATCGAAATCCGACGTAACTTTGGGAGGCCGGTTCCTTCCACGCTTCCAGAGGGAGAGAAAGTGCATCAGCCGCTGGCAGCCTGGGACAAGCCAGATGATTACGTGGAACTTACATGAACGAGGATGCTTTTTATTTTAGTGGTTTTATAGTAATTACATGAGTATTTGATCACATAGATTTAACACATCGAACCCATGGGTTCCTAGTTAGTATCGCTTAAGACAAGGTTAGGTTTAAAAAATGAGTTGGTTTTAAGTCATTTGGAAGAACAAGATTCAGTGACGAATAGTACAGGTGGGCTATAGATACGGTGAAAACAGCGATGATTGTATGCGGGGGGATATTGCAAATGTGGTGAGGGGGTTATGGGAGCGCCTCGTGTTTGGGGAATACCGGTGGAGTGGATTAGAGTGGCATTCTTACCTGTGTTTGGATCTCGGCTACACCGCCTACTGGCCTGGTGGCCACGGGCAAGTCACTCAGTGCCTTGAAGGATCAGTTTCCCCATCTGTAAGTTGAGGGTGGTGGGACCCCTGGGGCACAGAGGGGAGCATTCCTGTGGAGTGCTGGGCACCCAGGGAGAGCCGGTGTGGGCTGGGTGCAGGTGTCAAGTCTGAGGTGCCTCCAGTGGGATCCAGATTAGAAGACCCAGACTCCACTTGTCCGAGAGGGGGCAATGCGGGGCTGGCTGGGTTCTAGGACTGTGAGCTGGAGGCTTCCCCTAGATGCTTGACCCTGGAGTATGGTCCTGGGAGGCAGCCTCCTGCAGGTTCGAAGCTGAAATGGGGCAGGAGAAGAACTGTTTTGTATGTATCGTTTTAGCAATTCCGGAAGCTTTGTTTTGATTTTTTTTTAAGATCCCACTATATGTTCCATGCTTCACTTGAAATTGTATGGCTCCCGTAAAAAATCCCATGAGCAAAGCTATATTATTTCCATCTTACAGATGAGGGCACTGAGGTTCAGAGAGGTGAAGTAACTTGGCCAGGGTCATATGGTTGGAAGAGGTGGAAGGAGGCCCCCCCTGCCCCTCCTGCCCCAGGTGTGGGCGTTCCTGAACCTGGATGCAGAGAACAGCTGTGATGATGGGCAGGTCCGGTGCAGGAGAGGAGACCGGAAATTGACCGGAAAATCCTACACCTTTTTATACATAAGGATCCCCTAGGTAACAGCATCCCATAGGCTTATGCTCTTCATTTCACCTATCTTTCTAGAAAGGGGACACTGGGGATCATTGCCTGATCTGTGGTTTTCACATTTCCTGGCAGCGTCAAAGCAGGTGAAATTGTCCAAACGTATCCTCTGGAGACCACAGGGGATTGGGGGATGCAATCTCCTGGGATTAAAAAGCAATTTGAACATGAAATTACTCCCTGGGGCCTGGCAGCGATGCAGGGAGGGGGATGTAACATTTCTTGGAAATTGATATTCTCACTTCCCAATGGATCTGGGTTTGTGGACAGTCTTCTGGGTTCTGTCTTCCTCGCCATGGTTTGTGATAACTGTAATTGCCCTTATTCCTACAAGACTTGCATTTCCACGTGGACTTACACTTGAAAACAGGCCTGAGTTAGTTTGGCATTTGGAGCTCTTGTGGTGCGCCGGGTGTCTTTCTTGGACTTCGTGCCTTCACCGCTTCCCAGGCCAACACCGTCCACAGGCAGAGACCGTGGTAATAATAAGAGCTAGCCCTAATTATGTAGCAATTGCCATGTGTCAGGCCTTGTTCTCAGCACTTCGCATGTTAATTTATCCTCAGTTATTTAATCCTCAGCACAACCCTTAATCCAGGTACAGTTGGCCTCATTTTACCAATAATGTGCAGAGAGGTTAGGTGACTTGCCCAAGATCACACAGCTTAGCTATGATACAAGCAGGATTTGAACCAGACTTAGCTTAACACTGTGCCATGCTAAGTTTCCTGTGAGTTCCTTTGACACACACCCAGCACACCCTGAGCAGACATCTGTCCCTGAGCTTAGAATATTGAGAATACTTGTTTATTTTCTCACGTATCTTCATTGTGAGTTCTTTGAAACTGGGGCAAAAGCCTATTGAGTTCTGTATTCCCAGAACCCAGGATGGCAATTGGCACATGAAGAGCGTCTGATAATGTTTTTGTAACAAAAGGATTTGAATTTGAAGTTTGCTTTCAAGGAAATTCACATTAGCGGATGCCGAGAAATAAGAACCACCATTCGAGAAGCAGAGGGCTGCGGGTGAGATGTAGGGCAGATTGACCCAGCTCCTTGGCTCAGGACTGAACATTGGTGTGCTGCTGAGGTGCGTTCGTGAATCTGGGGCGGGTGAGTGCTCGATGTTTTTCTCACTATATGCCGAACACAATAGCCACCAGCTCTCCTGAACGATGGTAACAAGGATGCTTTGCGGGGAGGCAGTGTGGTATTGGCGTGAGAGCAGCCTGGGCTCGAAATCTGGCTGTATTTCTGGTTTTCTTTAAACCTCAGATTCCTCTTCTGTAAAATGGGTTCATTATGAGGATTAAATGAGATGAACAGACAGCATAGTCACTGGCCTGTGAATCCTCAATGAATGTTTGCTTAGTACTGTTACATTTTCAGAACCACTGTCCCTCCTAGCTCCTGCTGGGCCTCACGCAGCCTGTCGAGGCCCCGTTCTATAGAGGGGGACACTGAGGCTGAGAGCGCACAGGGTGATCGCCTTAAGTCCCAGAATTAGAAGCGAGAGAAGATCCAGGCTCCTGACTTGTAAACTGGTGTTTCATCCTGCATCACGCTGCTGCCTTTTACCACCGGCAAAGCTTGGGTTTTCCTTTAAAAATTTGAGAAGTACTACCAAAAAAATAATTGTTAAGTAATTGATTGAGGTGAAATTCACGTGCCATAGAATGAAGTCTCTGGAAATGCAGGATTCAGGGACATTCCGTTCATTCCCGATGTGATCCACCACGTATCGAGTTCGCGAAATATCCGTCATTCCGAAGTCAGACCCCTTACCCAGGAAAGCGGTTTCCCTCCCTTTTCCTCTCCCCCAGGTCAGTCCGCCTTCTCTCGCCAAGCCCTGGCCTCTTAGGGATACTTCCTATAAATAGGATCATGTAATATGGAACCTTCTTTGGCGGAGCATAGAATTTTAGAGGTTCACCCACGTTGTAAGGTGTGTCTGTGCTCCGTTCCTTTCCAATGGCTGGATAAGAGTCCACGGTAGGGATCTGGTACGACTTGCTCAGGCATTCATCCGTTGTCGGACATCTGGGTTGTTTCCACCTTTTGGCTATTTGTGGATGGTGCTGCTCCGAGCACGCGGGTACGTGTAATCGTTTGAGTACCTATTTTCAAATCTTTGGGGTGTATACGACTTTCCCTGCATTTTAAAGGATGAGGCAGACGCATGCCGCACTGTCCCTTTGGAATATTAATAAACCAGCAGACACTGATCATTTAAAGTTTGGTTAATATTGGGGGCGCCTGGCTAGCTTGATCGGTAGCACATGTGACTCTTGATTTCAGGGTCGTCAGTTCAAGCCCCACGTTCGTCCCGGAGCCTACTTAAAAAATAAAATCAATAAAAGGTGGGAAGAAATGTGGTCAATATCTATGTCATCCCTAGAAATGCACAAACTTCCTGTTCTCCGAACCCAGTTTAAATGCCTCCACTTCCCTGGTCAGTGGTTAGAGTTTTATCCACGTCCACGAGGGCACACACACGTGGGCCTGTGCCTTCTCACACGGTAGCCGCTGCTTTTCCACGGGTTGCTGCCCCACTGGGGGATTGTGTCTCTGTTGATGTTTATTGACATAATCGATGTTTTGGTTTTTTTAACTGCCTCCATTAGGCACTCGATACCGTTCAAAGGATGTGAGGGGGGAGAGAGAGAGGCACACTCTATAGTTAGCTTTGGAAATAGGTTTAAAAATACAAGCATTATTAGTCTTCTAGTGATAAACTTCTTGATGGCTTGTACCGTATTTTATGTTTTTTAAAACACATGTCCTTTCGCTCCGAGTATAAAGTTGGAAATCTGCAAAGGTTTGCTCTGTGACCGAGTCAGCACTATTCTGTTGTGCCAACAAGCTCTTCAGCGAAGCTGGCTGTTGTTGGTGAAACGAGGAGGCCCCAGAAGGAGCGTAGAAGGGTCAGCTCGCTCCCTGGGATGACAGCTGTCACAGTGAACCCTATGAATGGGCGGGGCCATCCACACCATGTGTCACCATTGGCCTATTTCTCCAGGCTGCACCCGGAGAGGAATCACACCGCCGCTTTCCACAATGACTCAAAACAAGCATCCCAGGTCTCCCCTAGGAGGGCCTCCAGGCTGGGACATCATCTGTCCCCTGTGGCCTGGCAGGCCTAGGCAGCCTGTCCTTTGCAGATCTGCAGGCTGGCGTTCAGATCTGGCCATTTCCTGGCTGGATGACCTCAGACAAATGACTTCATCTCTCTGGGCCTCAATTCCTTCAGAAGGTTACAGTAACCGTGGAATGAGCTCCAGCTTGTAATGTGCTTAGCCAGGTGCCTGGCTCATGTCAGGGGCTCGCTTCCGTGATTATTGTTACTACGCCCTTTCCTTCCTTGCTAGACATTTTCGGTTTCTTTCTTTCTTTTTATTTCTTTAAGATTTTATTTATTTATTTGAGAGCAAGAGCGCGTGCATGCGCGTGCGAATGGGGGTGGGGGGAGGAGCAGAGGGAACAGAGGGAGCACCGTGAGATCATGACTTGAGCCAAAATCAAGAGCCGGGTTCTCAACCGACTGAGCCACCCAGGCGCCCCTCGGCATTTTCTGTTTACAACAGAAGCTGTGGCTAAGGGACAGGATGCCTCTGTTCTCATGGAGGACAGTCCGGTGGGGATGATAAACATGTAAATAAACACAGCGCCTTCCTCATCTGGTTCCCAGAGGACGAGAACAGATCGCCTGGTGGGGAAGGGGGGGCTGGCATTCCGGTGGGGGTGGGGGGTGCAGCATGGCAAGTGTTTCAGATAGGGTGAGCCGTACTCCCTGAGGTTAGACAGCTGAGGGGCTCTAGGTGTCTTGCAGGTTGGGGTGTGAGTGTGTGTGTGTGTGTATTTAAGGTGGAATCTGGTATCTACATAAGGCCCAAGGTGAGTTGTAAGTTAGGGTCGGAAGTTAGGGTCTTGCCTTTGGTTGGGGAGTAGCAGCTACATTGATTTTTGTACCCCTTCAGAACTAGCCAATCCCGGCTCAAAGAGGGAACGCAGAGAAGGAAGCCCCACGGGAAATGGGGAGCCCAGCAGATGACGGGATGACTTGTCCAGCCGCCTACCCACCAAACTCATCCCTTGAAAGAAGTCAGGCGTCATTATCATTAAAGCACACGCCAGGTTCATGAAATAGCTTCACTGGGCTAGAGGAGAGGCTGATGGGTTCTTAGCCAAAGGGGTCTGCGAGGGAGGGGGAGGGGACGGCGCAGGCAGCCCCCAGTCCAGTGATGCTACTGCTCCTGGTACCGTGGGGACCTCTGGCTTTCCCGAGAATGCCCGAACTGTCCACACACACGCAGCGCACGAGTGACTTCTTTAGCTCTGTGACAGAGATAATATTCCATGTGTGTGAGTTAATTAGTGAATGACAGAGCACGGCCGTGTCTCCATGGACTGCCCCCCCCAGCATTAGGCCTGCCCTTTCAGATGCCCCACGTACCCCTCACCTCGCAGCAGCCCTGGTGGCCTGTGTTCAGCCCCCTTACTCCAGAGTGGCCCTGAAGTTTGCCCCCGATTTTCTCCAGCCCCTCCAGCCTGCTCCTGCCCTCAGCAGCCTGGTGCTTCCTTCCACTGCAAGACAGGGACTCCATCATGCTGCTTCCAGAAAGATGACCCTAAGCAGAGAAAGGCCAGCTGAATGCCCTGTGGGCAGAGACCCATGGCCATGACTCAGGGACAGACACAAAGGAAAGAGGATGCACTTGGAGCCAATGTGGGCGCCTTTCCCATCTTGTCTGCTTAAGACTCCCTTGCATGGTCATGGGCACTCACATGAGCTCTCTGAGCCTCAGTTTCCACACGGGGAAGTGGGAAGCTAAATACATGCTTGCCTTTGTGGGGCTGCCCCTGTGCTCAACACCCAGGAGTCCGGAGCCCAGGGTGATAAACTGGAGACAGGTGTACTCTTCTCACTTCCCAGACAGGCTGGCAGAGGGTTCTTGAAATTTCTACTCAGCAAGCAGTGCTGGGAGAAAGACCTCTAAGAACTGGCTTTGGGCCTCTCCTTGCTGTGTGGCCTGGAACAACACACCTGGTCTCTCTGAATGAGGCTGAAAAAGGGGGTTGTACAACGGCCCCCAGCCCTGGCCTCACGGCATACGCGGCCTACATTTCCAGTGCTGTGATTTTGCCTTTTTTTTTTGCAAAATCTGTAAGACCCGGCACCGAGGAGCCCAGGAACGAGTGTGTGGGTGAGAGTGCGGTGGCCACTGGCGGACCACCAGGGAGGGTCTCGCTGGGCAAGGCCATCCTGGCTCCTCGGGGCCCGTCAGCCCAGCTCTGCACACCCAGGATGCAGGCACATCCAGACCTGGAGAAAAGTCTGAGCAAAGCAGAGGCCAAGATGTGAAAAGAAGCATCAAGGGGGCAGAGACACTGGGAACGGGGCCTCGGAGACAGACCCTTCAGAGACCATCAAACTTTATAAAGCAGCAAAACCACTTTTTCAAAGGAAGCCCAAAATAGGAAACAGACAAAAGCAAAAAAGGAGTCCTCGGGCAGTTTAATTCTTCATTGTGTGGTGGAAAATGCCTCATTGTTTGTGGCCTGTCAGCAGAGCACCGGGGTGGAGGGTCCCAGACTTCATTTCCTCTACCAATAAAATTTTTTTTAAAGTCAGGACTGACATCTGCATCTGGCTGATGGCCTCTTCCTGTTGGAGAGTAAAGATGTTTTTTTTAAAAAAAAAAAAGCAACTACCAACTCCTGTCCCATTATTTCACAGAAGAAAGAGTTGCCCCTTTCTCGGACTGGACTGGAGGGACAGGGCTTTACCAGGAGGCCTCGTCTTGAGTTTGCACATTTGCTGATTTGAAATCGGCAGGTAGCGAAGTGGCAGGTGGCAGCCCCTTCCAGAGGGTTTCCGATCATAGGGTTTGAAAAGTGTTGACTCGTTGGGATGCCTCCTTTTACGGGTGTGGAATCCAAGGCCCTGAAAACTACACAGCTCATTCATGGACTGATACTTTGTGAGTGTCTGTTCCCTGCAATTCACCATGCCTGCGTTCGCACAGCAGCTCCGGAGAGAAATTGCATCCAGGACGACCGGATCCCACAGGGAGTTGTGGGCAGTATCATTCATTCATTCATTCATTCATTCATTCATTCACCAATAGCTTATTGAGCCACTACGGAGCGCCAGCCAACTAGGAATATAAACCCCGAACAGGGCCTGCAAGGTACCACCTAGTGGAGTTTGAAGTCTGATGGGCAGAGATAGAAGAGGGAAATTAAAGGGAGTGAGTAAATGAGATGATGTCAGGAAGTGAGAGTGCTACAGCGGTCAGGAAACAAGATGACAGAGTGGTCAGGCGTGTCTCTGATGAGGCGGGAGTTGTGCGAAGGCTTGAGCCATGAGAAGAATCTGGCCTTGCGATGAGCTGGCAGAAGAACATTCCAGACAGAGGAAATCAGGTTTGGGGAGGGGGGCCGAAGGGGCCTGGTGTGGAGGAACAGTTGCACGGAGGTTCCAGGATGGTGGCCCGTGGGTGTCAGGAGGGAGTGAAGGGGAGAGAGGAGGTGAGAGCGGGTGCAGAGGCTTCTTCGCAGACCCTCAGGGCCGGGAGTGCTCAGCAGACCTCACACTGGGTCTGCCTGACGGTTGGCCAGTGTGGAAATGGAAACCCACCTGGACTCCAGACTGGAGTGGGGGGCTTTCTGGCCCCCCAGCTAGGACGCGGCTTCTACCCTGACCCATGAACCGGACACAGACTGGGGTGAATCAGGGCCTGGGAGCATGTCTCCTGTCATCTCAATGTCCTTCTCAGTCCATCTCGGGTCTGAAACCAAGGCACCAAAATAAAATAAACCTCTTCCCATGCCCAGAAGATGACTAAGAATGAAGAGAGGCCAGAGGCTTACTTCTCCAGCAGCACTGCTGACCCGCCCCTCCCCAGGGGCTGCTGGGCTCCAGGGAGCACCCCCAGAACTAGGGTGTGGGGTCCAGAGGCCTGCCCAGCTGGGGCATCACCTCTGCTGTTGTTGGTGTGTGTGTGTGTGTGTGTGTGTGTGTGTGTGTGTGTGAGTGAAGGGGGTCTGGATTGTTGAGGATTGATGGGATCCACTCAACAAATATTTATTAAGCACTTACTCGATGCTGGGGATTGTTCTAGGCCCCAAGGATGCTGGGGTGATGATACTAAGTACATACCTCAGATGAACACAGCTCATGATAAGTGCGCTGAGGAAAATGAAAATTGATGACAGGGCATCATGGCGGAGGGAGGGGTGTGTAGCCGCGTCAGACCGAGTAGTCGGGCGGGGGGGCTTCTCTTTGAGGAGGAGCAGCTGGGAGTGGAGTGTGAGGCCCACAAGCTGTGGGACGTGAGGAGGGCAGTGTGCTAGGCAGAGGGGCCGGCAAAGGCAGTCAGGTGGGAGCAGGATTGCGTGTTCCAGAATATAAAGGAAGCTGGGTGCTGCGGCAGAGAACATTGGGCTGGACGAGAACAGGGATGGTAAGTGGGGTTTCCTGTTAGTGCCGACCCCGAGCCATGGCAGCACCTGCCAATGCCCCAGGCTGAGAGCATTCTGAGGTCCCTTCTGGGCTGATCAGCAAAGAGTGCTGCAATCGATTAGTGATGTCTGCCACGGACAAGCTGAGCACGGTTGCGGGCATGCGGGCATTCGCCATTTCTGGATCACTCTTGACTGAACTTGGCCGGAGACCATGCTGGGTAGGTTTTTGCTTGTGCCTATCTTCAGTGTCTGTGTAGTTTCTCCAGTTCATCAGAATTGAGCGCTGTGTGTGGCCCTGGTGCAGCCCAACAGTTAAGAATAGTAGTAGCTGACGTGTGGCCCCTGCCTTGGCCTCTATACACCAAGCCCTGGCCCTCAAAACCCATAAAGTCCTCCTAGCAGCCCTGGGGACGGATCATAAGTCCTTTCTCTGGGTTTTGAGGCCCAAAGAGCCAGGACTGGAACCCATCTGACTGCAAACCCCTGCTTCTTTCTGCTGTAACAACTGCCTTCCCAGAGAAGGTAAGGGCCCTGCACACATTCGGAGACCTGGCCCGGACAGAGAATCACTTGGGGAGTGAGTCGCTGAGAAATCGATGCTGACTGCCTGCTTCTCCTGTCCCTTCCTGCTCTCCCTGAGCCTGCTGTCTCCGGTGAATTCTGCCTCCACATCAACGGGAGTGTAGATTTACTGGAAGGAGCTGGCTCCCGGGCTGCCTGCTGTCTGCGTGCAGGGGGTGGGCCAGCCCAGCCAGAGCCTGGCAGCCTTCCCTTCCTACTGCTGTCCGCTTCTCCCTGTTGCCCCCTTTCTCCTAAGTTCCGACCCTGCCCAGGAAGCATGAGGAGGTGTGGATGACATTTAGGGCAGGGATGCCGTGGCCAGCTGGGCTCTGGGGCCAGAGCTGTGGTTAGCAGCCCCGGGCACAGTCTGATGGGGCTACTTTCTTTATTTATTTTTAAAGATTTTATTTATTTATTTGAGAGAGTGTGTGTGCCAGCAGGGGGAGCAGCAGAAGGAGAGAAAAAGGGAGAAGCAGACTCTCCGCTGAGCAGGGAGCCTGATGTGGGGCTTGATCCTAGGCCCCTGGAATCATGACCTGAGCCAAAGGCAGACGCCTAACTGACTGAGCCACTCAGGTGAGATGGGGCTATGTTAAGGAAGGTCCCTTCTTGGGGAAGCGTGAGGCCCGAGGGGACAGGTGTCGGGGCAGGTGCGGGGCCTGCTTGGCCACCCTTTGGGGGCACTGGGTGAACATCACCGCCTTGGCGTGCTGGAGAGGCAGCTGAGGGCCCCCCGAGGCTCTGGGCGGGCCCTGGCTCTGCTGTCTGCCAGCACTGGGAGCTTAAGCAAGGCATCTACCCTCTCTCTCTCCTACTAAACTGCGAGTTGTACTTGATCCCCAAAATAATGCCACAAAAGACTCCGAAGCTCAGTGACTTGAAGCGGTGTTTATTCTCCTGTTCAAGGGCTGTGGGTCGACTGCGCCTTGGCTGGACTCCAGGCTCCGGGCTCTGGCCACAGAGAGGGTTTGAGTCGGTTCCGTGTGTCTCTCATCGTCCTGGGAGCAGCAGCCGTTGGGGCCTGCGGTCTCCCCTACACGGGGTTCCTCTGGGACCCAGGCTAAAGGGGCAGGGACCACTGAGACATGTTCTCAAGCATAAGAGAGCCCTCCCCCACGGACCCTGGGTCCGAACCCCAGCCGCTGTGGTCCAGGCACTTCCCCGGTGGGGCTTCACTTACAGCCAGCCTGACAGCCGTGCGCCGGGTACTTGCCGCTGTCCCTGCTTCGTGGTTGGAAAGTTCGAGGCCAGAGGGGAGCATCCAATAGCTGAGATCCCTCAGCTGGGAAGCCGGAGAGTCTGCAGACCTCTGAGTCTTCACACGCTGAGTACTAATATCTGCTCCCTTCAGCCTTGAACGTTTATTAGGCTAGGAGAGCGGCAAGCACTGGTCTGCCAGTCAGGATATCCAAATTTTGCTTCTGGCTAGGTGTGGGATGTGGGCAATCTCCGTTGTTTCACTTGGCTGCTGCAGGATTGGTGGTGAATGGCAGGAAAGCCCACTTCCCTCCGAGAGCCCTGCCCGTGCCGCCCTGCCCGTGCCGAGGACGCTATTTCTATACATCCTCCAGGACGCAGGCCTCCTGAGCCCTGACCCTGACCTTCCTCCACCCCCGGCGCTGAGGCCAGGGAGAGCCTGGGGCCTGAGGGCCAGAGGATTTCCTGGCTCAGCCCCACCAGCTGGCCAGAGAGCATTTAGCAGCCCCCCCCCCCGCCCTGTCCCCCACCGCCCCGCTGCCACCGCCCCGCTGCCACCGGCCCTCCAGCCTGGGTTCTCTATTTCCAGCTGATCGGGGCAGGCGAGGAGGGGGCACTGATTTTGTCAAAGGGTGGCTGGCCCAGCGTCCCACATTTGTCTCAGACCTGGCTCCTTGCTTCTCTCCTCTGCGAAGGGCAGAGAGGGCAGGAGAGAGAAATCACGGATCTGGGCCTCAGTTTCCCCAAATTGTATGATATTAAGTCCTGCCGGACCACGCTGAGAGGATTGAGGGAGCTTCACGGGGGCCAGAGCTGGAGAACCCACCCTCCCCCTAGTCCCTCCGTCCTCCACCTAATCCCCCAGGGCTGAGAAACAGGGCAGCCAATGTTTTTCTCTCCTCCTTGCAGGGGAAGGGAGGAGGAAATTCACTTTTATTTATTGACCTTCTTTTATGTACCAGACATTACATAGCAATAGTTATTCTACTAATATAATATATACATAATATAATGTGTCCTCGATTGGCCTATCATATCGCTGGAAGAGCCCTGGCTGGCTCTCAAGGCCTAGGCCTGAATCCTGGCCTTGCTGCTAAAAGCACACTGCCCGAGTTCTCTGAGCCTCAGTTTCCCCATTCGCCAAGTGGCCCAGTCCATCTCTTACACCACTCATGACCCTGATAATCCACAGTTGGACCTGACAGTTGAGCCAACGGCGCAGGCCTTTGCCTGTCTGAACAGGAAGGATCATCTTCTCAGACCCAAGTGTTGTGGATTGCTTAGAACATTCACTGGTATCCAAGCCACCAATGCTTCTGGTTTCTAGATGTGAATCTGGTTCTGAGGTTGGAGTCAACTTGTCCTGAATGCCCCCCCTCCTTCCATGTCACCTTAAGACAGACTCTTCTCTCGAGCGGTTTGGGCTGATCTTTCCAGAAGCAGGAGCAGGACAAGATAACCCTTCAGGCTCCTGTTCTGAGCTTCTGGGTAGGCTTTTGTACCCCGCCAAGAGTCTTAGTGCTCCTGAGAGAGCTGGGAGGACCTGGTAATTATAAGGAGTGAGGTTAGGGTATCTGGACTTCCGGGAGCGGGGGTAGGGCTGCAGCGGTGTGTGTGTGTGTGTGTGTGTAGGGTTCTTTAAAACTGCTAATTGAACCTGGCTCTGTGTGTGTGTGTGTGTGTGTGTGTGTGTGTAGGGTTCTTTAAAACTGCTAATTGTCAGGGTAAAAATATTTTCACACATTTGCTCTCCAGGAGGACATTGTTACTAAGCATACTGGCAGCCTCATTGAAGTCAAATGGCCACAGTCAACATGGAAATCCTAATTAATAGACGTTCATGCTGCTCTCGGGCTCGGCAGCGGAAGTAATTATCATGATTTAATTGACTTTTCTCCCCTCTGTTATGCACTCTGCTTTTCCTATTTTCTTGAGCTGGGAAGGTTTTTTTTTTTTTTTTTTTTTTTTTTTAACTTTCTATCTCTCATCCCCTCCCCACCGCTTTTATACATACTGTCTCTCACACCAGTGTTCTGTTTGTCAAATTCTATAACAGTAAATATTGTGACAGCGCAAATCTCTATATTACAGAAAAGTCCAGAGCCTGAGCCAATGGCTTACTTATCATGAGTGTATTGGTTTTGTAAAGGTGCATTCAGACCCAGCAAAGGTGTCTGGCAAGGAGAAGGGAAATCGATTTGCTCAGAGCTTGTGGTTTTAGCAAGTTCCTTGGGACTACAGGGAACAGAGGGCCACCTGCACTTGCTGTCAAGATATACTCAGGGTTCCAGGAAGTCCAAGGAGCTTTTGGGGCACCTCTGAGCTCCTGGAGCCAGAAAAGCATCTGAGGAATTCTATCAATGGTCAGGATCCCTCCGGGTGGCACATTGCTCCCTCTGCTTTGACTAGCATGGTCTGCTCATTTATCCTGATCATAACCATCTGGGGAGCGGACCCCAAGTCCTCATGGGTTTCAGGTCAGCCCCACAGATCCAACTGGCCATGCTCCCTGAACCCCCCTGTGCATGACTGAGTGCCTTCCACACCAGGCCATGCTTTTCCCTCCAAGATCAAGGAATGGGCTGCCCTGGGTGCAGGTGTCCTTCCTGGTCCAGTCAGCTATGGTGGCAAATGGGCAAGGTCATGTGTCCAATGTCCACTCCTCAGGAGCTAGGGACAGAACCTTTTGCAAATAAATGAGACTGTGGGAGGAGCCCACATAACCCCGGAGAGCTAGACGGCTTGGTTTGAATCCTGGTTTGGCCACTAACTTGCTGTGCGTCTTTGGGCAAATTACTTCAACTCTCTGCGTCTTGATATCCTCATCTCTAAGATGATAGCACTAACTCCATAGGGTGTTATGAAAGATCCCTGACTTCAACCTTGTGACAGACCCAGTAAAATGTTAAAGTAGTAGTAGGGTCAAGCGAACAGGGGAGGCAGCTCCCAGTGTCTGGTAAGCAAGTAAGAATGTCCTAGAATTACAGATATTGAGGACCGCAATGAGCCTGAGCGATCATCCAGGTGAACCCTCTAATTGTATGCCCGGGGAAGCCGAAGCACAGGGAGGGGTGTAACTTTTGAAGGTCAAATAATTTTGACTAATGTGATGTTGGGCTATTTGGCATGGAGCTAAAATTAAGACCAAAATATTTCCTTAGGTCTCATTGGGGAATATTAAGAGCACTTGAGTTTTAATTAGAACATGACAGATAATACAGGAACGGGGAAGAGAAGATGAGCCTGGATCGTTTTATTTCTTTCCTTTGTCCCCCTATGGGCATTCTGAGTTAGACTCATACAAAGGTTTGAACCTTTTGAAGTACATTATCTTCATCGATCGTCTTTTCCAGATGATTCCTGTGTGTCAGTTCAGTGGGCAAGATATCACCCATCAGCTATGTCATTTTGGACATAGCTTCTCTGAGCCTTGGTTTCCTTGTCTGAAAAATGAGATATACTACCCCCCCTGGACTGAATGCTTCTCAGGGGCAGGGATGGTTTCTTCTTTACCCCCTCTTCCTCTTCTAGAACGTTGTGTAAACACAGTAGTAGGTGTCTGCAGAAATGTCTAGAAAGGAGCTGAATAATGATCCCTTGAGGTAGTCGTGAGGGTCAGAATAAATCAGGTGTGTAGACGGGCTGTGTGGATGGCTATGCTCCTGAAAGGTGAGGCCACTTGATACAGGAACCAAGGTTCTGAGTAGTCCAGAGACTCCGACCTGCAGCCACAATAGACAAATGGGGTTGAGAAGTGAGTGGAAGATTTGGAAATGGTGACAAGAGGGGCAGACAACATTTTTGAGAGAAGTCTGGTTATGATAGGGAAGGGAGAGAATCACAGCTGTGCATTGGAGGAGAGGTCAAGTGCTGGGGATACCAGGGAACTTTTGCCTGTTGATGGGCCAGGGCCAGGTATGGGGGGTACTCAGTAAATGTCTTCTGAATGAAATGAATTTCTAGCTGAGTTCTGGGGGTTGCCAGGATCTTCCCCAGCATTCCCAATAATGATGGCGGATGAGAAGGTTCGTAATAACCAAGAGCCCAGGACTAGTGTGTTGGTTAGGACATTGCTGGGGGCCACACAAGATAAACCATGAATCTCAGCAGCTTCACACAGTGCAAATTTATTTGCCACTCGGCAACTTTTCAGTGAAAGTGGAGGGCAGCTTTCCACACAGTATTTAGGGCCCCTATTTCCTTCCATCTTCAACATGTGGCTTCTAAGATCACCATGGAAGGAGGAAGAAAAGCTTGGGAAGCCTCGTCTGCTTCCTTATCACATCACTCCCGCTCCTATTGTTGAGAATGAGTCACATGGCCACATAGGTGCAAAGGAGTCTCGGAAATGTAGTTCTTGGCTGGCCAGCCCCTTCCTCATCACATTATGCTCACTCTCATTGGTGAGAACAAGTCACATGGACAATAGGTGCAAAGGAGGCTGGGAAGTGTAGTTCTTGGCTGGCCAGCCCCTTCCCAGCCACACCCTTTCACTCTGGAAGGGGAACAGGAATGTTTGAAGGACAGCTACCCTCTCCACCCTGGAATTGCACCCCCTTTCAGCCATCTGAGGAGTACTTGCCAGCAGCCTGAGGAGACACAGTGTAACCGGGAATATGTCAGACCCTAATGAAGACCGGGACCCTGCTCCTGAGAGCAAAAGATAGAGAAATCATTGGTCAGGGCCTCAGTTTCCCCCACTGTATCATGTTAAGTCCTGCCACACCACGTTGAGGGGACTGAAGGAGCTAAGGGTTGTTGGCACGAGCTGGTGGAACTGAGTTTGAGGACTTGGTCTTTCCCTCCCTGGCTGTGTGACATTGGGCAGGTTTCTAACCTTTCTGAATCCTCCCTGACTTGCTGGGAGGATTGACAAGATGCTCGTGGCGTAGCGTTGGCTCCCAGTAAATGTGAGTATCATGACATCATCAGCTGTTGTATCATTACATCATCAGCTGTTAGTATCATTACATCATCAGCAATGGAAGGTTACCACTTCGGTTCCAGGGCAAGATGAATAGAATTGATATTGCCATGAGATATTTTTGTCTTCAGCACCTTGTATCACTCTCTGTAGAGGAGCTCACTGGGGCCCTGTAGCCAGAGGAGCAAGAGAAAGGAGTCAGCCATGCTGGATCTTTCTGTCCCCCTCACACGGCAAGACCAGGATGCATGGGGCTTGTTTCTTCCTGGCTCTAAGAACACGTTCTGGAGTTCTGCTCTGTGACCAGCTGCTGTAAATCAGCTAGGACACAAGGCTTGGTACTGACCCCACCACCGTCGCCACGACCGCTACCCCACCGTATCCTGCTTTCCAGAATCTTCCCTTCTTGTCAAACCTGCCTCACTGTCACAGTTGGGAGTTTGGAGTTAAGGCTTCTGGGTTTCTTCAAGTTTAGCTGAGTTCTAAGAACTCTCTAGGCTCCAGGTTCTTCCCCCTGTGCTAGGGAAGCTTGGGTCAGTGCCCCTCATTCCACACCCCTTCTAGATGTCATTATTTAGCATTCAAAATTATTGGTCCTGGTGACTTCTTTGGTATGGAAAAGCATTGTCTATTCCCCATTTTGGCTTATCTGGTGACCTCTGTGGGGGGGGGGGAGCCTCTGACCTCTAGCCCGCTGGGAAAGGGGGCCAGGGACAGGAGCTGTCTGTGGTGGCCTCAGTGTCTCTGAGGAAACCAAGCTGTGAGGGGAGGGTCCCTGGGAAAGATCTGAAAAGACTGTTCCCCCAGAAGGGGAATGGGTCATTCTGCTCTACCTTAGGTCTTGGGGCAGTCAGGGCTGCTCTGTGACCTCCAAACAAAGCCGGCTCCTGGCCTGGGGCTGTGGGAAGCCAGACAGGACAATGGGAGGAAAGAGAAAGCACGGAGATAAAGCCCAGGGCCCGAGGGTCTGTGCCTGGGATTTGGAGGCCGGTTCCTCGGTTCCTCGCACCCACTGAGAGGAGGTCTCAGTGTAAACACGGGAGGGGCTTCCTGTAGGGCCAGTTTTTAGTGTGCTGTGATTGTTGAGATCATTGTTTCCTCTCCGGAGAAGCCTGAGCAAAGACAGACTGGGCATCTGCTGCTTCTGCAGGGACGCTGCTGTCTGCCGTCCATCCATCCATCCATCCATCCATCCATCCATCCATGCCACAGATTGGCCCAGCTCATGCCAAATTTGCTTGGTGCTAGGAATATGCAAATGAACCTCTGTTTACCCCTGTCCTCGAGAAAGTCTTTTCTGGTCCCAGAGACAGACCCCAAACAGATCCTCACTGTTCAGTGAGGCCAGGAAGCCAACAGAGCGTGCCCAAGCTTTAGATGTGGTGCTGAGGATGGAGGGGTTGACTGACTGCCTTTAGGGGTATGGGGGCCACTCGGGGCCCCCCACCGGGAGACCAGAGGGGTTCTGACCTGAGGGCCCTTGGTGCCTCTTGAGTATCAAAGGTGGGCAAAGAGTTCCCTCGTTTTAAGCCCCTCCCTGACTCCAAACCAAAGGACTCTTAGAAGGCAGTCAGGTAGGTTTCTGCTGTTTTTCCAGCACCTTCCATGTGCCAGGAAACATGGGGGTTTTGTGTGGAGGTCTGCCGACTCCAACACCCCCACGCCTCTCACAGACGGAGTCCTGCTGCCCTTTGTCACCATTGCTGCACTTGGGCTGTCTACTGTGGAGTTCTGGGGCTCCAGCAGGGGCTGGACCCCTCCTAGGGCAAGGCTTTTCTTGCGTGACTGGATGTGCAAGCATGGGCGGGGCGGGGGTGGGGGCGGCTTCTGCTGCACAGGAACAGGAAACCAGAGTCAGGGTCTGGCTGTCTCGTGAAAGGGTTCCGGAAGGTCTCTGGAGTAGCACTTGAGCCTGAGAGAAACGCATCAGGCTGGCTTGTCTGGGTGTCCATATCGCCCGGGGCCTGGATTCTTTTACAAGACCGTTCTATGGACCCTCAGACTTCCCCGGTTCATACAACGGAGACCCCGCTGGCTGGTTTTTCCATTAGTGTGCTTAGCCTTGGGTGCTGGCTTGGCTTGGGGAGGTGGCCTTGGAAACCGGGGGTGCTCGTCTTCTGAGCAGAGCAAGAGTCCGCTGTAGCAGGAGGACTGCACCGTGGGTCCGGGGGACGGGCATGGTTTTACTCTCTGCATAAGGTCATTTCTCCTGGATGCCTTTTCCCCCCTCCCTGTCCCTTAGGCTCCTGTGCCCAGCTGGCCCCAGGCTTCCCTGGTTGGGAGGCTCTTTCTTCCACACCTGAAGATGCTTGACCCTAGGGTGCTCCCTACTATGGTCTGCCGAGGAGCCTTTAGTTGGTGAGGGCCCTGCCTGGGTGACCGGCCCCTGTGGGCTGGGCTGGAGCCGAGGGCGGAACTCCTTCCCATAGGGCACTGCTCCCACTTAATCTTTCCTGTCTGCCTGATGGTTTCCCAGGCTGGCTGCCATCAGCTGACCTCAGACCCCCATCCGGAGACCTCCAGGCTCTGGGGCTGCTCTTCCAGAAACCTGATGTAATGCAACACAGGACAGGGACCACAGTGTGGGAAGGCCGTAGACTGACCAAGACCAGCAGGCCTCAGGCGTCATTGTCAAGTGCTGAGGGCTCAGGAGGGGGCTCACCCTTGGAGGGCTCCTGTTGTGAATGGTTTCTGATGCTAAACCCATGCTGGGGGCCGGGTGGGGCATGCTGGGGAGAGACAAGAGCCGGGAGCGGCGCCTTGGCATCTGAGATCCGGCTCTTGGCTCTGCTCTGATGCTGAAACCCTGTGACTCTGAAGTCCCTTACAGCTCCCCCCCCCCGCCCCTGGAGCCTCAGTTGCGTCCTCTGTGAAATGGAGAGATGGTGGGGGGAGAGTTGAATTAGATGATGAATGTCTCATGTGCACCATCCATGTGCCGTGCTCTGAACCTCTGGACGTCGGGGCAGGGGCTCCTCGAGGAGAAGTACGGAGAGATAGAACCGAGGCAGAAACCAGGCCCAGTGTTCTGGGGCTGGGCGATAAAATAGGCGGTGGGAAACAAGCAAGAAACGAGGATACAGGATGCGCTCGTCCACCCTGCCGTCTGTCCGGCCCTGCCTCTAGCACCTGGCCCATGTGCCAGTGTCTAGAAAGAACGGGTTCCTGACAGCTTGGCTGAGCGTCCGTCCCCATCCTGGACCCCACTCAGCTTGCCTCCCACTGCATTCCCACCTGTCCAATTTCTGTCCTCCCTCCTTGGCCATAGCCTCCCCTTGTCCCTCGGTCCCTCCCGAGTCCTGGACTCTGCATGTCTGCACTGGAGTAGAGGAAGGGGTTCAGCTTTTTGTCACAGCCTCAGCCTGAACTCGGGCTAAAATGACCCATCTTTGAAAACCTGCCGTGCCTGACCGCAGGTGATTTAGAATACCCCTTGAGAGACCCATTTCCACGTTTCGCAGCACTGCAGCGGAGAACTTGCCAGCGAGGAACCTCGCATGGAGCTTGAGCCCAGGTGCGCCTGGGGCTCTGGAGGCAGGTGCGTGGGGAAAAAGGCAGTGCGGAATCCTGCAAAAGAAGGTGGAGGAAAGGTGGGAGGCCCGTGATCGCCCTGCTGTGGGCTGGCTGGAGGGCCTCTGGCCATTGTCCTGGTTTCTCTGGAACACAGTTTCCTATCTGGAGGGATGGGGAGAGCCACAAGGCCTTTGCACGGCTGAGGTCGCCCTGGGTAGACCTGCAGTGCCACGGCGCTGAGATGGGGCCCCAGAAAGGCTGGCTGAATTGAACTGACAAACGCGGGCTCACTTCCAGAGGAGAAAGATTCCCGACTTTACAGCTAGACCCCTTGCCGAAATTCCAGACCCACATCCCCAGTATCAGGATTTTCCACAAGCGCTGTACTAGCTTTGAAGCTTCTCTCTGCCAAGGCTTCTCCCCCTCTTGCAGCTGGACTGCGGTGAATAGAGCTTCAGTGGCCCACTGTCAAGGTCACGGCCAGGGAATCCTCCTTGACTCGCGCCCTCCTTAACCCCCTCAGACAGCCCATCATCATCAGGTCCTGTGCATTTTACCTCCTAAATAACTCTTGGGTCCACCCTCCACCTCTCCATCATCACCCTCTTGGAAGCCACCACGATCTCCCACGTGGATACCTGCTCTCCTCCTGTCCCTTAGCCCCTCCTGGTAACCCAGTCTCTCCACCTCAGCCCAGACTTTTTCTTTTTTAATGCATGTTTATGTCTTAGTTTACAGACTTTGTTTTAGAGCAGTTTTAGGTTTACAAAAAATTCAGTCGGAAAGTACAGAGTTCCCAAAATATGCACACACACTTTGTCCTATTGTTTACGTCTTGCATTAGTGTGGCAGAGTTGTGATGAGGGAGGAACCGATACTGATACATTAATTAGCAGCCATAGTTTACATTCGAGCTCACCCTTGGTGTTGCACGTTGTATGGGTTTTGACAAATGTATACTGACATGTGTCCGTCATTACCATATATATCATACGGAGTCGTTTCGCTGTCCTAAAATTCCCCTGTGCTCCGCCTATTCATTCCTCCCTCCCTCCCTTCCTCCCTGTCCTTACGGCCTCACCCAACCCCCGGCAACCACTCATCTTTCACTGACTCCATTGTTTTTCCTTTTCCAGAATGTTGCATGGTTGGAATCACACAGTATGTGGCCTTTTTAGACTGATTTCTTTGACTCGGTGATATGCATTTAAGGTTCTCACATGTCTCTTTCTGGCATGATAGCTCATTTCTTGTATTGCTGAATAATAATATTCCATTGTATGGCAGTTCTGCAGTTTCTTTACTATTTAAGGATATCTTGGTTGCTTCCAGTTCTTCGGTGATGATGATCACGGATAAAGCCCTGTAAACATCTGTGTGCCAGTTTCTGCATGGACACAAATGTTAACTCATTCGGGTAAACACGAAGGAAGACGATTTCTGGTTCGTATGGTAAGAATATGTTCAGTTTCGTAAGAAACAACCAAGTCGTCCTCCCAAGTGGCTGCGCCCGTTTGCGTTCCCATCAGCAATGAGTGGCAGTCTCTGTTGCTCTACATTCTCGCCAGCATTTGGTATTATCCATTTTTTGGGATTTTAGCCCTTTTAATAAGTTCGTAGCAGTATCCTATTGTTGTTTTACAGCCCAGACATTTTGGGAAAAGGCAGTTTGAATCATCCATGCCTCCCCGAGCATTCTGTGCTCCCACTGCACCTAGAATAAAATCGCTATTCCTTCGACGCTCTGGCTCTTCTCTCCTCACCAGTCACATCATCGCGCATCATCTCCCCCACTCCCTACCAGCCTCGTTTCAGTTCCTAGAACAGTGGGGGCCCTTTCTTGCATCGGGGACTTGCACAGGCCGTTCCTTCTGTTTAGAGCGCATACCCAGCCCTCTGCACCTGCCCCCTTATCCTTCAGTGTTCTGCTCAGATCCACCTCCTTGGGGACCCCTTCCTCTTCTCTCTCATTCCACTCAATTTAATGCCTTCGTGGCACATATTTCAAACTGGAATTACAGATTGATTTGCTGGATTACTTCTATAATAAGAGTTTGTGAGTGCCATGGGGGCAGGGACCATGTCTGTTCATTCACCACCGCATCCCCGTGGCTCGTAGGGCACTTGGCGTCAAGGAGTTACTCCATATTTTTTTACCGATTAGAGAGCAAACGGCTGGGCCAACATAGCTAGGCAGGAGAGGGAAGGGAAACTGTTTACTGAGCCTTGGTTCGATACCATCTGTAGTCTGTAGGCACATTCATGTTCATTATCCTCTTGGTTTTTAGCAGAGAAGATCATCTGGTTGACCAGTAAGGAAACTGAGGCAGAAGGAGCTTAGCCTAGGGAACATTCAGGTTCCTGCAGGGGCCAAGCAGCTAGCATAAATAAGTGAGTGGGCTGCGTGGAGCCAGACAAAACAATCAGGAGTCCAGGCTCCGTGAGAGCGGGCATTTAAGCCCTGCCTTTCTGGTTTGGGAGACTCCAGGGAGTGGCGAGGGCTGTGACAAACTTCAACACGTCCTCCATCTAAAGACAGAAGCTGGGATGCCTGGGTGGCTCGGTCGGTGAAGCATGTGCCTTCAGCTCCGGTCATGGTCTCAGGGTCCTGGGATCAAGCCCCACATTGGGCTCCCTGCTCAGTGGGGAGCCTGCTTCTCCCTCTGCCTCTGCTGCTCCCCCTGCTTGTGGTTTCTCTCTCTCTCTCTGTCAAATAAATAAAAATCTGGAAGGAAGGAAGGAAGGAAGGAAGGAAGGAAGGAAGGAAGGAAGGAAGAAAGGAAGGAAGGAAGGAAGGGGCTACTTTGTGGCCCCAGTAATTTCAGAACTTCTGGACTTAAAAAAATAAAAAAAGGAGAAAACTCAGATTTTTAAAGAGATGCTTCCCATTTGTTACATATAAGCCACAATGAAGAAGCTGTTTTGGTTAAATGCCACCGTGCTGCTGCTGTGTGAGGCCCACGGAACTATGGTCGACCAGACACTGGTTCGAGCTCTGGCTTCGGGCTGAAGCAGAAAAGCGGGAGAGGTCATCTGGGAATCCTGATCTGTCCCGCGCCATCAGACCTGCTGAAAGGCTGTCTCCTGCTCAGGACCTGATGAAAAGATAATGTGTGCTCAGAGCCCTGGACTCAGACAAAAGATGTGGCCCAAAGGAGAGATGTCAGGGCTTCGTGGTACACTAGAGCTGTCGACTGCTGTTATCGTCCTTTGTCCTTTGCTTTCAACATCCCTCGCCCAAACCCTTATGGGTCTGGGGACCCCAGAACTTGGCTTTGGAAGAGTCAGGCCCACAGAGCCAAACCTAGACGTCCCCTTGCTTATTGACAAGGTGCATCGACTGCTCCCCTGTCCTGGTGGAGACGTCTGGGTCATCAGAGTGTCTGGGTCATTCATTTACTCATTCATTCATTCCTTCACAAACGTCTGTGGATGCCCACGAGGCACTGGGCCGTATTTTCTGTGCTGGGGAAACAGTGAGTGAGCAAAGTCTCTGTTCTCACAGAGCTTGCCTTCAAGGAGTGACTGGAGTGCTGGAGCCAGTATGGTCTGGGAAGGCTTCTTGGAGGAGGTGACATCTGAGCAGAGACTTGTAGGAAGTGAGGGAGTGAGCTGAGGGAAGATCTGGGAGAAGAGATTCCAAGCAGAGGGAGAGCCAGTGCCAAGGCCCCCAGACCACTGGGGTGGAGCAGCTTGGGGTGTCCGAAGAACAGTGAAGAGGCCATTGATCAAAGGGGGTGAGGGAGGAGGGAGCAGAAGGAGATCGCTCCCCTTACTGAGTTTGCTGGATGCCGGCCACCTGCCCGAGCACTTGGCTTGTGCCATATGTCATCTCACTCAATTCCCCGCCTAGTGACATAGGCGTCCTTATACTCACTTCTCCAGAGGAGGGACATGAGGCACAGAGAGGCGAAGCCATGCGCCCCAAGTTAGCAGCCATCCTCAGTGGCTGGCACGTGGGATTTCAACCCCGCCCACTTGCCTCCTCTTTATCATCCACACGTTCAAGGCATCCTGCCAATGTCTATGTACCCAGCGCCCAGCACAAGTCCTAGCATGTCCGTGTTGCGAACGAACGAAGGTATGGATGATTCCTTCATTCCCTTTCTCTCCTTCCCTTCTGCTCCTGCTGTCCCTCCCCAGCCCAGCTTTCATTTCCAGTTCTCTACCCAAGAACTTCCAGGTCCACATCTCGAGTGTGACCCTCTTTCAGCACCAAAAGAACCTTCCCACCTCTGAGCTGCTCTGTCCACGTTGACGGCCAGTTACACTTGGAACCTGCCTGTCCTTCCCCCCCCAAACCACACTGTCCCAGAAAGATCTATTTCTCTCTGTGGCTCCTCATTCTCTCAGGGACCGCTTCCTCTGGCCCCGCAGCTCAAGGCTCTAGGTTCGCTGCGGCCAGGCCTCCTGGAGCTATGCTTGTTCGCCCTCCCCGCGGTCTCAGGTCCCGGGGTACCTGTTCTTCCCTGGCCCGGCAGCAGCCTGCAGCCTGTCTCTTCTTTCAGTTGACAGCCATCGCCTCCCCCCAGAGACTCTCACTTGTCCAAAGAACCTTAGTGGCTTCCCACTGCCAGTCTTCACGGACATTTCAAGGCCTTCTATAGAGTGTGGGCCTGAATATCCTGGATATCCTTGGAAATGACCCTCCTCCCCTCTCCCTGCCTAAATCTTCCACGTTCAGAAGGCACCTCCTCCAGGAAGCCTGCCTCTACTGCTCCAACAGAAACACTCTCTCCTGACTTTGAACTCTATAGCAGGTTGTGTGTTCCTTAGTGTCCACTTCTGTGCCTGCCTGGCCATGACTCAGGGGACAGAACAGGCTCCTGGCTGGGCACGAGGACCTGGGTTCAAATCTTAGCTTTCCTTCCTATTGGCTGTGTGATCTCGGGCAAGTAGCTTAACCTCTCAGAGCTCCCATTCCTTCACCTGTAGAGTGAAATAATAGGACTCCCTTGCTGGGTTCATTTCAGGATTCGAGACAAAGAAAGGCCCCTAGCTCCCTGCTGGCAGAGAGCCAACGAAGGCTGGTACATAAGTATCCCTCCTCTGCCTCTAGCAGCCTTGAGACCAAGGGAGTTACCTTACCCTCCCTGACCTCCTGGCCTTCGTCCCCCCTTCCTTCACCACCAGCAGCCCTTCCTTAATGACCACTTCTGACCCCTTGGAGCGGCTGTTGAGCGGTGATCTCTTCTCTGCTGGGCCAGGCTCGGGAGGATGAGTAACCCCGTCGTACCTCAAGGAGCTCGCCCGCCGGGGCTTAATTCACTGTGGATCGTTGTCGGCCCACAGGGGAGCGGCACCGGAGCAGGCAGGCCGCGCTGCGGAGCAGAGAAGATGCTGCCACTCCCAGCCCGCGTGCAAACCCCACCTCTGACACATGCCTCGCTTGGGCCTTTGGTGTCTCCTTCCTAGAAGTCACCCCGTGGGTCTCTGGGATCTGGGGACATGCAGGGAATGAGACGCACCTCCCCCATTCCTGGTCATCTGCAGTTAAGTGCTCATGGAGGAGGGGAGGCTGCTTTGCCCGGTACCCACCCAGATGGAGCCTGCTGGGCAGGTAAAGAACGTGCAGGAAAGGGATTTATGATCCCTGCTGTCCCCTCTGCCCAGCTGCGAGAGGCCCAGGGATTGGCCTTTGTGTCCCAGACTTAAACCCGGACAGGAACCACGAGATGCCAGGAGCAAAGAGGGGGCTCTGTATGATTCTTTTTCCTCCTTTTCAGGAGGACCCATGGGGAGATGGCGCAGGGGAGCTGGGCCACGGAACTGCGAGCCATCAGCTCCTTTCCAGCCTGAACCTCGCTGCTCTAACCAAGGACTGGCTCCAACAGGCCCTGGAGCCTCCCTCCTCCCCTGAGCACTCAGATCCCTGCCTGAGCTCCGAGGGGGAGAGGCACCCGAGTTCCTTCTCGGGAGGGGAGCAGAGGAAGCAGCCCCAGGGGGAGGCGCTGGGGTTGGGCTTCAGAACACACGAGGCCTGCCCAAGCTGGCAAATGATGATTCTTTTTTTTTTTTTTTTTTTTTACTTTAATGAGCTCCGAGGCCCCACAGGGTGTTTTCATCCATCGTCCTTCCCTAAATGCGTCTCCCCGGCACCCCCTCCTTCCTGTCTCACGTCTCTAAGGAGCTGAGGGAGTCCTAGAGAAGAGGCCCAGCATGTGGGCTTGGTGTGGTTTCAAATTGTGCTCAGCTACTTACGTACCCGATAACTTGGGTGTATCACTGAACCTCTCTGGCCTCAGTTTCTGTATCTGAGAAATGGGAATCATCACTGCACTCCCCTCACAGGGTTGCTGTTAAAGGGGCTAACATACGGATCATAGTCCCGATGGCCCAGAGGAAGACCCGAGGCCAGCGTTCGTGTTTAGAGGATTTATGAGGGGTGAGTTCCAGAAGAAACCAGTAAGAGGGTGAAGGGGAGCAGGACAGGGAAAGAGAGGAAGCCAAGGAAGGCCGCAGCGGCAGGCACAGTGCACGGGCCTGACCCCGAAGTTGCCCCTCAGAGAGTTTGCCTCAACTTGAGACCGAGAGCTGAGCTTTCGTCTTCCCACGCCCTCAGACACTGGCTACGGGCCATCTGAGTGCGGTGCGGAGAGAGCTGTGTGCTTCCAGGCACTTCTGGCTCCCAGTGGACGGGACAGAGGGCTCCAGGGACCCAAAGTCAGTTGGGCCACGAGAGTGGTAGGCGCAGGCCTTCTGAGGAAGGAGGGGGCCCTGGCAGGAGCCCCCACAGTGCCGCGCCAGTATGGAAGCTCCTAGCCAGTGCGTAGTGAGTGTGCAGCACGTGGGGCTAGTCTCGGGGGCTGTTCGTGAAGGTAAGGCGGGAAGCTAAGAGCCACAGAGAGGTTAGGACATTGCCCTGCAGGGGCACAGGGCAGACAGTGTCAGGGCTGGAGAAGGTCAAGTCTTTGTCCGATGTCATAGTTCTTCGGAGTTCGAAGCTGGCATCCTATTTTTCTTTCCTGAAGAGTCTTTCTCGTGCTTTTCCTGGGGGTCTGGACTACTCCCAGGGGCATGATTCTGCTGGGAAAGGCATCTAGCGCCCAGATGTGAGCAGGCCGGCTCCTCTCTTCTCACGGCCGCATCGTACTTCACTGGGTGGGTGATGGCACCAAAACGTGTCCACTCCACTCCTGAGGAGCATTTGGGCAGAGTGGCGGGCAGAATAATGCTGCTCCCAAGATGGCCACGGGCTCCTCCCTGGGCCCTGGGAACACAGTGTCTTGCATGGCTCAAGGGACTTTGCAGATGGGATCGAGTTGAAGACCTTGATAGGGGAGATTCTCCTGGGTTATGGGGGTGGGGCCCATCTAATCACACGGGTCCTTACAAGAGGCAAGGGGGGGGTTGGTGACAGAGGGCGTGGGTCAGAACGATCCAGCCTGAGAAAGAGTGGATACGCCATTGTTGACCTTCAAGAAGGAAAGGGCCAGGAGGCACTCGGGGAGCCTCTAGACGCTGGAGGAGGCAGAGAAGAGGAGAAAGACCCCATTTCAGAACTGTAAGGTGATAAGCGTGCGTTGCTTTAAGCCGCAAAATTTGTGGCAATTCTGACAGCAGCCATAGGTGACACATGAGGCGGTGTGAGTGACAGCTTGGCTCGGCCCTAGCACCCAGTTTCTGGCCCAGACACCAATCCGGGCATTGCTGTGGGGGTGTTTGCTGACGTCTTTGATCTGGTGACTCTGGGTATATAGGAGGGCCTTAAGGGCAAAAACTGAGGTTTCCCAGAAAAGAAAGGATTCTGCATCCAGACCACAGCATTGGCTCCTGCCGGAGTTTTCAGCCCACTGGCCTGCCCTACAGATCCCAGGCTTGCCTGTCCTGACAGTAACGTCAGCCACTTCCTTCAGAGAAATTTCTCGACATCCATGCACGTGGCTCTCCTAGTGGTCTGTTTCTCTGGAGAACCCGGGACAACATGTGGCTTTGAGCCCTTTGGGCTGTTAGGAACAGCGCCGCCGTGGACACACGAATACGGTTCTGTTCATTTTACCTCCCAGGGGAGCTGGGGGCAGAGCCGCGGTGCCTCGGACCCCAGTCTCCGGCTCTCTGTCCTGTCCCCTCTCCGTGCAGGCTGCCTCCCTTGTCTCCTGCCAGGGGAGACCACTTCCCAGCTGCTGTCTGGGATCAGGCCAAATACATGACCCCGCATCAGACTATTTCCCTCTTATGAGTTCCTCTCTCAGGCTCTTCTTTCCCTTGTCCGGGGTGTCCGGCCCATCTCTTTCCCTCCCTTGCGGCCTCCTGTGTGTCCTCGAGTCTCTGTCTCCCCCTACACGTCTTCTCTTGGATCCAAATCCCTCTACAGTTCTTCCCTCTCATCTAGCCCGCTCCTGCCTCTCCCTGCCTCCCTCTCTCCCCACTCCCTGGGTCTCTGCTCCAAGGGTCCCTTTCTGCCACCCCCGACCTGCCTTCTCTTCGGTCCCACTAATGTCTGCTGGCCAAGACCAGCACCCGCACGGAACTGAGCATGCAGGGGAGAGGGTGACAGGGTGATGGGGGGCCAGACACTCAGGAGCTGGGGAGGGGCCTGAGGGACCTTCACCAGCAGGGGCAGCCAGAGGCCAGGGCCAGTGACCGTCTAGAGAGGCCAAGGTGGGTGTGATTTGTTTATTCCCCTTCGGTTTGGATGGTTCTCCTGGGCCCGGAACTGACTCCTGTCCTCCCAAGCACGCTCCCTGTCCTGTGTGCGTGCCCCTGGGTGCCACACTCGGCGTGGGTGGCCGTCCTGTCCCGTCGCAGAGCTGGGACTGGAGCACAGACCTCCCCAGAGCACATGGCTACCTCAGAAGTGAGTGTAATCCCAGGTCAATAGGGTTTACTCTACCGGGAACAAAGGTGCTGCTTTGGCCACGTCCTCCATGGGAAGCAAACGCCCCTTCCACAGCCACGGAACCTTGAGCAAGGTTGCTCAGACCACCCGTGGCTCAGTCCATCCATCTGTGAAGTGAGGCTGATGCGAACTCAGCGCTGAGCAGTTAAGGGGACTGCCTGGAGAGGGCGTCCTGCCCTGAGGGCTCCGCCAGTGGGATGGGGAGGGGCAGCCTTGAGCGTCCTTGCCCAGGTTCAGCTGGGGAGGGGCCTCTATTTTTGGTGGGGGGAAGGTGATAGAATGATAGCCTGATGTCCAGAGACATCAAAAGACAGCAACATTTGCCCTGTGCTTTGGAAGGAATAAAGCCCTTTTTCTAGGCGTTCTCCCTTAATGCTCAGAACAGCCCCCGGGGTGAGGGAATTAGTCTCCTTTGCAGAGGAGACAACTGGAGTTCAAAGGAGCGAAATAATGTGTGCGCCCGAGGGCACCCAGCCCCAAGAGGGGATGGAGCGGATTCCGATCCAGGCCGGCTGGCTCCCGAGGCACTTCTTGCTCTGCGGCCGCCTCCCGGAGGGGCAGGCACAGACTCGGCAAGTGGACCTCAGGCTCTGGCTCCTTGTCGACACCAGTGCAGCTGCGTGCCCCCAGACAGCGCTCGGAGCCTCGGTGTTCCTTATCCTGCTTGATCATGACACGGCTCGTAGATCAGGCAGGAGATCTTAGCCCCACTTCGCAGACAAGTAAAGCACAGCCTGGAGAGATGGAGTCACATGCCAGCATGTGGCACAGAGCCCGCTGTCTCTCAGCCCAGGCCTCCTGAGTACCGGTATGTGACTGTGGCCACCTCTCTTCACTGCTCTGAGCTTCAGTTTCCCTCCTACTTCTGTCTCCGAGGGTTGTAGGTGAGAATTAAATGATACAAGATTGCAGGGAGCCTGGAATCCCCAACGGTACCTGATGGGCCCTCGGTACCCGAGTGTTCTCGTTCCTTCGGGGAAACTGACATGAGTCCCCCGAGGGCAGCAGGAGCTCCGGAGCACTGCCTGGGAGGATTAAAACATGCACAAAAATTTATCGAGCGTCTACTATGTAGAGGCCAGAGGGTTTAACGGTCACAGAAGCAGCGGCTGCCTGCATGGAGCTTATAAGGGAGCCACGAATTCATCAAATGACTACATGTTGTCTGACTGGGAAGGTGGGGAAAAAAACAGCAATGGAGAGAGTCTGCTTTCTCTGGTCAGGGAAGGCAACTAAGGAGGAGCGCCCTTGAGCAGGTGCCGTAAAGCAGGCAAAGGCCGGCCGTGCAGAGCTGGGGAGAGGAGGATTCCGGGCTGAGAGGGCAATGTGTGCAAAGGCCCTGGGGCAGGAATGGGTTCGAGGGTTCAAGGATGGAGGGAGGAGGACTTGCTCAGGGGTTTGGAATTTGTTCGAACCCTAATATGAAGCCATAGGTAAGGTTTTAAGCGGGGAGAGACATGATGTGAGTTTGATGTTAAGAAGTAAGCAGTTCCGGGGCGCCTGGGTGGCACAGCGGTTAAGTGTCTGCCTTTGGCTCAGGGCGTGATCCTGGCGTTATGGGATCGAGCCCCACATCAGGCTCCTCCGCTATGAGCCTGCTTCTTCCTCTCCCACTCCCCCTGCTTGTGTTCCCTCTCTCGCTGGCTGTCTCTATCTCTGTCGAATAAATAAATAAAATATTTAAAAAAAAAAAAAAAAGAAGTAAGCAGTTCCTAGGTTCATGAACAGTGATAACTGGAACGATCTCTAAATATGATCTGGCCTCCCCTTTTATTGTGAAGTGGGGAATGTGAGCCCCAGAGGTGGGAAGCAGGTGGCCTGGTAATAGTAGTAGCACATTAGGGCAAAGGCAGCCTGGAACCCAGGATCTTAGACTTCAGCTTCCATGCTCCTTCCTTTGAGGGGCTGGCAGAAGCCCCAGGCTCAGCACTGCCCCTGTCTCCTTCAAGGATGAGCCCTGTAGGGCTCTGGCCAGATAGCCTCAGGGGCCACCCCAGCACCCTCCCAGGTCAAACCCAGGGCTATCCCTTTCCCGTGATGACTTCTGCTCCATGGCCACTGTCTTAGATCCCTTCCTGCCACAGAAACACAGGAGGGCCAAGCTTGGTTTCTAAGCCACACCCTCGCCAGAATGACTGCAATTCTGCCTGATTTGCAAAGATCCATCTGCTAGCAATTCTGGGAATGCAGTTAGCATTTTTGCTCTGTGATGCATAGAGCATTTTCTGTGCATGACCACGTTTCTCTACTTGGAGGGGAGTCCAGGCAGCACGACCCTTTTATTTTCGGATGGGGTGATGAGGCCAGGAGTGACTGACTGAGTCATACCGAGAGGGAGAGGCAGCAAGAGAAGGGGCCCCTCCAGGCAAGCCAGATGACAGGGAAGGGAAGAGAGAGAACAGAACGAGCACAGAATCCCCGAGTTCCAGCACTGGAACCTTAGAATGGTTCTCCAGGCTCTGAGAATCCTAAATGGGCTGGTAGATCTTAGAGATGGTTCGATCCAATTTGTCTTCTACTCTCGTAATGTCTTAAAAATCCTATTTTGATGTTAAGTATATATATACCGTGTAATATATAGACAGTAATTGCCTTAATACGCTGAGTGACCACAGTCTAGATTCATTTATTGGGCCTTTCTTCCATGGGTGGGCATTGAGCTGCTTGCCCCTTGGGGGCTGACGAATAAGGCTGCGACACACATTCAAGTCCACGTCTTTTTGTGGGCACGTGCGGGCATTTCTCCGGGTGCAGGACGGAGTGGCATGCTGAATTGTCAGAGGGCGTGCACACAGTTAGCTTTTATAGAAGCTGCCAAGTAGAATGCTTGTGCCATTTGACGGTCCTGCCAGCAGTCGTGGAAAGTTCTAATTGTTCCACTTCCTCCCCCCACTTGGTACCATCCATCTGTTTGGTTTTAGGCAACAGGTGGCTCTCTAGTGACATTTTAGTGTGGTTTTTATTTGCGTTTCCCTGGTGAGTAATTATGGGGGCACCTTTTCATATGCTTATTAGCTATTTGGGTATCTTTGGCCTGGAAGCTCTCTTGCCCAACTTTAAACTGGGTTGTTTTATTGTTTTCTTATTGATTTGTACGAGTTCTTTATATATTCTGGATGCGAGTGCTTTGTTACACATTCGTAGTGCAAATACTTCTCCCAGTCTATGGTTTGCTTTTTCATTCTCTCTCTCTCTTTTTCATTTAAAGATTTATTGTGGGATGCCTGGGTGGCTCAGTTGGTTGAGTGTCTGCCTTTGGCTCGGGTCCTGGTCTCAGAGTCCCGGGATCAAGTCCTACATCGGGCCCCCTGCTCAGTGGGGAGCCTGCTCCCCCTCTCCCTCTGCCCCTCCACCTGCTTGTGCTCTGTTGCTCTGTCTCCCTCGAATAAATAAGTAAAATCTTTAAAAAACAAACAAAACAGGGGCGCCTGGGTGGCACAGCGGTTAAAGCGTCTGCCTTCGGCTCAGGGCGTGATCCCGGCATTCCGGGTTCGAGCCCCACGTCAGGCTCCTCCTCTATGAGCCTGCTTCTTCCTCTCCCACTCCCCCTGCTTGTGGTCCCTCTCTCATTGGCTGTCTCTATCTCTGTCAAATAAATAAATAAAAAATCTTTAAAAAAATAAAAAATAAAAATAAAAAACAAACAAAACAAAAAATAAAGATTTATTTTATTTATTTGAGAGCGAGAGCACAAGTAGGGGGAGGGGCGGAGGGAGAGGAGAAGCAGACTCCCACCCCCCAAAATCATGACCTGAGCCGAAACCGAGTCAGATGCTTAACCGACTGAGCCACCCAGGTGTCCCCTCTCCCACTCTCTGAATGGTGCCCGAGAATAGTTTAAGAAGGAAGAGTAGAGGTTTAAAGAACTGGCCCAAGATCTCAGGGTCGGCAAATGGCTGGACTGGATTTCTCGGGTCCCAAACCGCCCTCCTTCTGCTCTGGGTGTCAGTGAGAGAAGAGATTCCCACCCTTCCCTCCCCCATCAGGGTCACCGTCTGCAGCCAAGCAGAGAGGCGAGATCTGGGAAGTCTGCGGCTCCTTGCCTTCCCCTGTGTGGGGACTTCCTAATTTGGCCACCTTGTTTTGTTTGAAGTGCATTTCTTGGCATCTTTAACAATTCATGTTCCATTGCACGTTCAAAAGAGCTTCCAAAGCATACTGAAAAGGTTGGCACTATCTGGTTGTTTGGAATTATTCTTCATGCTAATACCTTAAATGTCTATAATTCCCTTAGTTGATAAAGTGCTTCCATGATGGTCGTCTCACTGCATATTCATTAGTTGAAGCCAGAGAGGTAAGCAGGGCACCAGTTATGAGACAGATCATGTTTAGTTGAATTTTGCTGAAGACTGACTCCGTACCGGGCAGGCGGACGTGGTTGAATGAGTCGCGTGCTTGGGCATTCACGGTCTAGTGAGTAAGGTGCACATCTTGGGTCAGTGTCAGGGCAGGGGCGCTGGAATAGAGACTCATTCATGAGTAGGTGAGTTTTTATTGACATACTGGGCACTGTGCCCAGTGGACATTGCAGAGAACAAGCCAGACACTGTCCCTGCCCTTGGAGAGCTTGCAGAGATGAAGAAAATGTGGTGGGAGCACAGCACAATAGTGGCCACCTTGTCCTGGGAGAGCTGGAGGCTTCACATAGGAGACAACATGTGAATTGGTTCTTGAAGGATGAATAGGAGTTCATCAGGCAGAATGTGACATTTCAGACCAAAGAGGACTGCGACTGACCTACAGTCGCCTGGCCAGGAAATGGATGAGCCCCCGCCTGAACCCAGGTCTTTTGCTTCTCAACCCTGTGTTCTTTCTGCCCACCATGCTGTCTGCCTTGACCCTTGCCACGGCACACAGGCCACACAGAAGTGAGCGAGTAAACACAGCCAGTAAGTGTTTCTACCCCACAGGCTGAGCCGTCACCAGTGCCAAAGCCAGGGACAGTTTGCCAAGACAACAGTGGCTGTTCCTAGTGTGTCTCACCTGAAACACCGGCTTGGGACACTTGGGTGGCTCAGTCGGTGAAGCATCTGACTTCGGCTCAGGTCAGGATCCCAGAGTCCTGGGATCGAGCCCCGAGTTGGGCTCCCTGCTCGGTGGGGAGTCTGCTTCTCCCTCTCCCTCGCCCTCTGTGCCTCCCCTGCTTGTGCTCTCTCGGTCTCTCTCTCAAATAAATAAATAAAATCTTTAAAAATAAATAAATAAATGACACACAGGCTTGCTAAGAGAAGTAAAGCATCAGCTTGGGGATTCTGTGACTCTCCCAGAACTCCTCCTGCCCTTCCCGGGCCTCAGTGGTTGCAGCTGTAATTTGAGAATAACACTCACAGTCATTGCACATCAGCCAGCACCGTGCTGAGTACTTTGCACACGATACCCCCCTCAACTACACAACTGCCCTGTGAGGCGTAGGTGCTCTTGCTGTCCCCATTTACGGATGACGAAACTGAGGTTCTGAGGGCTGATCTGACCTGGCCAGCATTTCCTGTCCAGCAAAGCCAGGCAGTGGCAGAATCCAAATCCCTCCCAGCTTCGTGCGACTCCAGCATTCCGGCTCAAAGCTGACGGGTCCCGTGTTCACACCTGTCCCCATGCCCAGCGTGCATCCCGGGGGTCCGACGAGGGTCTGTCTAATGCATGTCATTGTCCCTGCCACCTGGGATTTGGGGTAGGTCTGTGTTTGATGGGAGAGCACGAGGCAGGGGCCTGTCTCCCGAGAGGCTGGCATTTTTCACTGTTCTGGACCCTCAGAACCTGGTGGTAGAAGCACCTTGAGGAGCAAAACACCAGGTGCAGTCAGGGCTTGGCTGGTCCACGGAGCCGCAGACACTGGACAGAAACAGCAGCTGTGTGTGTGTGTGTGTGTGTGTGTGTGTGTGTGTGTGTGTGTGTCTGGGACCCGCCCGGCCAAGAGGAAGCGGAGTCGCATTTATCCTAAACTGTGAACCCAGACAGGCTTCCTGCCCGGCGGGAACACAGGTAGGAAAGTGCCCGCTCATCAGGGGCGTTTGTCTGTCTCTCCCCTTCCATTCCACTGCCATTCGTGGAGGTCGCCTGGGAGCAGGGTCTGTGCCAGCGAAGCAGAGGTGAATCAGCAGGTCCCGGCCCCTCAGGAGTGAACCCAGTCCATTAACAACCGCCATTTATTGAGTGCTTACTGCATGCCAAGCGCAGCGCTCTGAACTCAGCGGGCATGAATATTGTTGAACCCTGACAAGGACCCTGGGAATGTGGTTATTCTCTGAGGCTGGTGGGGCAGGGGGGTGAAGGAAAGGCCTGTGCAGTACCAAGTCTAGCAGGAGGCCGAAGGGGGAGCTGGCCGTGGGAGGGACACAGGGCTGTGGGACTCCAAGGTGGAGAGGACCCCAAGGAGACTGGGAAGGGCTACGGGTGCAGGAGTGGCTTTTAATCAAGGCCATTGAAAAGTGGGTGGGATATTGACAGCGAAAACAGGAGGGAGGGCCTTCCCAGCAGAGGCCACAGCAGAAGCAAAGGCCCAGAGGCAGGAAAGTGCATGGCAGGCAACTGGAAGATGGCAGCCAAGGGGCACAGGTGCTGCAGCCACAGAGACCCAAGTGCGAAGCTGGAGTCCTGCTTCCGGGTTCGTGACCTTTAGTGAGTTACGTCATCTCTTCCCTCACTCTTCCTTTCCCTGCTCTTAATTGAGGCGAAACTCACATCGTGTAAAGTGAACCGAAGGGAACACCTCAGTGGTACGTAGTACGTTCACAGTGCCGTGCAGACGCCCCTTCTGTCTCGTTCCAGAGCACTGTCATCAACCCCCAAGTACGCGCCGTACCCATCAAGACCCGTCCTTCCAGCACTTGGTCGCCGCTGATTTGCTTTCTGTCTCTGTTGGTTTACCTCGTCTAGATATTTCATACAGATGGAATCATCTAGTATTTGCCCTTTTGCGTCTGGCTGCTTTCACCTCGCATCGTGCTTTGAAGAATCCTGCATGTTATAATAATATGTATCGATGCTGGACTTCATTCCTTTTTTCTGGCTGAATAGCGTTCTCCTGTCTGGATAGATCCCATGTATCTGTGGCTCCATTTCTCTGTTGTTGGGCACGTGGGCTTTTCCCACCTTCTGGCGGCTGTGAACTTGCGTGACGGGTCCGGTCAGCCCCTGTCTTCACTCTTCGGGGCGTGCACCTAGGGCTGGGACTGCGGGGTCGCAGAGTCATGCCCTGTGGCACTTGTTGAGGCTACGTCGCCTCTTTGAAATTCAGTTTCTCCATCGGCGGAGTGGGCGACGATGGTACTACCCGATGCAGCGTGGGTGGGAAAGGATTTGAGAGTTACATGGCGCACGATGCCCAGGGTAGCGAGGGCTCAAGATACAGGAGGGAGAGGCCGTGTTAAGGAAGACTGATGGCTGTGGGAAGGAAGGCTGAGGGGCCAGGGGTCACCTGTGCCTGGCAGGGCGCAGCTCTTTCCCTGAGCTTGGGCTCTTTGAGGTGTTTGGCCCTTTCCCCACCGAGAATGAGGCAGAGTGAGCCCGTGGCAGGTGCTCCAGGAACCAGATGCCCTTCCCAGCTCCCCTGGCCCCACTGGCCCCCCGTCTCCCTCAGCGAAGCCCCCAGTGACCGCCTATGCGGTGTTCCCCACTTACTGCTTATCCCTCTTTCCCTGCCTCCTTCCCGAGCCTGCCGTGGGGCTGCTCAGGCTTGGCAGGCAGCAGGGGCTCGGGAACCAAATTAACAGGTAAAATTTCCCATTCCCTGCCTGTTACCCGCTGAGCTGCAAAGTCTGAGACATAACGGGACTTGGGGGTGGTGGGTGCGGGATGAGCCAACATTAATGAGAATCACTTGAGAGGGAGAGAGCCCCAGGCTAGGGGTGTGGGAGGGGGCCCGCGTGACAGCAGGGAGGCAGTCCCCAGTGATTCCCACTTCTTTTTTTTTTTTATTTATTTTTTATTTTTTATTTTTTTTTTTAAGATTTTATTTATTTATTCAACAGAGATAGAGACAGCCAGCGAGAGAGGGAACACAAGCAGGGGGAGTGGGAGAGGAAGAAGCAGGCTCATAGCGGAGGAGCCTGATGTGGGGCTCGATCCCATAACGCCGGGATCACGCCCTGAGCCTAAGGCAGACGCTTAACCGCTGTGCCACCCAGGCGCCCCGTGATTCCCACTTCTGCTTTCTTTCAGAACTCCCTCCCCCAGTCTGCGGTCCCCTGAACCACGTGGCCCAGGAGTCACATGAGGTAGCAGAGGGGGACAGCCAGCTCGGCCCAGGGGTGACCCTAACCACTGGACCTTCCCACCCCTTGTCTCTGCGGTGGTGTTCAGGTGCTCTTTGTCGGTGGGAGGCTAGTGCTGGGGCCCAGGGGTCAGGCAGACCTGAGTTCCTATCCAAGTGCAGCCGCGTACCAGTTGCGAGTGACCTTGGGCAAAGTATCATCTGTCCGAGCCCCAACTTCCTCATCTATAAAATGGGAGATAACAAACCCTCCCAGCTGGGTTGTGGCTGGTATTCGATGAGATCAGGAGGGAAAGTGGGTTGCACAGTGCGTCGTAAACTCTTGATGCTGATGGCCATGGGGGTGGGGGAGGTCATGGTCGAAGGAATCGTGTCATGATCACTCCGTGTCTCAGATTTGACTCCCGCTGGGCATTGGGTCTCATGACGGCAGGAGCCGTGTCTGTCTCCTTGAGGCGCTCCCCTGGTCTGGGGGCGGCTCCCTGGAACTACAGCCTGAGTGACCGTGCTTGTGCAAGTGAATTAGTGAGGGGGCTTCCTGGGAGAGGCCTGCGTCAGATGCTGTGTGGACAGCAGCTCCGCGCACGGTAGGCCCTGGCCCCTGTGCAGTGGGTGGGGTCAGGCTTCCTCCTCTCACTGCCTGGCCTGATTGGACACCTTCCCGGGGTGGGGGTCTCTCCCGCTGGCCTGGCCCAGATGAGCTTCTTCCCTCGTACAGGCCCGAGTAGACAACCTGATCCCTGGTAACCCCTGTCCCCAGGGCCGAGAGAGGAAAAGGCCAATGTTCTCAGCTCCCTTCCTCCAGGAATGAGAAACACAGCCAAAGCCTTCAGCCTTGGGGTCAGTCAAGGTCTGGGATTTCCCCAGAGGTATGTGTCTCCGAATGAATGATTTATTCCCATTGTTATTTCACAAGTGATATATGAATACATTCTGCTGGTGAGAAATGACACATTTCAGGGGAGGTTAGAAGCCCTCATAATGCCAGGCTGCTTTCTCTGTGGCTCCAAGGAATGACCACTGTGTGTCTAGAAAACTAAGGTCAACTCCCAAGCCATGTCTGTGTGTGGCTTTGGGGGGGGGGGGAGTGGAAAAGTCCCCCTTCAGGGCTGGGGCTGCCAGGGGCCTGGGAGGGCTCACACCATCCCACCGAGGACCAGGATGAAGTTCAGCCGCTTCCCAGGGTCCCTGCTGACAGGAGGATGGCACAGAGGGCCGAGGAAGCCGCCTGGCTGGGGTTTTCCCAGGATGTGGTTGGAGCTATAATTGTAATACTAATAATAGCTTCCATTTATCGAGGCTTGCTTGGCCCCAGACGCTGCACCGGGCAATCTCCTTGTGTCTTCTCATTTCGCTCTGGGAACGAGAAGTGCCATTGTCCCCACTTTACAGACGAAGAAACTGAGGCTCAGACATGTTCACGTAAGGCGTCGAGGTCACCTAGTGAGTGATGTTGGAAATCAGCCTCGCCCACCGTTGAGGGAGGCAAGGAGCCGGAGTGCGTGCATGTGTGCCCGGGTGTGAGTGAAGAGCCAGATCGCAGTGGGGAGAGAGGACATGGGACGCCCCGGGGAGTGGAAGGAAGGTCCTCTTCCCCATTGCCTTCACCGTGTGCGGCCTGAGTGCCTCCAAGCAGAGGAGTGGCCGCCCCCCGGTCGCCTCCCAGGGAAAACAGCGACATCCTGGCTGTGCCTGCCCCTCCCTCCATCTACCTGGAGCAGGCACGCTTCCTGTTTCCTGTCTGGGCTCGTCGGGCACCCGCTGCCACCCAGAGCTTGCCTGTGGCCTTGCCTTGTGGCTGAGCAGGGAGCTTTATGCAAATGCCAGGCAGGAGAAACAGATGATCCCAAGCTCCCTGGAAACCTTTTCATCAGCTTCCCGGGAGGGAGTTTCAGACCCCCAAGAGCAGGGCTTGAACTTGAGACAAAGGAGGAAAACTTAGGACTTGGTCCCCATGGTCCCCTCCACAAGTTTCTATTGGCTGCCTATTGGCCCAGGCTTCTGTCCCAGCCCCCAGGGCCCACCCGCCCCACCTCCTCTGTCCTTTCCTGCCTGTGCCAAGCAGAGCCTGTTTGCTGTGCCCTGCACCTGTCACGCTAGTTAAGGCCCCTGTGCCGATGCCTCGGCTGTGCCCAGGGTTTGGCGTGCCTTTCCTTCTCCCCGACTCGTGGAACGGAGCCTACCCCCCAGGTGCTCCCCCCCCCCCGCCGTCTTCCCCAGCGCAGCTGCCCATTCATCTAGCACCCAGGTGTGACAGGCAATTGAGGCTCTGGGGAGATAGCAGGGGCGGGGTTCAGAACTTTCCCGGCCCCTGCCCTCTCCCAGAGGTTGGTGAGCTGTGTCGGGCTCACCGCGGAGACAGCGCCAGGCTCCCTCTGCCTTCCCCAGTGCCTGACGCAGTGACTTGTACAGGAGGCATTCAAGGAGTGTTGGCCGAGGGACTGAGAGGATGAATGAATGACCCACGACTCTCACTTTACTGCCTTGCATTGGGATGTTTCTGCAGCGTCTTCTCCACCTGCCGATCTAGTACCCTTTGCCATGTTCTGCTTGGGGCATGGCGTTTCTATATTCCCAGGGTCTCTTATTCTTCTTAATAACAAAAGAGCTCACATTGGTCTGGCTCTTTCCATATGCCAGGCACTGATCAAAGCGTGCATGACATGCTCGCAGCAAGCTCTCAGAAGGAGCAATGAAAGCCCCATGTCATGAGGAAGAACTGAGGTCTCAGAGATGTTAAGGCATGAGCCCAAAGTCACACAGCTTGGTCAGAGGTAGAGGCGGGACTGGGTCACCTGTGGTCTGACTCCAGAGCCCGACATCTTACATTTATTGAGTGATCGAATGCATGGCCCACACTATTGGATATTTTAGTAACTGGAGGAGTCGATGCACACTCAGAAGTAGGTACCCCAGCCCCCCTGTGCTGCCGTGAGCGTGCCATGCCCATGCGCCCACACACGTCTCCTGGTCCTTTCTCCAGTGTGCACCATCCCTGATGGCAGCTAGCGCGATGTCCCTTAGGCTCATCTCTCACACAGCCCGCACACTGGCCCTGCGTCTGAGCGCCCTTGTATAGTCTCTTTGCTTAGCAGGACATTTACTGTGCCCTGAAAGATTGACCATTCTTTTTTTTTTTTTTTTTTAAGATTTTAATTACTTATTTGAGAGAGAGAGTGAGAGAGAGAGAGAGAATGAGCAGGGAGGATGGGTAGAAAGAGAGGGAGAAGCAGACTCCCCTCTAATCAGGAAACCCAAGGCGGGACTCGATCCCAGGACCCCAGGATCATGACCTGAGCTGAAGGCAGATGCTTCACCGACTGAGCCACCCAGGCGCCCAGGAGCGACTATTCTTAAATGTAGTTGGGTGTAGGGAGGATGTTTGTCAAGGAAAGTAGGAGGAAACCAGGATGGTGAGAAGGTGAACAGTGAAGGATAAACCCCAAGTCTGTGGAGACATGCAGGCTTATAAAGTGCTCTGGGACATTCCAGCTTGGTGGACATGGATGCCTCTAAAATCAAGCTAGACACTTATTTACTCTTCATCAGAAACGTAGTTGCTGGTGCTCTGCTAATGCCCTAAGGAATGAGGGAGGAATTGGGGGCATGTGTGATCTTCTGGGGCCTAGAACATCGGAAGGGGGAGGTGGACCTTGCTGCACAGGCAATAGGGAGCTACAGAAGGCTGTTGAGTGGGAGAGTGACCTGGTCTAAGCTCCACTCCTGAAGCCCTGTCTCCCTTCCCAGTGGAGGATGGAATGGGGTGGGGGCAGCAGGGGGACCGGGGAAAGGCTATGGCTGTAGGCCAGAAGAGAAGACAAAGGCTTGGATGAGGGAGGTGAGACCCCTGGAGGTGGCACAGAGTGGGAAGGGGACAATGTGAGATGTTTCTCTGTAGATGGGACTGAGCTGTCGGGGTAGGGGAGGGAGAGAGAGTGGAATCCGCAAACCTGAACATTTGGGAGACCCAGTGATTGGGAGGATTAGTGGAAGGGCCATTTCTGGGTAAATAAGGACAGTCATAGGTATTCCCAAAGCCTTCCTCTGCGCCAGGTGCTATGCTAAGTGCCTTATGCCTGGTATCACATTCAATGCTCAAAAGAAACCCCGAGCTAATTGCTGTTATCCTCTCCATGTTACACGTGGGAAAACTGAGGCACAGTTAACATGACCCGGATCACAGCCGGTAACTGGTTGAGCTAGGATTCAGCCCCAGGCAGTGGCCTACAGAGCCTCCCCGGGTCACCCCTGGCCCAGTGGCGGGCCTGCAGGAGGCTGTCTTGAGTTCTGGAAAGGACGTGCATTTTCAAGGCCCCCGGGGTGCGGGGGACAGAGAGAAGAGGACCAGGATGATTAGGGTTCCCATTAAAACAGAGGTGAGCACCACGGCAGCACCTTGGGGAGAAGCCGGCAGCCTGCCTCCGCTCCCAGTTCTGTGTGGTGGGGAGTTCAGCCCTGGAGATTAATGGGAGGGCAGGGGGAGGCAGAGGAGGGAGGGAAGGAAGGAAGAAAAATTGCTGCCCATTATACCTGTCCTTTGGCAAGGCCGGGTAATTAGCAAACCCTCAGCAATAAAATATTTCGTTTTGGTGTAATTGCAAAGTAATTATGTGGTATGGGTTGTGTATTAATCGTGTTGATTAATAACACTCAGGTAATAATTAAACACCTGCTTCATAATTGCGTGCGGGCCGAAGCTTAACACACACACACACGCACGCACACACATGCACACACGTACACACGCACCCGTGCCCGTGCCACAGGCAAAGCTCCCTGGGTCCTGTTGTGCTCATTCACGTGTGTGTGTGTGTGTGTGTGTGTGTGTGTGTGTGTGTGTGAGAGAGAGAGAGAGAGAGAGAGAGAGAGAGGCAGAGAGCCAGGCTGGGTTAAGAGCCCCCTCCCTTTCCCACCATACAATGAGGTCTTTGTGTCCCAGCCTCCCTGGGCCTGGGGCTATGCCAATCTGCAGCCCCCTCAAGACAGAACCCAAGGCCACCAATGCGTGTGTCTCCTTCCCAAAACCGGGCTGGCACAGAGGCTTAAGGGTTCTGTATATGACAGTATGCCACAGTGTCTTAGCACTCACTTTCACTCTCCACGTTGCACGGACCTTGAGGGTCCTTTCTTGGGCAGGCTACTTTTGTCTCAGCAGTGGGGAGAAAGTTCTTAGGATAGGAGCCACCTGGGCTGAGGCCAGCGTAACACCCAGCCACCCAAAAGGCCTGATCGGATGAGCTGATCCCAGAGGCTGCAGGGACCAGAGGAGGATGCCGACCTGGCTCCCAGGAGCTCTGGTTCTCGCTTGACTCCTACCTCATTTGCTGTGTGCTCTTGGGCAAGTGCCTTTCCCTCTCTGTCTCTTGGGTTCCAGGTCAGTAAAACAAAGAAAACTGAGCTCAGAGGCCTCCAAGGGCCTTTCTAGTTCTTCCGTACTCGGATTCTAATTTGGTTTGTTCTAATTAGGAATCGGAGACGATTTAAATTCAATACATATGATCCTTAGTGAGTAAACAATTGGAAATAATTCCTTCCTTTATGACTTCTCAAAGACTCACTCATGAGCAATGAGAACCCAAGCTAAAATCAATAGCTTTTATTTTTCAGAGAAAGAAATTGCAGATTCCTCGAGCTGCTAGGCATTGCAATTCATTCTTGTATTTTAAAATTTTATGTTTATGTTCATGGACTGCCATTAGGTAATATGGATTCGTCCTGAAGGTTGATTTTTTTCATTAACTTAACTCATTTTACTTATTAGTTCACATTTATAGCTTGGGTTTAATAAGCACACAGCGCAAAAGTCATAAAACAGCCCTCTTCTTTAGCAATATTTTAAAATCAAGACTCTTCTCTGAGTCAGCCCAGGTTTATTTGCTCATAACTAGCTTCTGCTGTGATTCGAGGCCCGGCACCGCCGGCCACAGCCAGTCATTTGACTTTGAGCTCCGGTGTCCTCACAGCGGAAAGGCACCACTAATTAATAAAAGCCATGCATGCTTAAATTTTAGAAAGCAAGCATCCAACCATCACTTACTATGTCCAAAGTGCTTCTCCTATTATCTGGTTCAATCCTACGTCCCTGTGAAGGGGCTTTATGTTTTTCACGTCATAGAGAAGGAAACAGGCTCAGAGAGGTTAAATGACCTGCCTGGGGCCGCACAGTTGGCAGAGCTGGGATGCAAGCCCGACAGGTCTAGATGCACCTTTCCTCCCACCCCTGTCTCCCTTCCCTCTGGCCTGCCAGTTTCAGGAGCACCCCCCCCTCCCCGCCCCTGCCCCACCTCCATGATCCCTTTACCCCCCCACCACTTCTACCAGGCTCTGCCCCTTGAACTTCCATCCTCTCACCATCTGTTTCCAACTGCTTAGGCTCCTTCCTGCTTTTCATCTACCTGAAGCACACCTCTGCTCTAGGACCTTCAATGGCTCCCCATTGCCTCTGAGCAAAGTTCATCTTCCTTGGCCTGGCATTCAAAGACCTTACCCAGGCAACCCCTGCCTTCCCTTCCTTCCTCATTTCCCACTCTGCCCCAACAAGCAGCCTTGGCTCATGGTCCTGAATACCCAGCCCACACTTCGGTACCCTCACGGCTTTGCTCACCCTGGCCCCTTTGCCCACAGCACCCTCCTCTCATCTCCATACATGTAAAGTTGCCCCCTCTTCCAGGAAGCCTTCCCCAGGGCCCACATTGGGAGGGACCTCTCCTTCCTCTGAACTCAGAGCTGTGTGATGAGCCCTCCTTAGTCACCTTGAATTCTGAAGACAAGGGCACTGCTTTCTCTTCCCCACAACCGTGAGCCTCTCTGAAGGCGTAGTCTGTGCCTCACTCATCTTTGGCACCCCTGGGGTCCCAGGTACACAGCAAGGATTCAATGAATGCTCACCAATGAGTCAATCCTCATGCTGCTTGTGGTCTCCAGGAAACAGACCTCCTTGCGTCTTCTCTGTGACATCCGGGGCCAGCCAGCGCAACCTTAGGGAAAGACTCTGCCCACGTTCCATCACCTGTCAACAGCTCTGCCTCCCTCCCTTCCTGCAAGTGTCCTTCCATCTTCCCAGATTTGTCACATTCCTTCTAGGCCAACCATATTCCTCTTCTCTCCCATCAACATGTCCCTGTCCTGGGCCCCATGTACTCAGCTGCCTGCTGCGCGAATAGCCTTACGGTTTCTGGCAAATGAAATCCAGATACTTTGTTGATGGCAAATCCCGGCAAAGGAAACTAGACCCTGGGGGCTGTCGACCACTCTGTATCTGGGCTCAAAATCCTCAGTGTTGCATGTGGGGAAACTGAGGCCCAGGAGAGGGGAACAGGGGACTTACATAAGGGCATTGGCTGCATTCTCAGTCAAGGCTCCCTGGGGACTCTCTATGACTCCCTGGGTTATCTTGGCCACTGGGATTAGAATCACAACCACAGCGGCAGGCACAGCACTTTACAGTTTGCATGCACTTTCCCTTAGGTAGGTGGTCACCTCCACAGCTCAGAGGGCTTTCACTGAGGCTCAGAGAGGCAGGCTGCAAGTCCCGATCGCATGACACATGGCACATGGCTTGTGGCGGGGCCAGGGCTGGAAGCCGGCTTCCCTACCTGCTGGCGGCAGCGCCCTGTGTCTGCGGGCTCCATCTGCACATCCTGTTCCCCCGGCGGGGGCAGGCAGCCTGGGGGACTGCGGAAGAGACTGAGCCAAAGGAGATGCGGGCCAAGGGCAGGATGTGCCCCTCTCCCTGGCGGCCGGGGGATCGGCCTCTGGTCATATGGAAGCCAGGGAAGGTGACACAGGCCAGGCCCAGCTCACAGCTGGAGAGCAGGGCTTCCTGGGCTGCTGCAGGATGGCCTGGGCCTTCTGACTGCCTGCTCCCCAGCCCCGACAGCCTCTCAGCCTCGTCCTACCCATCTGGCATTGCTAGGCCTGGTCTCAGGGCTGGAGCTTCACTTAACAGTGACAGATACACACGGACAACGTACTCACGTTCACACACTGAGCTTCCTCTCCAGGCCGCAGTGTTGCCCACCCTCCAGTGCCACCGTGAGCTCATCTGCAGGTGTTTATGACACACAGGATCCTACATTTCTCTAGTTCACATTCTATTTTAAACCGTCTAGATGGAGGGCGGCGTCCCCCAGCGCTCAAGAGCTTCTGTTCTGAAATCAGCAATGGGTTCAAATCCGATCTGTGCTATTTAACAGCCATGCATCCGCCGAGTTACTTAACTACTCTGAGCCTCACTTTCTCATCAATAAAATGGGAATGATAGCACAGTGAGGATTAAATGAGGAAATGCACATGGGGCACTGACCCCAGGACCTTTGCATCTCAGCTCCCACTCTTCCCTGACAGGCAGCCCTGGCTCAAGGCTCCCCACTTGGGTACCTCCATGCCCTTGCTTACCCTGCCCCATTCCCCCAGCACCCTGTTCTCATCTCCACACACACACACATCTGCCCCCTCCTCCAGGAAGCCTCAGTGTGCCTGCTCGGGTTATCAGTGCCATTGTCATCAGGAAGTTAGGGGAGGAGGGGCCTTACATTGGTATCTCAGCTTGTGAGTTACTAGAGCTGGGCTTTAGACTTGACTGTGAGAGATTGTAGGGACTGCCAGTGGGCCCAGCACCCCCTTTCACAGATGGAAAAACCAAGGCCCCACAAACGAGAGGACGTGCCTGAGTGCTCAAAGCAAGTTAGTGTGGCGTTGGGACTGGATCCCAAGACTCCTGTCTGCCAGTCCTGGGGTAGGGGCTGGGGGGTCCTCTGTGGCTGCCTCCTCCTGAGAGTGAAGACTCCCCCCTGCCAGGGGTCTGTTAATTGAGTGGGTGGTCTGCTTCTTTCAGCATGTTTGAGGGAGCTTGGGTTGGGGTAGAAACGAAAAGGTGGAGGTCCCCCAGATGAGCCTCTTCATCAAGTGTGTATGGGGAAGAGGCCCAGAGAGGCTGAGACACAGCCATCATCCAGATGGGGGCGGAGGCAGGGACCCCAGGCGCGTGGGGAGCCCCCGAGGAAGGCACAGCTACCCGGCATGCTGCTAAAGCAGTCTCTGTTGTCCCCTCTTTCCTGCAGCCATTTATTTATTTCTCTATCTTCCCCTTCTGGAAAAAGCTGAGAATGCCACCCCTCCTGGGGAATTCGCTCCCACACCCCAGTTGGTGACATTAGCGCTCACCAGCTCGCAGCGTGCTAATGACATTTGCATTTTGCTGGCTGTTGGCGTGTGGGCTGGGGGGTGGGGATCCCATGGGCAGGTGGGGCATTCGCAGCCCGCAGGGAGAGGCAGGTATGCTGGGCCGTGGACCCATGCTGGTCCAGGAGAGGCAGAGAAGGGGGAGAAAGGTGCGGGCAGCGGGCATGAATGACTGGTGGAATGGAGAGATTTTTGCCTGAAGACTCGCCCAGGACACAAAGCGGCTCCCGGTGCAGTGCTCCCCTCCCCCTGCAGGCACTCACAGTACCCTCCTCTGCACCACGTCCCTAACATTTAGTGAGCGAAGGCTCTGCTGCGGGCTTCACGGACTTATGAAAGTCATTTTAACTGTCTGCAATCCTCAAAGAGAGGATTTATAGATGAGGAGACTGATGCTCTGAGAGGACCCCTGACTCACCCAGGGTCCACTTCTGGAAAAAAAATGTCCCCAGCACGTGGCCATGATCTACCTGCCTCCAAAGACCATGCTTCTGACCGTGGCGGGCACTGCCTTTCACTCCTTGTCCAGGTTTGGATACAGCCGGGAAACAATTCGTGGCTCTCATCCGTGACCAGCATCCACCTGGTGGCATGCAGCAGACCCCTGCCATGTGCCCGGGCCGCTCCAGGGGGCCCCTCTCTGGATATCAGTTTCCTCATTGGTAAAATGAAGCCATTGGTCTGGCAGCTGGCGCATCCCAAGAATGAATTTTTACACGAAGAAGGATCATTCCTCCAAGGCACTCAAACTCTCACGGAGTTTCCACCCACTCACTCCAACATATACGTTCATGTTTTACATCAAAGCAAACCGTGAAACATTTGTCGAGCTTCCCCGCTCCGTAAAGGGCACTGTGCTAGACACGGTGGGTGTGATGCTTCTGTATTTTTATTCAGGGCGTACACACACAGGCGTATGCGTATCTTTGTGTCTTAGACTTGTTTCCAGGCAAGTTCAGCTGGGACCTCTATCCTGATGCATGACCCCGGGTTCTTGCCATCTTTGCCCCATCACGTGGCCCCCTCAGGCCTGGAGAGTATCTCAAACAGAAAGGAGCCCCCTGGGGCAGCATGAGCTGATGAGATCTCCCCCCCAGCCCCGCAGTTATGGCTGATCTGCTTCTCTGCGACAGGTGGACATCTCCTGGACGGCCCAAGCTTGCAGTGGCCAGGACCTCTGACGCCGTCCTCGGAGCAACTTGAAACCTTTGACTTTGGCGTCTAGAAACAGGCCCGATCCTTTTCCAGACCTCCCAACAGCGGGCATCCAGGTAAGGGAGTTCAGGCTTACTCAGCATGTGATTCTACGGCTGTGTCTGTTGTCCCTGTTGCTAATAGAAACCAGCAGCAGGTCACCCTGTCATCCTTTATCACAGTGTCTTCTTTCATACCCTTCATTAGCAGGAGAGCCTGGTGGTTCAGGCTTGAACGTCCTGCAGACCTGGGTTCAAATCCTGAAACCATCAATTACTAGCTGTGTGACCTTGGGCAATTTCCTCAACCTTTCTGTGTCTCGGCTTCCTTTTCGGTCAAACAAGGAAGCAACAGCACCCAACTTCTGGGTTTGTGGTGAAGATAAAAATAAGGTAATATATGAAAAGGGCTTAGAACAGGACAGACACATAGTAAGCTCGGAATTCAAGAGATGTTAACTGTTACTAATAGCACTCCTGCCCTCATGACAATCCGCGATTTGTTCGTTCTCACGTTGATGGTGTGTCTTCTGCACCAGAAGATGGAGTCTATGAGGGCAGGGGTTCGTCTGCCTCATTCTTAATTGAATCCCAAGATCCCAGCACAGTAAACTGGCTTTGATCCGTTGAATGAATGAGCGTGTGAAGATGATTTGCCTATTTTCTAAAGGACCTTCCGGACAGTCCTTGAAGGCCCTTGCATTAGTCTGGACATGGGTTTGGTTGTGTGTGACAAAAACCCCTAGTAATAGTTCCTTCAACAAGAGAGAGGTTGATTTTTCTCCAAGTAAGATTCTGAGTGAGGAGGATTATTCCATACAAAAGCGTTAGGGTCCCAGCTTTGTCCATCTTGTGGCTTCATCATCGCTGGTCTACGTGATCCACGATGGCCCATGACAGCCTCTCCGTCCTTCTCAGCCAGAAGGAGGAAACCAGAAGAGGAGAGGGCGCCACTTCCTTTAAAAGAGTACACATGTCACTGTATCCACGTCCCATTGGCCAGAATGCAGTCATGTGGCACGCTTAGCTGCAAGGACGCTGGGAATTGTAGTCTTCATTCTGGGTGGCTGTCTGCCCAATTGCAACTCTATTTTGAAGGGAGAAGGGGAAAATGGATCCTGGGGGACCCTCCACCTTGCCAGATATGGTGATCTACCCCTTTATTCACCCTCCCTCCCTGCTTCGTCCCTCTGGCAACCAGTGATCATTTCACTGTCCCCATGCTTTTGCCTTTTCCAGAACGTCATATAATTGGACTCATACAGTAGGTAGTCTTTCGGACGGGCTTCTTTCACTTAGCAACGTGCATTTAAATTTCTCCCATGACTGGGGCACCTGGGTGGCTCAGTCGGTTAAGCGTCTCCCTTTGGCTTAGGTCATGATCACAGGGTCCTGGGTTGGAGGCCTGCATCGGGCTCCCTGCTCAGCGGGGAGTCTGCTTCTCCCTCTCCCTCTGCTCTTCCCCTCTGCTCCTGCTGTCTCTCTCAAATAAATAAAATCTTTAATTAAAAAATTATTTAAAAAATGAAAAAAAAATATCCTCCATGTCTTCTCATGGCTTGATGGCTCATTTCTTTTTATTGCTGGGTAATATTCCATTGGCTGTACCACTGCTTGCTTATCCATTCACTTGCTGAAGGATATCTTGGTTGCTTCCGATTTTAGGTGATTATGACTAAAGCCGCTCTGTGTTCACATGAGGGTTTTTGTGTGGACGTAAGTGTGAGCCAGTTGGGTCACCACCTAGGAGCATGATTGCTAGATCATATGGGTAAGAATATACTTGGCTTTTTAAGAAACCCCGCCA